>NC_034195.2:21622418-21993043 GCF_002021735.2 Oncorhynchus kisutch | reverse complement strand
TGCATACACATCATTGCTACCATAATTTGCTGAATATTCCCTGGTGATTAAAGCAATTATAGAATCCTGTTCTCTGTGGAACCATGAGAAACACAATGAAATGATTGGTCAATAATGAACTTCTTTTTCAATGTGTGCATCCTGGATAATGATATCATCCAAGTGTGTTTGAATGTACTCTATGAAGCGGACACAGCTGGACAGACAGAGAAGAAAAGAACAGGAAGGTAGAATAGTCTCTCCTTTCCTGGCCAGTGCAGCTGACTTCCACTGAATTCCACCATAGACCTCCTGACTATTGGGGCTGGCCTGGTCTTTTTTCATACTCGTTTTCCCTCTCACTCTCTCTTTCACCCCCTCCTACCATTTACCTCTTCCCCTTCGCTTAATCTTCCCATCCTACCCGCTCTACAGTACTGTATGGCTAATCATGCCCTCTCTCATCCCTCTCTCTTTCCCATTCCTCAACCTCCCTCTCTCATTCCTACCCCTCTGTCTGCCCTTCTATCTCTATCTCTCCCCTTCAGGAAATGGTTTCTTTCCCAAAAGGGGAATGAAGGGGGTACTCACTGTCCCAAACAAAGAGGTCACTGTGTGAATCCTCCAAAAATACAGAGAAGAAAAGGAAGGAAGATAAACATCAGAAACCTACTCAACATCCGCCTCTCACACACACATTCTCTCTCTCAACACACACACACACACACACACACACACACACACACACACACACACACACACACACACACACACACACACACACACACACACACACTTCTTGAACACAAATAAATACGCACATTAATACACTAATAAATGTGTACTTACTGTACAAACACACTGAAACCCATTCCCTTATACTGGTCTGCTCATGCACAGCCACACATCTGCATATACACTATATATACAAAAGTATGTATACACTCCTTCAAAATAGTGGATTTTGCTACTTCAGCCCCGTTGCTGACAGGTGTATACAATCGAGCACACAGCCATGCAATCTCCATAGACAAACATGGCAGCAGAATGGCCTTAATGAAGAGCTCAGTAACTTTCAACGTGGTACTGTCATAGGACGCCACCTTTCCAACAAGTCAGTTCATCAAATTTCTGCCCTGCTGGAGCTGCCCCGGTCAACTGTGAGTGCTGTTATTGTGAAGTGTAAACGTCTAGGATCAGATGTGAAGTGGTAGGCCACACACGCTCACAGAACGGGACTGCCGAGTACTGAAGCTCGTAAAAATTGCCTGTCTTCACTCACTCACTATCGAGTTCCAAACTTCCTCTGGAAGCAACGTCAACACAATAACTGTTTCCAGCAGCACACAAGCCTAAGATCACCATGCGCAATGCCAAGCGTTAGCTGGAGTGGTGTAAAGCTCCAAGGTGGCATAGCAGTTCAGACGTCTTTTGTCCTCGTCTTGTCGTGTCCTGTATATATATATATTTACAACTTTTTCACATACATTTTATTTTTATTTTCCATCAACTCATCTTCAAAACACTCTCCTGCAACCCGCCTCACCAATGTATATTTATAAAAAAGTATTATTTACCTCAGATCTGTAATCCTCCAAGAAGCTAGCCAGAAACTCCAAGAAGCTAGCCTGAAACTAGCCAGAAGCTAATCCAGAAGCTAGTTCAGAAGCTAGTTAGCTCCTTTACTGGCAAATCGTTAGTATTCAGCTAGCCACGGTTTGTGGTCATCAGCTATCCTTTAGCTCGAAAATCTATCGCCAGTTCTGTACGGCGCAGCGCGGCTCGGAACGGAACATACCGGACCAATTTTTCTCTCCATGTCCCTGGACATTCATACCCGGATCTCACAGCTAGCTAGCTGCTATCCGTGTGACCATCGGCCTTCGTCGATTCCGGAGCAAACATCAATTATTCCGGAGCTAGCAAGCTCCGTCAATCACTCCTGAGTTCCATCAATCACACCTGGGCTGCAGTCACCTATCCGGACCCGTTTTACTGCCTTCGCGGAGCCCCACCGGGCCTTCACAACTGGACTGCCGACGTTATCTACCCGAAGGAGTTATTCGGCCGGCTCCTCCGTCGCGACGTTACCTGAACGCCCATCTGCGGCCTGCTAACCGTTAGCTGTCTTACCGGCTGCTATCTGAATAGACAATCGGACAATTTTTTTATTATTATTATTTTTTTTTAATTATTTTTTAAATTATTATTATTATCTTTTCTTCTTGGGCCTCTATAACTATATCTATTGTTTTTATTTTTGTTGTTGTTGTGTGATTTGGATTAATCCCCTCTACCACACGGAACCCCACTAATCTACTGACGGAACGTAAGGGGTGGCTAACAGACCTCCATCCTATGCTAGCTTGCTACCGATGCCCTGGCTAGCTGTCTAAATCACCAACCAACCTCTCCACTCACCGGACCCTTTTGATCACTCGACTAAGCATGCCTATCCTTAATGTCAATATGTCTTGTCCATTTCTGTTCTGGTTAGTGTTTATTGGCTTATTTCACTGTAGAGCCTCTAGTCCTGCTCACTATACCTTATCCAACCTATTAGTTCCACCACCCACACATGCAATGACATCTCCTGGTTTCAACGATGTTTCTAGAGACAATATCTCTCTCTTCATCACTCAATACCTAGGTTTACCCCCACTGTATTCACATCCTACCATACATTTGTCTGTACATTATACCTTGATGCTATTTTATCGCCCCCAGAAACCTCCTTTTACTCTATGTTCCAGACGTTCTAGACGACCAATTCTCATAGCTTTTAGCCGTACCCTTATTCTACTCCTCCTATGTTCCTCTGGCGATGTAGAGGTGAATCCAGGCCCTGCAGTGCCTAGCTCCACTCCTATTCCCCAGGCGCTCTCTTTTGACGACTTCTGTAACCGTAATAGCCTTGGTTTCATGCATGTTAACATTAGAAGCCTCCTCCCTAAGTTTGTTCTATTCACTGCTTTAGCACACTCTGCCAACCCGGATGTTCTAGCTGTGTCTGAATCCTGGCTTAGGAAGACCACCAAAAATTCTGAAGTTTTAATTCCAAACTACAACATTTTCAGACAAGATAGAACTGCCAAAGGGGGCGGTGTTGCTATCTACTGCAAAGATAGCCTGCAGAGTTCTGTCCTACTATCCAGGTCTGTACCCAAACAATTTGAACTTCTACTTTTAAAAATCCACCTCTCTAAAAACAAGTCTCTCACCGTTGCCGCCTGCTATAGACCACCCTCTGCCCCCAGCTGTGCTCTGGACACCATATGTGAACTGATTGCCCCCCATCTATCTTCAGAGTTCGTGCTGCTAGGCGACCTAAACTGGAACATGCTTAACACCCCAGCCATCCTACAATCTAAACTTGATGCCCTCAATCTCACACAAATAATCAATGAACCTACCAGGTACCTCCCCAAAACCTTAAACACGGGCACCCTCATAGATATCATCCTAACCAACTTCCCCTCTAAATACACCTCTGCTGTCTTCAACCAAGATCTCAGCGATCACTGCCTCATTGCCTGCATCCGTAATGGGTCAGCGGTCAAACGACCTCCACTCATCACTGTAAAACGCTCCCTGAAACACTTCTGCGAGCAGGCCTTTCTAATCGACCTGGCCGGGGTATCCTGGAAGGATATTGATCTCATCCCGTCAGTAGAGGATGCCTGGATATTTTTTTAAAATGCCTTCCTAACCATCTTAAATAAACATGCCCCATTCAAGAAATTTAGAACCAGGAACAGATATAGCCCTTGGTTCTCCCCAGACCTGACTGCCCTTAACCAACACAAAAACATCCTATGGCGCTCTGCATTAGCATCGAACAGCCCCCGTGATATGCAGCTGTTCAGGGAAGCTAGAAATCACTATACACAGGCAGTTAGAAAAGCCAAGGCTAGCTTTTTCAAGCAGAAATTTGCTTCCTGCAACACTAACTCAAAAAAGTTCTGGGACACTGTAAAGTCCATGGAGAATAAGAACACCTCCTCCCAGCTGCCCACTGCACTGAAGATAGGAAACACTGTCACCACTGATAAATCCACCATAATTGAGAATTTCAATAAGCATTTTTCTACGGCTGGCCATGCTTTCCACCTGGCTACTCCTACCCCGGACAACAGCACTGCACCCCCAACAGCAACTCGCCCAAGCCTTCCCCATTTCTCCTTCTCCCAAATCCATTCAGCTGATGTTCTGAAAGAGCTGCAAAATCTGGACCCCTACAAATCAGCCGGGCTAGACAATCTGGACCCTTTCTTTCTAAAATTATCTGCCGAAATTGTTGCCACCCCTATTACTAGCCTGTTCAACCTCTCTTTCGTGTCGTCTGAGATTCCCAAAGATTGGAAAGCAGCTGCGGTCATCCCCCTCTTCAAAGGGGGGGACACTCTTGACCCAAACTGCTACAGACCTATATCTATCCTACCGTGCCTTTCTAAGGTCTTCGAAAGCCAAGTCAACAAACAGATTACCGACCATTTCGAATCTCACCATACCTTCTCTGCTATGCAATCTGGTTTCAGAGCTGGTCATGGGTGCACCTCAGCCACGCTCAAGGTCCTAAACGATATCTTAACCGCCATCGATAAGAAACATTACTGTGCAGCCGTATTCATTGATCTGGCCAAGGCTTTCGACTCTGTCAATCACCATATCCTCATCGGCAGACTCGACAGCCTTGGTTTCTCAAATGATTGCCTCGCCTGGTTCACCAACTACTTCTCTGATAGAGTTCAGTGTGTCAAGTCGGAGGGTCTGCTGTCCGGACCTCTGGCAGTCTCTATGGGGGTGCCACAGGGTTCAATTCTTGGACCGACTCTCTTCTCTGTATACATCAATGAGGTCGCTCTTGCTGCTGGTGAGTCCCTGATCCACCTCTACGCAGACGACACCATTCTGTATACTTCCGGCCCTTCTTTGGACACTGTGTTAACAACCCTCCAGGCAAGCTTCAATGCCATACAACTCTCCTTCCGTGGCCTCCAATTGCTCTTAAATACAAGTAAAACTAAATGCATGCTCTTCAACCGATCGCTACCTGCACCTACCCGCCTGTCCAACATCACTACTCTGGACGGCTCTGACTTAGAATACGTGGACAACTACAAATACTTAGGTGTCTGGTTAGACTGTAAACTCTCCTTCCAGACCCATATCAAACATCTCCAATCCAAAGTTAAATCTAGAATTGGCTTCCTATTTCGCAACAAAGCATCCTTCACTCATGCTGCCAAACATACCCTTGTAAAACTGACCATCCTACCAATCCTCGACTTTGGCGATGTCATTTACAAAATAGCCTCCAATACCCTACTCAACAAATTGGATGCAGTCTATCACAGTGCAATCCGTTTTATCACCAAAGCCCCATATACTACCCACCATTGCGACCTGTACGCTCTCGTTGGCTGGCCCTCGCTTCATACTCGTCGCCAAACCCACTGGCTCCATGTCATCTACAAGACCCTGCTAGGTAAAGTCCCCCCTTATCTCAGCTCGCTGGTCACCATAGCATCTCCCACCTGTAGCACACGCTCCAGCAGGTATATCTCTCTAGTCACCCCCAAGACCAATTCTTTCTTTGGCCGCCTCTCCTTCCAGTTCTCTGCTGCCAATGACTGGAACGAACTACAAAAATCTCTGAAACTGGAAACACTTATCTCCCTCACTAGCTTTAAGCACCAACTGTCAGAGCAGCTCACAGATTACTGCACCTGTACATAGCCCACCTATAATTTAGCCCAAACAACTACCTCTTTCCCAACTGTATTTAATTTTTATTTATTTATTTATTTTGCTCCTTTGCACCCCATTATTTTTTTATTTCTACTTTGCACATTCTTCCATTGCAAAACTACCATTCCAGTATTTTACTTGCTATATTGTATTTACTTTGCCATCATGGCCTTTTTTTGCCTTTACCTCCCTTCTCACCTCATTTGCTCACATTGTATATAGACTTGTTTATACTGCATTATTGACTGTATGTTTGTTTTTACTCCATGTGTAACTCTGTGTCGTTTTATCTGTCGAACTGCTTTGCTTTATCTTGGCCAGGTCGCAATTGTAAATGAGAACTTGTTCTCAACTTGCCTACCTGGTTAAATAAAGGTAAAATAAAATAAATTAAAAAAAAGCTCACCGCCATTGGACTCTGGACCAGTGGAAACGTGCTCTCTGGAGTGATGAATCACTCTTCACCAACTGGCAGTCCAACGGACAAATCTGGGTTTGGTGGATGTTAGGAGAACGCTACCTGCCGAATGCATAGTGCCAACTGCAAAGTTTGGTAGAGGAGGAATAATGGTGTGGGACTGTTTTTCATGGTTCGGGCTAGGCCCCTTAGTGCCAGTGAAGGGAAATTATAATGCTACAGCGCATTCGGGAAGTATTAAGACCGCCTGCCTTTTTCCACATTTTGTTACGTTACAGCCTTATTCTAAAATTGATTGAATAAATAAAAATCCTCAATCTACACAATACCCCATAACAACAAAGCGAAGCAGGTTTTTCCATTTTTTTTGCACATTTATTGAAAATAAAAACAGAAAGAACTAATTTAGATAAGCATTCAGACCCTTTGCGATGAGATTCGAAATTGAGCTAAGGTGCATCCTGTTTCCATTGATCATCCTTAAGATGTTTCTACAACTTGACTGAAGTCCACCTGTGGTAAATTCAATTGATTGGATATGATTTGGAAAGGCACACACCTGTCTATACAAGGTCCCACAGTTGACAATGCATGTCAGAGCAAAAACCAAGCCATGAGGTCGAAGGAATTGTCCGTTTAGCTCCAAGACAGGATTGTGTCGAGGCACAGATCTGGGGAAGGGTAACAAAAAAAGTCTGCAGCATTGAAGGTCCCCAAGAACACAGTGGCCTCCAACAAGTCAATAACTCTAAGCACACAGCCAAGACAACGCAGGAGTGGCTTCGGGTCAAGTCTCTGAATGTCCTTGAGTGGCCCAGCCAGAGCCCTGACTTAAACTCAATCAAACATATCTGGAGAGACCTGAAAAAGAGCTTGAGAGGATCTGCAGAGAGGAATGTGAGAAACTCCCCAAATACAGCTGTGCCAAGTTTGTAGTGTCATATCCAAGAAGATTCGAGGCTGTAATCTATGCCAAAGGTGCTTCAATAAAGTACTGAGTAAATGGTCTGAATACTTATGGAAATGTTATAGTTCAGTACATGTTTTATAAATGTGCAAACATTTCTAAAAACCTGTTTGCTTTGTCATTATGGGGTATTGTGTGTAGATTGATGTGGGATTTTTTTTTTGAAAAAGTAAAAGGGGTCTGAATATTTTCAGAATGCACTGTACAAATGACATTCTAAACGATTATGTGCCTCCAACTGTCTGCCACAATTTCGGGAAGGCCCTTTTCTTGTTTCAGCATGACAATGCCCCCGTGCACAAACCGAGGTTCAGACAGAAATGGTTTGTCGAGATCAGTGTGGAAGAACTTGACTGGCCTGCACAGAGCCCTGACCTCAACCCCATCGAACACCTTTGGGATTAATTGGAATGCCGACTGTGAGCTAGGTCATCAGCACCTGACCTCACTAATGCTTGTGGCTGAATAGAAGCAAGTCCCCGCAGCAATGTTCCAACATCTAGTGGAAAGCCTTCCCAGAAGAGTAGAGGCTGTTATAGCAGCAAAGGGGGACCAACTCCATATTAATGCCCATGATTTTGAAATGAGATGTTCAACAAGCAGGTGTCCACATACTTTTGGTCATGTAGTGTGCCTCCAAGAAAAAATTATCCAGGTTTGATGAGCTGCATGCAAATGACATGTAAAAATATAAAACTGTGATACTTAAAACAGGCAAGATAAGAGATTTGAAAATGAGGCACTCTTGGAAAGCGGGCTCCAGAACTGCCGGAGATGAGCCTCGGAGATAGGTTTTCCCTCTCTCCTTTACTCTCCGCCCCGCAGAAGCAGGCGCAGATGACAGCGAGCTGCAGATACCAACCCAGTCACAGGGACTGAGTGATGAGAATAAGCACCCCCTCCCCATCAACTCCATCTCTCCAATCCCACCTCTTTCCATTCCATCTCCCTTCCTCTCTGGCACTGCCTTCATCCTTTTGCTGGCTTTTGCCATTGCACTTTCCTATCATTTCTTTTTTTCTCCCTTTTGCCCCTCTACTTGCCACCTACCATAGTCCACCTATTTGGTCCATTCCCTTTCGCTAGTCAACATCTTCTCAGTGTCTGGCAGGGGCAGAAAGAGGGAGAGATGCCATAGTGGAAGTGTCTGAGGAAGAATTAAGGCCTCTGGTCCTCCTGTGAGCTCTAAGCTCTGTAGCACAAACTCAGGTCCTTGTCGCCAATGAACGTATACATGGACATGCTCTCAACATATCTGCCATCAAGATTAAGCTAGTTTAGTGCACTTTATTATTATAGACATTCAGGAGCGATCAAGAGGGTGACAAGTGCTAAATTACAGATTTGGGGTCTTCTGGAGCGACTGTTTTTTAATTAAGATCTCATTTGAGAGGGCAGGGTGCAGAAAGGCTGCCAAAGACCGTCTCTGTTGATAATTTCAGATCAACTGGAGAGATTTACCAGGAGGTAAACAAACACTGCTAGATAGAGAGAGTGAGAAGGTTCTCACCTTCACTCGTCCTTCGTAGGGAACGACAGAGCAGTGAGGGGGGAGAGACTCCCCAAAAGTGTGTTTGCAAGCCGTGGGTGGCGGACCTTATCATTTGAGTTCTCCTGGAGAGATTATTGGGGGATTAGTGCTAACGCTTGTTTCTAAAACATGATGAAAAGACGTTCCGCACGTGATAACGCTTTGAACTCCACACTCCACTCCTTCTAGGATCATGCCTCTAGGCTTCGTTTCCGCGAAAGACAGGAGGGTGAAGAGAGGGAACAAAAGTGATGCGTAAATTGAGTTCTTCTGCAGTGGTGTGTGCTCCGCAGAAGATGGTTTGGAGGAGTATCACTCAAACTACGATGAAACTATAAGGCATGGTGCTCTTTTCCTTGTTGAAGCATTGCCATTATGAAGTTATTCTAACTTGGTTGATACCAAAAAATCATCACTACATATCAGGTGTAACCTACTAATCTTAAGACTCTTTTGACCAAGATTTGATCAATTTGTGATGTAATCAAAATGAGGGGGACTATATCAGATGAGTCTGATCCAATCAGAAAATACACACCTCAGTTGCCATGAGACGAGGACATGTTCACTGAACGACAAAACTCCCAGCAATCTAAGGAAACCTGGTCAGCTCATCAGTAAACATTATTACACTGTGTACCAAAGTCCAACATCCATATCAGACAGAATATATTTAAATAGATTTTAATGCCTCTTTCTCAAGAGATGCAAATGACAGGATTTCCATATGACACACACACAGGCCAGTGACATTGATAATCTAATGAGTGAGATCTCTTTAAGAGAGACCTGTCATGGATATCAACTCACCCCGTTTCCTTAGAACTGACTGCCGCTCATGATCCCCACCCACACAAAGCAACAAACATATGCGCGAGTGAACACACACATTTCTTGTAGAAGAAAATGGTGTCAATCCCTCCAATAGAGTTCCAGACACGTGTAGGTTCTATGCCAAGGTGCATTGAATCTGTTCTGACCTGTGGGGGCCTAACACCCTATTAAGACACTTTATGTTGGTGTTTCCTTTATTTTGGCAGTTACCTGTATATCAGATCAAAAAAGAACAGGTCTTATATTAGCTAGGATCTATGCTTGTTGTGTGAGAGTGCACTAGTGTGCAGTGTGTGTGGGTGTTCAAAGCGAACGCTTGTCTTGTTGTGTTACAGGGTAGGCCCGTATTAAACTGATAGCTTATCTGGCAAGATCAAATAAGAAGCACATTTGCTCAGAGAAGGCAGAGCACAGCAGGCAGGTTTGGCATGGATCTGCAGGTCTGCCAGGCGAGGCAGGTGGTGCCAAGTCACCATGTGATGTGATGAGGGGCAGAACCCCAGGGCTCCAGACGCCACTGCAGGCTGCATGACACCACCACTGGTACAGGTCTGAGGTGGAAAGGGACAGGGAGGAGGTCACACTAACAGGACAGCACATGGCATACTGCCATGAAACCAACACTGAATGTCTCTTTTCTGGAACAAAAACATAATCTTGTAGCTGAATCAGGTAACCCTTTGTCCAATCCTCATACACATAATATTCCCTACTGAGGCCAATCAAGCAGAAAGGTTGGTAATAAGTGTAACTCAATCACAGCAAAATAAACAAAAGTTAGCTGTGTAAATTGGCTATTTGGAATTGTTTAGACTGTCAATGTTGAATCTTTACACAGTACACGATGGCAACAATCATGCAAAGCCAAATGAATTGCACATCCATTGTAAGCACCAGCAGTTTATTAATAATAATTGGTCTCTTTATAGTGGGAGAGAACGCAGCAGAAAGCAATCTTAGCTAAGCAGAGATAGAGATGAAGGGCTGCGTAGCGGTGGATCTACTCTATTGAGGGAAACCCTGACCCCTGCTGACCCCTGGGCTGGCGGCCTGGCGGGCGGGGAACTGTGGGAGGAGGATGCGGAGTGACAGTGGGAGACACAGGAGGAATGTGAGATTAAACCCACTATCTCCTCCTGACTGAGGGTCAGTCTTCACTCTTTCAGCCCGCAGATAGCAGAGGGAGAGAGAGAGAGGGAGAGAGAGACAGAGATGGAGAGGGTGAGGTTAGAGAGAAGGGAGAGAGAATTCAAAAGAGATGGTCAACGCCGAAAATCTACTAAAAACTGCATTGAAACGTAGTCTTCTTGAACATAACAGAAAGGGAAGAGTGAGAAAAGAAGATGAGCAGTGGAAGGGAGGAAACGAAAGATGGGTGATGGGTGTGTGGACTCAGAAATTCTGATAATAAACTAAATCTTAGAAATGAGAGCCTATCAACCAGAAATCAATCATTGGGATTTGTTGTCCAGGAGGATGGCGCCACGCAGAGATAAAATACAGGCGGACGTCTGGGGAGCAGAGGGTAGAGGAGAGGGGTGGGCTGGTCTGGGTTTGCTGGGCTGCAGCTGGGAGAGGAAAGGCTGCAGGACCAGTGAGTCAGTCAAGCTCATGGATGCATCAGCATGAGACAAAAAGTAGATGAGCAGTCTTTCAGAGAAACATTCATGGTCATTCAAGTATAATGTCTTCATATATTTATTAACCTTTTGGGGAATACATACGGCATATACCGTCATTTAAGAACATCACAAAAGGCCGCTACCCATTTTGGATTATAAACTGGGAGGTTTGAGCCCTGAATGCTGATTGGCTGAATGCTGATTGGTTGAAAGCTGTGGTAAAGTATATCAGAACGTATACCACGGGTATGACAAAAAAGTACTTTTTACTGTTCTAATTCCGGTGGCAACCAGTTTATAATAGCAATAAGGCACCTCGGGGGTTTGTGGTATATGGCCAATATACCACGGCTAAGGGCTGTATCCATTGCGTCGTGCTAAGAACAGCCCTTAGCCGTGGTATATTGCCTTCGGAAAGTATTCAGACCCTTTGACTTTTTCCACATTTTGTAACGCTACAGCCTTATTCTAAAATGTATTACAGATTTTTTTTCCACTCAGCAATCTACACATAATACCCCGTAATGACAAAATGAAAACAGGTTTTGAGAAATGTTTGAAAATGTATTAAAAATAAAAAACAGAAAAGCCTTATTCAGTATTCAGACCCTTTGCTATGAGATGCGAAATTGAGCTCAGGTGCATCCTGTTTCCATTGATCATCCTTGAGATGTTTCTACAACTTGATTGGAGTCCACCTGTGGTAAATTCAATTGATTGGACATTATTTGGAAAGACATATACCTGTCTACATAAGGTCCCACGGTTGACAGTGCCTGTCAGAGCAAAAACCAAGCCATGAGGTCGAAGGAATTGTCCATAGAGCTCCGAGTATTCAGTATTGAGCATGGAGTTGAACTGATCGAATATCTCTAGAGACCTGAAAATAGCTGTGCAGCGACGCTCCCCATCCAACCTGACAGAGCTTGAGAGAATCTGCAAAGAAGAATGGGAGAAACTCCCCAAATATAGATGTGCCAAGCTGTACACAAGAAGACTCAATGCTGAAATCGCTTCCAAAAGTGCTTCAACAAAGTATTGAGTAAAGGGTCTGAATACTTATGTAAATGTGTTATTTAAAAACATTTTTTTATATAAATTAGCAAACATTTCTAAAAGCCTGTGTTTTCTTTGTCATCATGGATGTGGTATTGCGTGTAGATTGATGAGGGAAAAACCCAATTTAAACCATTTTAGAATAAGGCTATAACATAACAAAATGTGGAACAAGTCAAGGGGTCTGAATACTTTCCGAAGGCCATATACCACACGCCCTCAAGCCGTATTGCTTAAATAGAGCATGGATTACAAATCTTTAAAAAGTATTTGATCCAGTCCAGAGAAAGTGTGTGTGTATGTGTTTTTGTGTATGAGAGTGTGCAATGTTCTGGTATCTGTATCTGGTCAGTGCCAGGAAAACTCTTCCAGCTCAGAATCACATGATTAGACGGACTTTCAGCACATGATGAATAAGAGACAACTCCAGCGAGAGGAACATCCTGTCTCTAACATTTCCCAAGGAAATGCACACAGCGATTGGCCATGGGGTAATAGGAGCGTGCGTACACGCACACAAAGATATTTCCATTTCCCACCACTGACAGATTAATGGGTGATAAGTCATTTTTTTATTATCCTGTCCCATTGACAGAACCTAACCCTCTACTTGACCTCTAACATCTCCCTCCATGCACTTTGAACCTTCACCTCTGACTCCTGGTCATCTCCCGCATCTTCTGTTTGAACGATCCCAGCGTATGGCCCCCATAGTGTGTCGGTGGTGAGGTCCCTGCAGGCCAGGACCTTGGGGTAAGCAGCATCATCACTCAGCTCCAGATCATCTACAGATAGAAAGGGAGAGAAGAGAACAGGAAGAGAGAGATAGGAGATAGAGAGAGATAGGAGATAGAGAGAGATAGGAGATAGAGAGAGATATTAAGTCACTAAGGTCCCACAAGCAAACAAGATACACAGCCAAATCAAATGAAACCAAATCCAGGTAAAAATACGGTCTCAAAACACAACTACAATGATCTACGTCATGTAAAGGCCAGAGCCCTGGAGATAACTTGGGAGTCAAGGCTTTTTGTAAACAACCGGTGTAGACTAACAGTGAAATGCTTTCAACAATGCACAGTTAAAAAAGATAAAACATTAACAAAAATGCACCGTGAATAACAATAACGAGTAAAAAATATCATGGCTATATACAGGGAGTACCAGTACCGACTCGATGGGTAATGGAGGTAGCCATGTACATATACTGTGGGTAGGGGTAAAGAAACTATGCAACAGGATAGATAAAACAATAGCAGCAGTGTATGTGATGAGTGTGAAAGTGTGTGTCGTCGGTATGCATGTGTACTCGTGTGTGGGCGTATGTACTGTGTGTGTTGGGGTTTCAGTGTAAATATGTGTGAGTGTGTGGGTAGAGTCCAGCGTGTGTGCATGGAGTTAGTGCAAGAGAGTTAGCGCAAAAAAAGGTCAATGCAGGTAGTCCAGGTAGCCATTTGATTAGCTATTTAGCAGTCTTGTTTCGAGGTCCTATGGCTTGGAGGTAGAAGCTCTTCAGGGTCTTGTTGGTTCTAGACTTAGTGCACTTGTACCGCTTGCCGTGCGATAGGAGAAAGAACATTCTATGGCTTGGGTGGCTGGAGTCTGAAAATTCTTTGGGCCTTCCTCTGACACCGCCTGGTATAGAGGTCCTGGATGGCAGGGAGTTCCGCCCCAGTGATGTACTGGGCTGTACTCACCACCCTCTATAGCGACTTATGACTTACGGGTGCCTTGCGGTTGCCGAACCAAGTGGTTATGCCGTTGATAGGATAGTCTTGAACGGAGCTTGTACAGAGTTCATCCAGTTTGTTCTCCAGGGACTGCACTCCAATACAACAGAGGGCAATGGTGGTTCACCGACGTGGTCGCGTCAGTATGCCCCCTTGCTTGCATCTCTTTTGCAGCCGCTTCCTCTTTCGAGACCTGGGTATTTAAGGCCTGGTCCGGAGTAAGCAGAATGTAAAGAGCTGCCAACTCGTTGAAATAGAAATGTCCCTCCAAATCGAGGTTAATGATCACTGTTAAGATGTCCAGAAGCTGTTTTTTCAGTCATAGGAAATTATGGCGGGGACATTATGTGAGCTGGCGCACACACAGAAAAAATATTTTTATGTGGAGGTGCTGACTAACGACGAATATAAACTATAAAAATAAATAATACAGAAATTTGCACACTATTGGGTAAATCACCCAATAAATTACTGGGAGTTGATATATGGAATGTGCGACTATCTTTATGATTTATTTTGATAGTCTATAGGAGACATTATGTACAAAAGAAGTTAAGATCAGCTTTAAAAAAGCTGGTAAGACTGCTACTATCCACTTTTCTGGAGGAGGGGGAGGGGGGGTTACTAGACTACTAGAACAGGAGGAGACTCAGGCCATTGAGGAGGAGAACGCTTCACTAACAAACTGACACCCCTTACAACAACACAGAGGATCAACCAAGTAGGATCTCAAAGGCTTCAACAAAAACACACGTCTCTCACAAAGGGATGATTGAGAAAGACATGTAGAAATTCACTGAGTCCAGTACATACAGTAAGTCGTCATATGACACAGCCCCCATAGCAATGGTGCTCTACAGTGCAGTCCCATTGGAAATCCCCCCCCCCCCCACATGGTTCAGCTTCACTTTCGGGGCTCGGGCTAAAGTGCCGAGGCGATAAGAGTGTTTGTCTAACACTCTCCATGTCAAAACACTCATCTATCTTCTCTGTATCTATCCCCACCAGAGAACAACAGACAGACGCTGATAAAATGGCTTTCCCACAAGCCTAGAGTGGGAGAGAGAGGGATGGAGAAAGGGGGGGGTGGCAGGGAGAGAGAGGGATGGAGAAAGGGGGGGGGTGGCAGGGAGAGAGAGGGATGGAGAAGGGGGGGGTTGGCAGGGAGAGAGAGGGATGGAGAAGGGGGGGGGGTGGCAGGGAGAGAGAGGGATGGAGAAAGGGGGGGTGGCAGGGAGAGAGAGGGATGGAGAAAGGGGGGGTGGCAGGGAGAGAGAGGGATGGAGAAGGGGGGGGGGTGGCAGGGAGAGAGAGGGATGGAGAAAGGGGGGGGGTGGCAGGGAGAGAGGGGGATGGAGAAGGGGGGGTGGCAGGGAGAGAGAGGAATGGAGAAGGGGGGGGGGGGGGGTGGCAGGGAGAGAGAGGGATGGAGAAGGGGGGGGGGTGGCAGGGAGAGAGAAGGTTGGAGAAAGGGGGGGTGGCAGGGAGAGAGAGGGATGGAGAAAGGGGGGGTGGCAGGGAGAGAGAGGAGTGAAGGAAAGGAAGAAAATAATTCAGACGCAGTAGTGAGAAGGAGATGGGAACGAATCAAGCTTGTGAATGTGTTTTTGAGTGTGTCACTGTGTTAATGTGACCACTGTTTGACTCCGGTTGTCATAAATGGAGCTCATACCACTACATTTGAACACATTGTAAGCTACTGTATGAAACTGCACTGGGCTAACAAACTCATAAGTAAACAAACTCCATTGAAAATCTCTGAAGCTAAAATGTATTTGATTCCCATAAAATGTTGAAGACTATACAGGCAATATGCCCATGTCTCTATTAGCTATTAGTCCGTGTTAGTCTTCTGTCCACATCAGTGAGGCTGAAGTCCAGTGTCCAGGCTTGGCCTATCTCCCATCACCCCCTGGTCAGATCACACTGTAACCCCCTAATCTCAACACTCCATCATTGTCCAGTCTGCTGCCCTGTCTCTGGCTGGTCTCGGTCACATGATGCCTTATCAACGTGACCACCACTATTAACCTAATTGTGAAATTGTCTGCTGAGATTTTACCTTTGTGAGGAAATACAAAGAGAGCACACTGAGAGTCAGTGTTTAGAACGCCTATTCCCCCTCAGGAGACTGAAAAGATTTGGCATGGGTCGCCAGATATTAAAAAAGTTCTACAGCTGCAGCATGGTTGCATCACTGTCTGGTATGGCAACTGCTCAGCCTCCGGCCTCAAGGCACTACATCACTGGGGCCAAGCTTCCTGCTATCCAGGACCTCTATACCAGGTGGTGTCAGGAGAAGGCCCTAAAATTTGCAGAAGACTCCAGCCACCCTAGTCATAGACTGTTCTCTCTACTACCGCACGGCAAGAGGTACCGGAGGGCCAAGTCTAGGTCCAAAAGGCTTCTTAACAGCTTCTACCCCCAAGCCATTAGACTCCTGAACAGCTAATTAAATGGCTACCCGGACTATGTGCATTGACCCCCCCCACACACACACATACACATACACACATCTTTTACACTGCTGCTACTCTCTGTTTATTATCTATGCATAGATTTTCAAAAAATATATATGTTTATGTATTTTTTTTCAACTTCAGTTTGAGTAAATACCTAACACTTATTTTTCTTAAAAGTGCATTGCTGGTGAAGGGCTTGTAAGGAAGCATTTCACGGTAAGGTCTACTACCCCTGCTGTATTCGGCGCATGTGACAAATAACATTTGATTTGATTTGATTTAGAAGCTACAAATATTTGATCCTGCTGCCCAGTCTTCTCCCTCTCGATCATCTGTAGCACAGGAAGGCGGCGTCACCTCCTGGATGGCAGGGTCCAGCTCTGAGGTGCCCACGGCCAGCCGCCCGGGCACACCATCCAATCGGCAGCTTTAAATAAGAGATCAGTTTCATCCTCCCACTGAGGCGGAGGGAGTGATCACGAGGCCCCTTTTAATCACTGCACATCTGTAATCTCTGCAGGTTAGCATGGCGCTACTCTACGCAGGGCCTCCTCCAGTCCTAATCACTGCTAATTACCACTACCACCCACCACAAAACCCCATAATGACCTGGGGCTCTTATCAATACTGCTCAATGCCCTGCCGCTCGCCTCTCGGCCTGATACTAGCCCCTCTGTAGAGGCTCTACACCCCCACAGCCCTGTTCAATGCCCTGCCACTTGCCCACTCTGCCTGATACCCTGGCCCCTCTCCTCGCCTCTACACCATATCTATACCCTCACAGCCCTCAACAATATCCCCGGACTGGAACACAGACATCATCTACGCTGCTGCGTGACCAGTGGCCACAAAAACACTGGCCTTATCAATAGGGATCTTGCACGACAGAGTCCACATAGACCGAGCGGCCAGCCTTATCAATATAGCTCCACTCTGGCAGTGTCCACACAAAGCCTCATCAATACGGCTGCTTCACCAGCCACTGGGGCGCCCTGCCCGTTTACAACAGCAGACAATAAAACAAACAATCACTCTATCATTAATGAAATGACTAATGCAATTACCCGATGAGTAGAAAGATGGGGATAGAGGGAGGGTAGGACGGAGAGGAAGGACAGGAGGGTGAATAATGCAACAATGAGGTCATAAATGAGTAACAAAAATACATGTGTGATATACATGTACAATATTTCAAATGCATCATTGACCTGGATGTAGCCAACAATCACATAACCACTTTTATTTTATAGAGACCTTGTATGTTTGTGACCTGTTGTGGCACGTATCCACAGACAGACTCACGCAAATTCCCTTCCTCTCTGAACCCTTCAAGAGGAACAAAGGAAACATCACATCTAAGCTGAGAAAAAAAAACATACTTGTTAACAGACACCTGAAAGTAGTTTGACAAGTCTGTCAAATTGTCATGAGCTCAGTGAACATTGATGTCCTGCCGTTACATGGCCCTATGAGTAACCCAACACCACCAAATGGGTTATAAATTATAACATGTTAAAGTACTACCAATGACTGTAGTTTATGGTATAGTACTGTAGGGGGACCAGAGTTCAGACTCGATTACCCAAACAATGTTTTGAGACAGACATACAGTAGCACTTCCTGGTACAAGTCAAATACACAGCGTACATTTATCTAGTTATTCTCAACAATTGATGGGACTCTTGGACAGCAATTCATGGTCTAATGGACAAGAACTTTGAGTTATTGAGCAATGAATGACAACATCACCAGCATTACTCAACGACAATGACCAACATTACATCAGCCAACCTAACCTAGCGTTCTGTTGGTTGTCACGTATGCAAAACAAAATGCATGACCAATGACTAACAAAAAGCAGTTGCACAACCCTAAGTAACAGGTGCTCCCCTACTCCCCAACACCATAGTCTCCTCTATCAAGGCTAATTGATTTAAAAAAACAATTGTTGATATCAAATGAGCACATCGCTGCGGAGCCATTGATTTTTTTGACACAGTACAACAGGAAATCTTTATCAGGGCCGTACTACGACCCCGCGCTAATAGGTGGGGTTTAACCTCTGCTGAATGACAAATCCCTGAGCTTTCTTCCCCACTCACTCAGCATGGGGACTCCCTCTCTGCTCTGCCCTGTAACTCCCAACTGAGCAAAGAAGATGGGCCCCTATCGGTAAATCAAAATCAAATGTTATTTGTCACATGCTTTGCAAACAACAGGTGTTGACTGACAGTGAAATGCTTACTTACGGGTCCTTTTTCCAACAATGCAGAGTTAAAGATTAAAATAAAAAAGGTCAAATAAAAATAGATGGTGACACGAGGAATAAATACACAGTGAATAATAAATAACAATAAGGAGTAAAAAATAACATGGCCATCTATATACATGGAGTACTAGTACAGAGTCGCTGAACAGGGGTACAAGGTAATTGGAGGTAGCTACTGCATAGGTAGGTTAAAGTGACAAGGCAACACGATAGATAATAGACTGAGGAATAAAGGAATGCCAAATCATTTCAGCCTCCTGAGGGGGAGGAGGCGCTGTTGTGCCGTCTTCACAACTGTGTGGGTGTGTCTGAGCCATGTTAATTCCTTAGTGATGTGAACAAAGAGGAAGTTGAAGTTCTCGACCCGCTCCACTACAGCCCTCATAGATGTGGACGTTTCCTGTAGTCCCCAAACAGTTTCTTGGTCTTGCCGATGTTGAGGGAGAAGCCGTATTCCTGACACCACATTGCCAGGTCACTGACCTCCTCCTTACAGGCTGGCTTATCGTCGTCGGGGATCAATCCTATCACCATCTGGCCGGCAGCAAACTTAAAGATGGCGTTGGAGCTGTGCGCAGCCATGAAGGGTTAGGGATAGGATGAAAATGTCAGTGAAGACACTTGCCAGCTGGTCAGCACATGCTCTGAGTACGCCTCATATCCTGGCCCCGTGGCCTTGTGAATGTTAACTCTTACTCATATTGCCTACGGAGAGCGAGATCACACAGGTGTCCGGAACAACTGGTGCTCTCATGCTTGGTTCTATGTTTCTTATCTGGAAGTGAGCATAGAAGTCATTTATCTCATCTATTAAGCTCGTGTCGCTGGGCAGCTCGCAGCTGGGTTTCCCTTTGTAATCCGTGGTAGTTTGCAATCCCTGCCACAACCGCTGAACATCAGAGCCGGTGTAGTAGGATTCGGTCTTAGGATTCGGTCTTAGACGCTTTGCCTGTTTGATGGCTCGAAGGTCGAAGCAGGATTTCTTTTAAGTGTCCCACTCCTTGAAAGCGGCAGAACTAGCCTTTAGCTCAGCACAGATGTTGCCTGTAATCCATGACTTATGGTTGGGTTATAAACATACGGTCACTGTGGGGACGATGTCATTGATGCACTTAATTAGGCCGGTGACTGATGTGGTAAACTCCTCAATCAGATGTGTCCCGGAACATATTCCAATCTGTGCTAGTCCTGTAGTTTAGCATCTACTTCAATGGATAATTTCTGTATTGAGCGTGTCACTGGTACTTCCTGTTTGAGTTATTGCTTGTAAGCAGCAAGCAGGAGGATAGAGTTATGGTCTGATTTTGCCAAATGGAGTTCCACCTACACTCTCTAACAAGAAACATTTCCATGATCATCCAAGCAGACCCAGAGTCCCTTCGGGTCCAGTAGCGGTTCAGTTGAAAATATACACATTTCTGGGATATGCACCTCATGCTCAGGACGCAATCATTTCCATTTTACCCTCTATTGCACAGCAAAGATAAGACACCTGCATCGCCACGCTAATCAGATGAGCTTCAACAGAACTTTATCATTGACATTTACGACTGTTTACCCAACTAATTTCTTTTAACTGCATTGCTGAACTTTTATCAGCAAAATACATACCCTAGGAAAGAGCAGATGCCAAACATGCAAATTACAAATATGTGAAATAAGATAAAATAACTTAAAACAAAATGGGGAACATTACTGTAAGCCAGGGTGGCAAGACAGTGTTGACAATATGTACTCCTGGGAATACAGACAGAAATGAAGAATGCTGACATTCACATGCAAAACTTCCTTTTGAGTTCAAAGCCCAGTGGTTGAATGTGTTTACTTGCAATAAGAGCCTGTGATTGAGATACATGACTACTAACACCCTTGTCTGAGTTTATGCTTCAAGTATACTTTATCACTCTAAAAACACAGCCAGCTAGGAGTCCAAGGTTATGTAAAAAAGAAACATACAAAAAGGGCAAGCACTGAATGTCATCATTAATAGTGGCTATGTGCAATGTACTTCCTGTGTCTCCGGGAGGCTGTACCAACAGGGGGCACTGTAAAACAGAGAGCAGCCTCATTAGGGTCAAGGGCAGCAGCAGTAGGACTGGAGGGTCACAGACAGGGGAGATTGGTTAGATCTGATCAAGACACCAATACTACCCCTGATCTCCCCCCACCCACACCCACACCCACACACACAGTGTGTGTGCGTGCGTGCGCTTGTGTGTGTATATGTGCATGTGAACTCAATCTCTATTCATTCTTTGCCTCCATCTCTTACAGCCTCCCCTTCCTCCACTGCTACCCTTTTAGAAATTGAAAGTAGAGACCTTCCAGAAACTCTCCCTGATAATCACACATAAATTAATTAGAAAATGTTTCTTGACATTCTCTCCGCATAGATGGAGGGAAAAAAAGACTCGGGCAAAGCCACAAAATTAATTGTACGGTATGTGACTTCGATAATTAATTCAATCATTAATTCATGTCTTCTTTAACAACTCCTTCTGGCTTCATGAAGGACATTTCAATCATAGCTGTATCAGGATGTAGACTTGGAAAGTGAGTGTAGAATGAAGCTACTGTAAACGGTCAGGGCCATGTACAAATCCACTAGCTAGAAGTTAGAAGGCCTAAGGCGCTATAATAATAGCGCACAAGGATATGAAACAACGTGCAATAAAATATGAGTCCTTTTCTTAGACTCTGGTCTGTGTCTGTACTTTAAAAGAGCAAACCGTTTTAAACATAATGCTGCTTCCTGTAATAAATCTATATAGAAATCACAGGCAGTGGTGTAGTGGAGGGTAAATGCAAGTAAACGCAGTTTACCCACCTTTTTCCCCCATCTCCCAACAGTTTACCCACCTTTTTTTCCCCATCTCCCAACAGTTTACCCACCTTTTTCCCCATCTCCCAACAGTTTACCCACCTTTTTTCCCCCATCTCCCAACAGTTTACCCACCTTTTTCCTCCATCTCCCAACAGTTTACCCACCTTTTTTTCCCATCTCCCAACAGTTTACCCACCTTTTTCCTCCATCTCCCAACAGTTTACCCACCTTTTTCCCCATCTCCCAACAGTTTACCCACCTTTTGCAGAAAAATGCATTAAAAGAACAGGGAGCGTTCTTTTTGTCACTGCGACCGGTGAGCAGAGTTACCCACCTATTTGTTGACCACTACATTACTGATCACGGGTAAGAAAAGGGAAGTATTAATGGGCTAACGGAGGAGAGACAATTGAGTGTGCTCTTGTACCACTTCCTAAAATGGCTACTTGTTCCTACAGTTTTAACGGCAGATTTTGTTAGAGGAGTGTGTCAGAAGAAAAGCCAGAAATTCCCATTTCCTGGTGTTAATTCATTGAATCAGGCTGGAGGTGGTAACTACTGTATTGACATTCAATCATTCCAGAGATACTTCCATTTGGGCACACCAAGCCAACGATGCATTTCAGAAAATGCATCACCCTCTCCAAGTTCACCACAGTACAGTACATGTGACAATGCTCTTTCCCCTGCATGAAATCTCATCACACACATCAGATCTAAACCATATAAAAACATTCAGTATAGTGGAGCAGTGAGCTGGAGTGGGAAGTTGGTGTGAGTCTGGCAGTGGAGAGATAGAGGACAGGAGGGGGAAAGAACAAACTGAAACGCAGGGTAGGAAGGACAGGATGTGGGCTAGCACTGCTGAGAAGCCAGGCATCTGATAGGGTCGTAATCACCATGGCTCTGTCCCGGCAACAGGCGCTAACACATCGGCGATGGGAGCAGCTGGGCTGATAGGGCCTGGACAGCACTGAGAAATGTTCCTTTAGATTATACCCCTCGCCTATCAATCATCACGAGGGGAACAGAGTGACACAGAGACAGGGCCAGTTGAGAGAGAGCGAGAGTGAGAGGACAGGGGTGGACAGGGGTGGGGTTCAAGAGGAACGGAGATAGAGGGGGTTGAGGGGGTTGTTAAGGCTTAACTACAGTTGCTCCTTCATTCTAGATAAAATACACCAAAGCAGGTCCATCATTAAACAGTGAGCTTATTATTTTTGCCACAGTGAAACAGACATGTAATGGCCACCATATTTATTCACAGGAACAGATCACATTCACATGGAAGTAAACACATTCAACCACTGGGCTTTGAACTCAAAATGAAGTTTTGCATGTGAATGTCAGCATTCTTTATTTCTGTCTCTATTCCCAGGAGGACATTTTGTCTTCGACCTTAGATTTTTATGCAACCATTTTTCCCAAAAAAGATTCAAACATGTTTGCAGAAAGAACGGTGTGTCAGCTATGGCATGGCACCTTGAATTTGCAAAATATATATTTTGGTTATTGAACTAGAGCAAGTCAAGTTGATTTAAACATAATTATGGTAACGGAATTACATCATGGGTCCCTGATATGTACTACATAGAAATGCATAATTATGGATATGAATGTCATTCTCCTCATGTTTCACAAGTAGTTTGGACATCCCAACGCAGCATAGTAGAGCACAGTACAATGTAGCACAGCAGAGTAGGGTAGAGTAGAGTTCATACACTACCCTTTATTCACTGTACTATACTCAGTACTTTACTCTACTGTGCTATGCAAACTTGTGAAACATACATCTACAACAGTTTCAGACTTGGTCCAGTCCAGCCAGGCCAAGGTGGACTGACCAAATTTCAAATACTTTCCAACGTCCATGGACGTCCAGTGCTCAATGTGTGAGGATGCTGGTTACAGTAAATGGAAAGAGAGGAGGCTCATGGGTAGGTGTCAGTAAGAGCTGGAAGAGGTCACATTAACTGGAGAGAGAGAGAGAGAGAGAGAGAGAGAGAGAGAGAGAGAGAGAGAGAGAGAGAGCCATCACCTACAGAGAGATTAACCTGGAGAAGAGTCCCCTAAGCAAGCTGGTCCTGGGGCTCTGTTCACAAACACACCCTACAGAGCCCCAGGACAGCAGCACAATTAGACCCAACCAAATCATGAGAAAACAAAAAGATAATTACTTGACACATTGGAAAGAATTAACAAAAAAACAGAGCAAACTAGAATGCTATTTGGCCCTACACAGAGAGTACACAGCGGCAGAATACCTGACCACTGTGACTGACCCAAAATTAAGGAAAGCTTTGACTATGTACAGACTCAGTGAGCATAGCCTTGCTATTGAGAAAGGCCACCGTAGGCAGACATGGCTCTCAAGAGAAGACAGGCTATGTGCTCACTGCCCACAAAATGAGGTGGAAACTAAGCTGCACTTCCTAACCTCCTGCCCAATGTATGACCATATTAGAGAGACATATTTCCCTCAGATTACACAGATCCACAAAGAATTCGAAAACAAATCCAATTTTGCTAAACTCCCATATCTACTGGGTGAAATTCCACAGTGTGCCATCACAGCAGCACAATTTGTGACCTGTTGCCACGAGAAAAGGGCAACCAGTGAAGAACACACACCATTGTAAATACAACCCATATTTATGCTTATTTATTTTATCTTGTGTCCTTTACCATTTGTACATTGTTAAAACACTGTATATATATATAATATGACATGAAATGTCTTTATTGTTTTGAAACTTCTGTATGTGTAATGCTTACTGTTAATTTTTATTGTTTATTTCACTTTATATATTCACTTTATATATTATCTACCTCACTTGCTTTGGCAATGTTAACACATGTTTCCCATGCCAATAAAGCCCTTGAATTGAATTGAGAGAGAGAGAGAGAGAGAGAGAAGTTGTCCACTCAGACAGATTTATAACTCTTGGTTTGACCACCGACGACAGAAAGTAAACAGTTATGAGCTGAACATGACAGTATGTAAATTCAGTTGCACTAATTCCGTGACCGATTTCTTGGTTATTCCATTACCAATTTGGTAACGAATTACAAGCTTTAATCACTAAATAATATAGGCTCTTAGCGTTCATTTGACACCCAATTTGATATTCTCCTATGAACTTCACATGTAGGCAGTGGTGTGTATTCATGGATGCCAAGGGAAGCCAGGCTTCAACAAATATTTCACCAATAAATAAGTAAATAAAATAATTTATATTTTGGCCTCCCTTGATCATTTCTTTTTTTCCCAATCAGCATTGAGCTGAGCTCAACTGTGGGATGTTCCAGTGCAGCAAAACACCCCCCCAAGGGAGGCCAGTTTGGATTTGGTTTCAGACCAATCAAATCACGTATCTGTTTCTGGTCTGCTTGTGTTGATGTCCTGTAGTAGCTAGCTTCTAAATCTGCCCTTTCCTAAGCCATGGATGGAGATGGGGATTTGGACTTGTGGTTATGATTATGAGAGCGATTCTGATCTAACCATAAATGAATATGTTGTGCCACTGGCCTGAGACAAGTTCAATATGCAGCCTAGATGTAGCTTAGTAGGCTCACATTAACTAGATAACTAGCAAGCTTGGCTGGTTAATTGTTGCTCATACAAGGAAGTAGCCTATGACAACAAAAAACTAAAAGTGTTCTGTATGACAGAGCCATAGACCGGTTTGCCAACATGAAAAACATTCAACTAGTCTACAAGTAGGGTGAGTCAACATTTTTGTTTAAGCGCGCACACACACACAGAAATCAGTGTGTGTGTGCTATGTGATATTTAGCAACATTGATTGGACTAAATCGTTTTTGGTATATTTATATTTGTTTTCAGTATTAAACTAAAAAGCATTTACAGCCTTGTTGATTTGATGTTTAAATGTTTAAGTTGAAATGGTGATGGAATAGCAGAGGCAGGGCTCCTGTTGTCTTTGTGCTGATGTGCAGGAACTCTGTGGTTCTCAATCAAGTGTTGTTTAGTAAACTGTATGCAACATTAACTTGCTTACCCATGCTGCAGGAGATGTAACTTTCTGTATGTAACATTTGCTTTGTGGACTTCACCGGACAGATGTTGCTTCCCTTTTTTTTTTTTTATGAAACAAACATATTTGTAGTTGAATTTATTCTGCCACTGTGTAACTGTTGTCTTTCTGTTATCACGGCCTTATTGTGTATCACAGTGGTGTATGAACGAATGGGTTAGAGAGCAAACAACGCAATTATCACAACATAGGTGGCATTTTTGACTGGCTTGGCTTGCTCAGTGATTTTACCCATGCACCGCTACCGCATGAAGGTGCTCATGGGTCCTCATGAGTAAGAAATAGCTTCTGAATGATAAATATAATCTGCTGTAATAGACAGGTTACAGAGAAACCATGAGAAAAAGGTCTAGTAATGAGTGGTTGGCTTTCTATACACCAGTCTGCTGTGTGCTCATTATAAGAACATATGAAGAGACCAATATTTCCCTTAGACACACATTCTCGGCCTCACACCAGAGGGCGAAACACACTCCCTCACCCGATCCCCGCACTCCTACTCCTCAAGCCCTACCCCTCAAAAGTGATGTCAGACCACAGTCAAATGTTTATGATGTGACTGAGACAACGGTCTACATAAATGTCAATAGACCAACCGTAAACCCCCCCAGATAACAGGATGTCTTCACACAACCACAGTTACTGCCAACCGGATCACAAATGAGCTGCTTTACCCTAGCATTGCCATTATAGAAACATGTTTCTTCTTTCGCCAAGACATGCTGTAAGATATACACCCACCGCCTTTGCAGAAATGAAAACTGTATCACCACAATCAGTACACTTCATCCATGAAAGAATCACTTTGATTGGTGGTCACAGCAAACAAGTGTTCTTGTCCTTAGAATCATCATCTAGGTACAAACGGATACTTTCTGTAGCAAAGTATTGTCCTAAAAAAATAACAGATTTGGGGATTGGTATTTTTGTTGATTTCTAATACTAAGAGAAAATAGCTACACAAAATAATGCAAATGTGTTATTACTGCACTTGATACCTCCACTGCCTTCTGCCTTTCGTGACACACAAGGAATAGGCTGAAATAAAACCTCAAAAGTAAAACCGCTATATCGCAACCTGATACACACAACTAAACTTGTATAACTTCTCATTTGATGGATATCTTTACAGAGAAATAAAGCAATTGGCAAAATAATAAAAAAGCAAAGCACACAAGGAACATTTTCCAGATAACATTACTGCCTTTAACATTACTGCCTTTAACATGACTGCCTTTAACATGACTGCCTTTAACATTACTGCCTTTAACATTACTGCCTTTAACATTACTGCCTTTAACATTACTGCCTTTAACATTACTGCCTTTAACATTACTGCCTTTAACATTACTGCCTTTAATATTATGCATAGTGATAGGAGATTACACAGGAGATTACGGTCTCCAAAACTGCTAAATATAAGGCATGTTCAAAACCTTGCTGTTAGGTACATGAATTTTCTTTATAAATTCACATAAAACCATATATCATACGCAGATTTAGAAACAGACATCATAATAATCATAATTTTTTATATTCATGATTAAAACTACTTGTATTT
The DNA here is from genome assembly GCF_002021735.2 of Oncorhynchus kisutch. Classification (NCBI taxonomy): domain Eukaryota; kingdom Metazoa; phylum Chordata; class Actinopteri; order Salmoniformes; family Salmonidae; genus Oncorhynchus; species Oncorhynchus kisutch. The sequence goes on along the minus strand of NC_034195.2, from coordinate 21,965,981 downwards.
AATACTTTAATCTTGGTATACCTGTAAGGAGACATGTCAGTTCTACCTCTGCCTTTTCCACTTTAGTTCTGCTCATCCCTCATCCCCCTGCTCGCCCTCCAATTCCCTCTACGGAGCTCTCCTATAGAGGGATATGCAGATTCACTCACTCTCTGCTGACAGAGAGACAACCTAACCCTCTATACACACCTTCATATCAGGACCACTCCCTCCCTGCCTCTCACCCACCACCACCGCTGCCCAAAATAAATTATCATAATTTATATGCCATTGATAATATGCATATTACTATGTCACTCCATGGTCCTTCATAATTAATATTATAAAAATCCACCACGCCTGATAAATAATAATTATTATTATTATTACGTTGCCATAATAATTTATTCTTGCGGGTAATTTGGAGGATAAGGATAGAGGAAAATGCTAGCAAGGCAGGTCTGCTGGGTTTCTCCAGGTCCGATTGCGCAGCTCAGTGACACTCAGTCTGTTCTGTTCAGTATGTGGAGGAGAGAGAGCCAGGAGTGACAGTCTGTGAGCCACGAGGGATTACTGTGATGGCTATTTGCATATCAAGAATTTTAAGCAGAGAGGAAAATATCAAACCCTCCAGCCAGCAAGGTCATTCAAGAGACACATTTTTTTCTCTTCATCATTTATTTTGCATATCATGCAGCAGGACACATCCTAGATTAAAAAGCCTCTTTGCCATATCATACTATCCCTGCCAGACACTTGGTCCCAGCCACCGCCTTCCATTCTAAAACACCACACCCTCATCAAACTCTATATTACACACACCAACTCCATTACAGAGAAATACAACCACAGACACACACCTCATCTTCCAGGTGGCCTGAAAAATATAGCAAGAATATCATTTGTTAAATAAATATTTGAGCTAGTGTAAGCCTTTTCCTACAGCATCCAACTTCTTTAGATATTGCTTATAATCAAGGCATATTTTAATGTTAATGGTTTTCACTATCAATTAATGTCACAAAGGCAATGTATTGATAGTAAGTATAATTATTTAATTTTTTATCCTGCTTGTTAACGATCGTCTATAGTCATATCACTCACTTGGATGAAAGTGTAGGCTACAACCATATGATAACCACTTATCATATGGCCCTACCAGGGAAAATAACACACTAATGACACTTCACAGGAAGATAGTATAATGCCTTTCTGATGGGAAGTGTCACATTTTATTTTCTAATAACAGGAAACGAATGTGGTCGACAAATATAGGCATGGGAAGAATTAAAATCCTTATTTTGAGCAATTACAATATGAGTCTTCCTTCTGTTCGTGTGAAATGTCATGTCTGAGCAGTGGAAATGACACAGACACAATGCAATATAATTTACAGGAACTAAATAGATTTAAAAAATATATAAAAATCCTTTCTATAAAGAATTGCTAATGTAATAATCATTACCATTATATTGTAAAAATGGGATTTTTGCACAGAATTGGAAATTACATGAAAAATATTTCTACACTGTAAATGAACGACAAATATTCATGATTGTGTTCATCATTGACTCATTATGGCATAGAGAGAGAGCGAGAAGACTGCGAGGGCCTGAAGACATCAGTCATGGAGACAGAATATATCAAATTTCTCACATGAAGCGTGGCTGCCATGACATGAACATCTAGAAAGCACAGAAATTGAGGGCAAGCACCAATCTCTGGCAGACAGGAGCATGACAGTCTGCATTTGTGAGGAGGAAAATAGTTAAGTTGGACAGCTTGTGAGAGCGACAGAGAGAGACGGAGAGAGGGAAAGAGAGAGTAAGAAGGAGGGGGAGATGTCTGTGGTGAGGACCTGACCAGACCCTGCTCTCTAGTGTAAACCACCCCCAAATCCCTGTACCCAGACGGACAGCCAGACAGACAGGAGGTAGAGACAAAAACAGATATGCAGCTAGAAAGTTCTGTATCTTCAGGCTGATCCAAAAACAGGGGTAAACTAAGTGACAGTGAGAAATGAGCAGAGCGCTAACACAAAGAAGAAAGAGATTAAAGCCTTTTCCATATGAGAAAATGTTCCTCTCCCAGAGACTTGTGAGAAATCGCTGATGGAGACTAAACGAATGTATGAACAAGACCACGTTCACCATGTCTCCATTCCTGACATTCAGAGGAAGAAATAACAAGAGGGAAGTGCATGTCTGGGTTTGGGGGGTTGTTAGTGGTGATGGGGGATTGTGGGTGGGGGGGGGGGCCTTGACGATAAGGGAAAAATTCAGACCGGTCAAAGTTTCCCTTTTGCCAATCGTGCTCCTGATAAAGACAGCGCCTGCTCCAGTACTGATAGAAGGGCTATCTCTCGCTCGTTCCCCCTCTCTCTTGCTCTCCCGGCAGTTAGTTTGTGAGGAAAAAAGCCTATCACACTAACATCACTGTGCTGCCATCAACCAGCAACCACACAGCAATTAATATCGCTCCAATTACTGTTAAAGGGACAGGCTGGGACATGACGATAATGAAAACATCCTCAACTAAAATAATTAAAAAACACTGACATACTCACTGATGGGCACACACACACACACGGTTTGAAAATAAATATGAAAGATAGATCCTATAGTAATCTTCTTACATTATTTAACTGAACAGAAGAAAAATAAAACAGCTATGACAAGAGGGAGGGAAAAAAATATGATGGCAATTGCTTGTTAAATCCTCTGTGACATGTTTGTGTTCTCAGATGGGTTTTTGTTACAAGTTGAATAAATTCCCATTGGTCACATTAAAGGCTGCCTCTCCCAAACAACAGCCTAGGCACATCACACCATCTACACAATAACACAGCAACTTAAACACACTCACACTTACTTTACAAAACAAATACACAGCCCTCAGTCAAGACTGCTATGCCACAAAAACAAACACATTACACACGCACCACACAATAAACAAGACAAACTAGACATGGATTCACAGTCTCTGACTAGTCGGACAGACAGACAAACTGACTCACCTGGACCCCTCCAATGTAGACAGTCTTCCTCCTCTTCCATCTCCTCCTTAGTGTGTGTTGGACCTTTCTCCTCCTCCTCCTCCTCCTCATCATCATCAGGTGCACAAAGGGATTCATGTGTCCTTGGCTCTGTTGAAAGAAGAGGGCATCAGAACAATGAGACATCTATTCAAACAACAGGGTTGGTGCATTATACATTATATACGTATCATATTATAGTAATATGACGTTACACAGAGACATGAAAAGAAACACTATTTAGAAGAGTATTGATGGCCATCCAGGGGCTATTTATCCACTTTGACTCATTCAACCTGTGTGAGTGTGTGTCATAGTAACCACTGCTCTAATATCCAAAAGTTCTTTCCGGGTGTATGTAATAACACAAAAAAACGTTCTGGGCTATTAACGTAAGAAAGAAAGAAAGAAAGAAAAATTGCAAAGTGGTTTAGGAGCTAGAAGCAGAGCTGCCATGTCTATCAGCGCCATCCATCCAGAGGACAGGACACTGTGTGTGTGTGTGTGTGTGTGTGTGTGTGTGTGTGTGTGTGTGTGTGTGTGTGTGTGTGTGTGTGGTGCTCGCAATTCGTCACACTTGAGTGTGTATGTGTGTGTACAATGAGTCTACTCCACACATACTTTCCTCATCATTGGCGGTTCCTGTCTGTTGATCAAAGCCCTCAGAATAAAGCCTCCATAGCTGTGTAACACAACACCTCAGCACGGAGATGGACCCTTTGATTCTCCAAGCGACACCACAGACAGAAAACCTCATTAGAGACGATGTCTAGTGATCTCTCCCTCTCTGCCTCTGTCGCATAAAGGCAAACCACCTCCAACAAAGACACAGACGGAGTATACACTCTAATCACTGTCATCAATATCCCTGTCTGTCTTTGATGAAGGTGATTACTGAATCTCTCTCTCTGATCAGTGTTCACTGTGTAGGGAGAACTCTGAACCTCCTCTTTGACTTTGGTATCATACACTTTACTTCCACTGTGTTCCTACATAGCAGAATGGGCTGATTATCAGCCATTAGCTTAATCAGAGGGACTCTCCTGCCCCTGCCCCACTCACCTTCTCCCCTTCCCCAAATCCCTTCCCATCAACCCACCCCGATAACACCTCGGCCTTGTGCACAAAGGGCATGTTTACCATTGCATTCTCGCTCAGATAAACAGCGATAGCGCTCGATCGATACCCAGCCATAAACGTCCGCCAACGTGACGCCCTCAGAGAGGTGCTGTTATTAATGTAACAGTTGAAGATTAGATATGTATCGTCAAAAAAAAATTCAACCATTGCCCGCCCCCTCCTCCCTAAAAATCCACCCACCCCGTCCAACCATCCATCCCACCCCATACACACACACACACACACACACACACAGCCTGTCCCAGCACATCAGCCCCGACACTACTAACCCTCCCTCCCTGCCTAAACAGTCCCATTATTTTCAGCTATAAATCACATTGAATGGCATATTGATTTTATCCTGCAGCGCTCAGCTGGGGGAGTGGAGCTGGAACCACAGTTATTGCGTTTAATATTATCAATATTATCTCCCATATCATCTGAGCCGAGGAGGCAGGTATCAGGAGTCGATGACAGAGACTTTTCTGCCACCCCCTCCTCCCCCCTCTCCCACCCCCACCCCCCCCCCCCCCCAACCGAGAAAGCCTCTATCAATCTGATAAGCAGAACTTGTCACACCTGCAGGGCAAAGTCACCCAACAACCTGAACTTCTAAACCCAGAGTCCTCTTTCTCATCCCCAACTCACTGTGTGTCCTCCCCCTACTGCATTGTTGACCTCTGCTCTTAACTCATGTTAACTCACTGGTGATCTCCACTGGTTCCCACAGAAACAAAAACAGGGATGCTACTTGAGCACACAGGCCCTGTGAAGAGAAAGAGTTATTTGGACCAGCAGTGTTGGTCTCTCTCACTCACTAGTTTCGACTAGCATTTGTTTTATTATCCTAATAAGGTCTCAGACAATGGTCCTTGTTTCAGTAAGAGTTCCTGTATTCACCTGTAGACCATAGATCTCAAACACTGAGAATGAAGAAACATTGAAAGGAAGCAGTCACACCACAACAGAGACAGATGGATTGAGCAGATGAGTAGCGTATGTGTGTGTGTGTGCATGTGCAAAGGTGCATTCTTTGTTCATTGCAAATTAATATATTTGTTTTCTGTCTAGAAGATGAACACAGAGCGGGTCCTGTTACTGGTAGAATGTGTTTTTCTCTCTAAGTTATCAGGAGCTTATCGCCTGTGTCTCTCTCTCTCCCAGATGGTGGATAAGGGACCTTGCCTTTATTAGCCAGCGCTGGCCCGATAAAGACCTGGTATTGATCCAGGTTGAAAGAGCAGGTCCGTCAAACACGGCTGATTTACAGAGAGCTGATAATGGCAGGACCGGGCAACCGAGGAACCAGAGAGAGCTAAATCAACAAGGTGACGTGTCGCTTTTCTCCATTCAGTTTGGGGGGGGGGGGGGGGGGACGGACAAAGACACAAGAGAAAACACAAAAATACAAGCTTTATTTGTCTCTGAAATGTAATCGACGTTCTATTCTTCTCCATCGCGAGCGAGTGCGCACACACACACACACACACGCACTTAATTCTCTCATCCTCACCTGCAGCACACAAGCTGAAACCAACACACAACCCTGGGTAATCTTTAATCTAGTCTCAATTGACAGAATTTCCATGGGTTTATCAAACCAAGCCAACCAGCAGACGCTTATCACTTAACACTCCATCCCAAAATTTCACAAGAGCAGGAATTTCTCTTAAAAAAAAAAAGAAATACAGAACTCTGTAATAACTCAAAATAATATGATTCGAAGATAACCCTATTTGGTAAAAGACAAAGTCCATATTATGGCAAGAACAGCTCAAATAAGCAAAGAGAAACAACAGTCCATCATTACCTTAAGACATGAAGCTCAGTCAATTCGGAACATTTCAAAAACGTTGAAAGTTTCTTCAAGTGCAGTTGCAAAAACCATGATGGAACTGGCTCTCATTAGGACCATCAAAGGAAAGGAAGACCCAGCGATACCTCTGCTGTAGGGGATACGTTTATTAACGTTTATTAAAGTTACTAGCCTCAGAAATTGCAGCCCAAATAAATGCTTCAGAGTTCAAGTAACAGACCCATCTCAACATCAACTGTTTAGAGGAGACTGCGTGAATCAGGCCTTCATGGTTGCATTGCTGCAAAGAAACCACTACTTAAGGACACCAATAAGAAGAAGAGACTTGTGTGGGCCAAGAAACACAAGCAATGGACATTAGACTGGTGGAAATCTGTCCTTTGGTCTGATGTGTCCAAATTTGAGATTTTTGTTCTAACCGTCTTTGTGAGATGCAGAGTAGGTGAACGAATAATTTCCACATGTGTGGTCCCACCGTGAAGCATGGAGGAGGTGGTTTGATGGTGCTTTGCTGGTGACACTGTCTGTGATTTATTTAGAATTCAAGGCACACTTAACCAGCATGGCTACCACAGCATTCTGCGCGATATGCCATCCCATCTGGTTTGCACTTAGTGTGACTATCATTTGTTTTTCAACAGGACAATGACACAACACACCACCAGGCTGTGTAAGGGCTATTTGACCAAGAAAGAGAGTGATGGAGTGCTGCATCAGATGACCTGGCCTCCACAATCACCCAACCTCAACCCAATTGAGATGGTTTTGGATGAGTTGGACCGCAAAGTGAAGGAAAAGCAGCAAACAAGTGCTAGGCATATGTGGGAACTCCTTCAAGACTGTTGGAAAAGCATTCCAGGTGAAGCTGCTTGAGAGAATGCCAAGAGTGTGCAAAGCTGTCATCATAGCAAAGGGTGGATACTTTGAAGAATCTAAAATATATTTTGATTTGTTTAACACTTTTTTGGTTATTACATGATTCCGTATGTGTTATTTCATAGCTTGTCTCCACTATTATTCTACAATGCAGAAAATAGTCAAAGAAAGAAAACCCCTTGAATGAGTAGGTGTCCAAACTTTTGGCTGGTACTGTATGTACATGCGAAATTATCTTTTCAACATTCATTGATGGTGTGCCCCTATTCTGTATAGTTTTGGTTAACAATTAACAAGTAGTGGGATATTGGGATATGATGAGTTTATGGGAATTAGTGGTTACATAGCACTGGCAGTTGATTTGAGAGAGTATAGAACTTATTATCCAGGAACCACATAACATATATTTTAACTTACAACTAATAAAGAAATCATAATGAGTTGGGGGAATCAATCAAATCATCAATGCAAATATTGAATAATAGAGTCAACATAACAGCCGCAGTCATACCTACTGTAGTGAAGACAGCCGAATAGATAAATAATTACTAGAAAACATATGACTGAGACCGAGACAAAAGACTGAGGACTGAGACGACGCTATCAATATATCTCCAAGACCCTGGTGCCATCACAGAAGACAACTGTTGTATGAATCAACTGAAATGATGAGCTCACCACAGATAGTTCCACAGAATGAAACAGGGCACTTGCCAAGAATTGTTCATAACCTGGGGCAGAATTAAAAGCAATGGTTCAGTGAGAAAAACCAGGGAACTACCACTGGCAGTAGTATTTGAGTGGCATAGGAGCCATTTGGCAATAGTGGCAGAGAGTCAGGTCACTCACAGCATCTCAGCAAGCTACAGTACCAGCCATGAGCTAAGACATTGTGAGAAGCAGTGGATCTGCTCAGATGCCACCAGGTACTCACTGAGTTGTGTTGCATGGTTATTAGAGGATAGCTGTATGTTTCTCAGTGCTGCCCCAGGCTGAGAGAGCTCACCTTCATTGTACAGGGGGGTATATGGTGGTGGACTGGAGCTGTCACATTCTGCTGAGTCTGAGGCTCCGCCCTCATCGCCCGATAGGCTGACATCCTCAGGTGTGTTGTCCTCACCACCCTCCAGGTCGCCAATAGAACCTTACAGAGGAAAAAAAGAGGGAACATTTAATTGAATTGAAAATCTTTACTCATTTATATGAAGGCATTAACCTCTAAACCACAGCACAATAACATCAGGTGAAGGAATCCATACCCCAATTCATGACTATATATTTAGCCATTTAAATACAGTGAAACTAGAATATTGTGCTGTCACTCGTCAGTAGAGATTACTGAACAGAAAGCTCTGAATTGATTACATTTTTCATTTCATGTCCCTTGTAAAATTGATCTCATGGAATTAGGAATGCCTCAAAAAATGAAGGATATCAAATTCTGCACAACAGATTCCGTAATGTGTGAAAAAATAAGTGCTATTCCCTGAATGCAACATTTTTAATACATTTTATATTTGGTACACTAAAGCGGTTTTACTAATGTCATAATAAGATAATGAACTCACACCTGATATTGTATTTCTATAATCCCTGCTGACTACCTGCCGATTTTGTTGCTGAGCTATTTTAGACCGGCGAGGATAGCCAAAATTAAAGCATAACAATATCATGCTTTAATAATAATTATAATAATTCTTTAAAATAATAAAAATACATTTATATTCTCCTAATAATTATAATCCAGACTAAGTAAAACCAAGGATGAGAACACAAAACCTTTCCTTGTTTTCATCAGACCCAATCCCCATCATCACGGTCTCATTCTATTGGTGCAGGTCGGGAACAGCTCTCTCCTCACATGCTTTCACTCTACTGTCACACACAGAAAAGGTTCTACATAAGACCACTCTAATTATGAAAGCCCACCAGTATTTCAAATCGGATTGGATGCCACAACTCTCTGTAGACATAACGTTACAGCCTATTCCCAGGAGAGCACATAGATTATTAATTCATCTCCGGCCCTATTCCATAAAGACGATTAGGAACCGTCGAATAGGTGTAAATGGTTATTCTACTGATTACCATGGGAGAAAATGAACAACAAATGCAAACAAAGGTATTGCAATTAAGTCTTGGGGCACAACACAATTTTAAACAAGTACATTTGTCAAATTAATACTGGATATTAAAATGGGATTTTACCCCATAGTTTGTAAATGAATTCCCATGAGGTTGTGATGAGCGAAGTGGGATTGTTCCAAGCTAAAGCCGTGACTGGGGGGCGTATATATTTACACTCCTAGAACAAAAAGGCCTATAATCTATACAAAGCACACAACAATACCCGTGAATAAAGAGTCTTGTAGAAAAAGAGAAAGGCAATTTTTCTAATTCTGTTAATTTCACTTCCAAGCAATTAAAACGAGGCAGAGATAATGCTTGGAAACAATCGCTGCCTGACAAAGTGTTTCGGTCTTTGTAAATGAAACATCTTTAGGCTAATTTTAACTTCCACGCCTGCATGGTTCACTGTTTCAGATAAAATGAACAGTTAGATTTGGACCTTAATACTAAATAAAAAAAGATGAAAGAAAAAAGATCGATCCCGAACACAATATTTTAGAATGATGTGGCTTGAGCTTTGGTAAATCAAATGTACAGTATATCTGTCAGGACATTTTCATACAATTCATTTTCCTTTAATCATAATTGTACAAAGGGACTTCTCTGTATAAAATTCCAATTATATTTCTTGTTAAAAATGTAAGTTTGAATTATCATTTCTTTCCTCATTACTGTTCTGGTTTAATGAATCAATCGCCGCACCACTGCTTTCAGACATCAAATTGTGGGGAATAAGTTGAAACTTTTGCCTCATTTATCCACAAAAAAATATATTATATTTTTCCCTCTTCAGGATAGTTGGAAGAAAGGATAGTACGGGTTACTTGATAAGCATTGTGCCATCCTACATCATCTGAACTTTTCAAAAGTTATAACAACAACTTGTTTAAAACTCACTGAATAAATTGACTGTTAAACAATTCAGAATTAGACTTAATTTTAAAAAATATGAATTTGTTAACCAATCATATTAGGTATATTAAGTAACTGAAAACAACACAGAAATATGCCACACAATGGAGATGTCGCCGAGTATAATTTGAGGAGCAAATGTCTGGACTGTCAATAAAGTATTGAAACATCTAGTATATAACCTGAACTGATATCATTAGCCAAATTCTGAAATAAGTCTCAAGTCATTCATGTGCGTGCACTCACACAGACAAACACACACACACACTAACCTGCATGCATCTGTGACACAGAATTTTCATCATAAAGACAGTGAAAAAGAAAGAGAGCGGGTTGGGGGGAACTCAGAGCAGCCTCCAACTCCATCTGCCACTCTAATACAACACAGAACAAAGTGTAAAGCTGATGAAGGCAGAGGAGATACTGCTTTATTAACTCGCCGTCCACATCAAACCTGTGTGCTCAGCAGCGGTGATTAAACACAGAGACAACACATCAAACCTGTGTGCTCAGCAGCGGTGATTAAACACAGAGACAACACATCAAACCTGTGTGCTCAGCAGCGGTGATTAAACACAGAGACAACACATCAAACCTGCATGCTCAACAAGACTGATTAAACAGTCGCCGCGCCTCGCCAGCTCTTACACTAATACTCATCTTACAAAACAGCAGAACAAGAAGAGAAGCGCTACTTGTATCAGACAATCAGACACTTGTGAGAAAGAAGAAAATCTTAAAGGAGGATATTTAGAGAGAGTGAGAGAGGCCCCTTCGTATGTACTCTTGAAGAGGGAACTGGGTTACCTGACATAGAGTCACATGCTGAAGAGGAGCCTCTTATTGTTCAGACTTAAAGGAATGACGAAGGATTGAGTAAATATTATTTTAACTTCAGTTCTATCAGGTCTTTCAAGCTTGAACCCCCAAGAGGGTTTAAAGCCCACTTCAATTATCAGAATTAAGCTTTTGTTAAACTTTGCAAAAAATGTAGTCCATGCGATCGGAATGATTTCTCTAATTTGATATCTAGGTGAAATAAAACATATATTTCCTTTGATCCGAGGAAAGTAATGATGAATGACTTCATTGATTACGCCGTAAATTAAACAAATCTAGCTAAATGTATAGAATTTGAATTTTAATAGATTTTCGTTTTTTTGCATTATTTGTAACTTATTTTTTAACTTATTTTGTACATAATATTCCTGCTACCATCTTTTATAACTTCTGGACATCAGAACAGCGGTTACTCACCACGAACTGGCAGAAAACTACACTGCTCAAAAAAATAAAAGAAACACTAAAATAACACATCCTAGATCTGAATGAATGTAATATTCTTATTAAATACTTTTTTCTTTATATAGTTGAATGTGCTGACAACAAAATCACACAAAAACTATCAATGGAAATCAAATTTATCAACCCATGGAGGTCTGGATTTGGAGTCACACTCAAAATGAAAGTGGAAAACCACACTACAGGCTGATCCAACTTGGATGCAATGTCCTTAAAACAAGTCAAAATGAGGCTCAGTAGTGTGTGTGGCCTCCACGTGCCTGTATGACCTCCCTACAATGCCTGGGCATGCTCCTGATGAGGTGGCGGATGGTCTCCTGAGGGATCTCTTCCCAGACCTGGACTAAAGCATCCGCCAACTCCTGGACAGTCTGTGGTGCAATGTGGCGTTGGTGGATGGAGCGAGACATGATGTCCCAGATGTGCTCAATTGGATTCAGGTCTGGGGAATGGGCGGGCCAGTCCATAGCATCAATGCCCTGGTCTTGTAGGAACTGCTGACACACTCCAGCCACATGAGGTCTAGCATTGTCTTGCATTAGGAGGAACCCAGGGCCAACCGCACCAGCATATGGTCTCACAAGGGGTCTGAGGATCTCATCTCGGTACCTAATGGCAGTCAGGCTACCTCTGGCGAGCACATGGAGGGCTGTGCGGCCCCCCAAAGAAATGCCACCCCACACCATGACTGACCCACTGCCAAACCAGTCATGCTGGAGGATGTTGCAGGCAGCAGAACGTTCTCCACGGCGTCTCCAGACTCTGTCAGTGTGAACCTGCTTTCATCTGTGAAGAGCACAGGGAGCCAGTGGCGAATTTGCCAATCTTGATGTTCTCTGGCAAATGCCAAACGTCCTGCACGGTGTTGGGCTGTAAGCACAACCCCCACCTGTGGACGTCGGGCCCTCATGCCACCCTCATCTGCTCAAACGGTCAGAAACAGACACATGCACATTTGTGGCCTGCTGGAGGTCATTTTGCAGGGCTCTGGCAATGCTCCTCCTTGCACAAAGGCGGAGGTAGCGGTCCTGCTGCTGGGTTGTTGCCCTCCTACGGCCTCCTCCACGTCTCCTGATGTACTGGCTTGTCTCCTGGTAGCACCTCCATGCTCTGGACACTATGCTGACAGACACAGCAAACCTTCTTTCCACAGCTCGCATTGATGTGCCATCCTAGATGAGCTGCACTACCTGAGCCACTTGTGTGGGTTGTAGACTCTGTCTCATGCTGCCACTAGACTGAAAGCACCGCCAGCATTCAAAAGTGACAAAAAAAATCAGCCAGGAAGCATAGGAACTGAGAAGTGGTCTGTGGTCCCCACCTGCAGAATCACTCCTTTATTGGGGGCTCTTGCTAATTGCCTATAATTTCCACCTGTTGTCTATTCCATTTGCACAACAGCATGTGAAATTTATTGTCAATCAGTGTTGCTTCCTAAGTGGACAGTTTGATTTCACAGAAATGTGATTGACTTGGAGTTACATTGTGTTGTTTAAGTGTTCCCTTTATTTTTTTGAGCAGTGTATTTTTCTTTTAACGAGTCTGACGAGTCTGACGTGAATGACATACTGCTTTCCCGGGAACAGGTCAAAATCCCCGTCATTTGCGCGAAGAGAAGGCGGAGAAAAAGTGTCCGGAGGGTGGGCTGCCTTCTGAGAATTCGTAGGCGATCGATTAAACCCCCACTGCTTTCCGTTTTGCTTGCAAACGTACAATCTTTGGAAAATAAAATCGATGACCTACGCAGAAGACTAAACTACAAACGGGACATTAAAAACTGTAATATCTTATGCTTTCACGGAGTCGTGGCTGAACAACGACAGCTGGCTGGTTATACGCTGTATTGGTGGGATAGAACAGCGGCATCTGGTAAGACAAGTGGTGGCGAACTATGTATTTTTGTAAATAACAGCTGGTGCACAATATCTAAGGAAGTCTCAAGGTTTTGCTTGCCTGAGGTAGAGTATCTCATGATAAGCTGTAGACCACACTACATACCTAGAGAGTTTATCTGTATTTTTCGTAGCAGTCTACATACCACCATAGACAAATGCTTGCACTCAATGAGCTGTATTCCGCCATAAGCAAACAGGAAAACGCTCAGCCAGAGGCAGCGCTCCTAGTGGCCGGGGACTTTATTACAGGGAAATTTAAATCTGTCTAACCAAATTTCTATCTGCATATTAAACACCTCCCTCTGCAATAAGAGAAAAAAAAACTGTGGACCACATTTACTCCAAACACAGAGACGCATACAAAACTCTCCCTCGCCCTCCATTTGGCAAATCTGACCATAATTCTATCCTCCTGATTCTTGCTTGCAAGCACAAATTAAAGCAGGAAGCAGGTGCCTCCTGCTTTAAGTGAGTCGGTCAATAAAAAAGTGGTCAGATGAAGCAGATGCTAAGCTACAGGACTGTTTTGCTAGCACAGACTGGAATATGTTCCAGGATTCTTCCAATGGCATTGAGGAGTACACCACAGTCATTGGTTCATCAATAAGTGCATCGATGACATCATCCCCACAGCGACCGAACGTACATTCCCAAACCAGAAGCCATGGTCTACAGACAACATCCTCACTGAGCTAAATGCTAGAGCTGCAGCTTTCAGGGAGCAGGACTCTAACCTGTAAGCTTATAAGAAATCGTGCTATGCTCTCCGACGAACCATCAAACAGGCAAAGCATCAATACAGGACTAAGATCAAATCGCACTACACTGGCTCTGGCGCTAGTCGGATGTGGCAAGGCTTGCAAACCATTACAAACTAAAGGGAAGCACGGCCACAAGCTGCCCACTGACACAAGCCTACCAGACGAGCTAAACTACTTCTATGCTCGCTTCGAGGCAAATAACACTGAAACATGCATGAGAGCACCAGCTGTTCCCAGAAGACTGTGTGATCATGCTTTCAGCAGCCCATGTGAGTAAGACCTTTAAACAGGTCAAAATTCACAAGGCAGCAGGGCCAGACGGATTACCAGGATGTGTACTGCGGGCATGCGCTGACCAACTGGCAAGTGTCTTCACCAACATTTTCAACCTCTCCCTGTCCGAGTCTGTAATACCAACATGTTTTGAAAACAGACCACCACAGTGCCTGTGACAAGAACACTAAAGTAACCTGCCTAAATGACTACCGACCCGTAGCACTCATGTCTGTAACCATGAAGTACTTTCAAAGGCTGGTCAAGGCTCACATCAACACCATTATCCCAGAAACCCAAGATCAACCCCAATTTGCATACCGCCCTGACAGATCCACAGATGATGCAATCTCTATTGCAGTCCACATTGCCCTTTCCCACCTGGACAAAAGGAACACCTATGTGAGAATGCTATTCATTGACTACAGCTCAGCGTTCAACACCATAATTCCCTCAAAGCTCATCACTAAGCTAAGGACCCTGGGACTAAACACCTCCCTCTGCAACTGGAACCTGGACTTCCTGATGGGCCGCCCCCAGGTGGTAAGGGTAGGTAACAACACATCCGCCACGCTGATCCTCAACACAAGGGCCCCTCAGGGATGCATGCTCAGTCCCCTCCTGTACTCCCTGTTCACTCATGACTGCACGGTCAGGCACGTCTACAACACAATCATTAAGTTTGCCGATGACACAACAGTGGTAGGCCTGATTACTAACAATGACAAGACAGCCTAGAGGGAGGAGGTCAGAGACCTGGCCGTGTGGTACCAGGACAACAACCTCTCCCTCAACGTGTACAAAGGAGATGATTGTGGACTACAGGAAAAAGAGGACCGAGCACGCCCCCATTCTCATCGACAGGGCTGTAGTGGAGCAAGTTGAGAGTTTCAAGTTCCTTGCTGTCCACATCACCAACAAACTAACATGGTTCAAGCACACCAAGACAGTCATGAAGAGGGCATGACAAAACCTATTCCCCCTCAGGAGACTGAAAAGATTTGGCATGGGTCCTCAGATCCTCAAAAGGTTCTACAGCTGCACCATCGAGAGTACCCTGACTGGTTGCATCACTTCCTGGTATGGCAACTGCTCGGCCTCTGACCGCAAGGCACTACAGAGGGTAGTGCGTACGGCCCAGTACATCACTGGGGCCAAGCTTCGTGCCATCCTTTTATACCAGGCGGTGTCAGAGGAAGGCCCTAAAAATGTATCAAAGACTCCAGCCATCCTAGTCAGATTGTTCTCTCTGCTACTGCACGGCAAGCAGTACCGGAGCACCAAGTCTAGGTCCAAGAGGCTTCTAAACAGCTTCTACCCCCAAGCCATAAGACTCCTGAACATGTAATGGCTACCCAGACTATTTGCATTGCCCCGCTCCACCCTTCTTTTACACTGCTGCTCTTCTCTGTTGTTATCATCTATGCAAAAAAAAATAGGGTCACATAGAAATGTCCTTGTTTTTGAAAGAAAAGCAAATTTTTTGGCTACTAAAATAACATCAAATTGATCAGAAAACAGTGTAGACATTGTTAATGTTGTAAATGACTATTGTAACTGGAAACATCTGACTTTTAATGGAATATCTACATAGGCGTATAGAGGCCCATCATCAGCAACCACCACTCCTGTGTTCCAATGGCACTTTGTGTTAGCTAATCCAGGTTTAGAGTTTTAAAAGGCTAATTGATCATTAGAAAACACTTTTGCAATGATGTTAGCACAACTGAAAACTGTTGTCCTGATTAAAGCAATAAAACTGGCCTTCTTTTGACTAGTTGAGTATCTGAAGCATCAGCATTTGTGGGTTCGACTACAGGCTCAAAATGTCCAGAAACAAAGAACTTCCTTCTGAAACTCATCAGTCTATTCTTGTTCTGAGAAATTAAGGCTATTCCATGCGAGAAATATCAAGAAACTGAAGATCTGGTACAACGCTCTGTACTACTCCCTTCACAGAACAGCGCAAACTGGCCCTAACCAAAATAGAAAGAGGAGTGAGAGGCCCCGGTGCACAACTGAGCAAGAGGACAAGTACATTAGAGTGTCTAGTTTGACAAACAGATGCCTCACAAGTCCTCAACTGGCAGCTTCATTAAATAGTACCCGCAAAACACCAGTCTCAACGTCAACAGTGAACAGGGGGTGCAGAGTTCCTCTGTCTAGTGACTGTATTCTTTTGCCCATCTTAAACTTTTATTTGTATTGGCCAGTCTGAGATATGGCTTTTTCTTTGCCCTTCTGCCTAGAAGGCCAGCATCACGAAGTCGCCTTTTCACTGTTGACGTTGAGACTGGTGTTTTGCGATAATGGGCCTCTGTACGCCTATGTAGATATTCCTTCTTTTTTTTTTTACAGCCGTTTCTAGCTACAATAGTCATTTACAACATCAACAATGTCTACACTGTATTTCTGATACATTTGATGTTATTTTCATGGACAATTTATTTATTTTTTTCTTTAGAAAACAAGGAAATGCCTAAGTGACCCCAAACTTTTGAAAGGAAGTGTACATGTACATATTACCTCAATTACCGACTAACCAGTGCCCCCGCACATTGACTCTATACCGATAACCCCCTGTATAGTCTCGCTATTGTTATTTTACTGCAGCTCTTTAATTACTTGTTACTTTTTATTTCTTATTTATTTTTTAAACTGCATGTTGGTTAAGAGCTCGTAAGTAAGTATTTCACTGTAAGGCTGTTGTATTCGGCGCATGTGACTAAAAACATTTGATTTGATATGAAATCCTGGTGACATTGATCGCTCTGAAGATCTCCAAATCTTCAGACAGATGAAGGACCAGAGTGCAGTAGGGTGATGGGCGCCACAGGTGACCACAATCCCTGACATCGCAGATAAGCCCGAGGGCCTCTGGGCTACACTGCTCTGCGCTCTCACTGCCCTGACAGCAGACGAGTGGCAGGGACTCACTCTGGACCGAGTCAGGGAGATGGAGGCTCTGAAACAGGCTGGGGCCCGGCACACCACTCTACCTGGGTTTAGAATTACCATACCACTCCCTAGCTGCCTCACCAGCCCTCAGTGAAGACCCAGGCCCACATAGAGGCTATAGAGAGGGCAGTCACACACTCTATAATGCCTGTATATGGGGATGAAAGGGAAATTAGCATGGTTGGTACACTACATACTTTTCTTCCCATAAAACACAGGTTGTATGTAGAATGTTGGGGTTGTGGAAGATAAAATAAGTCTTCCATATTTTAGTGGCTGCATCTCATGTCATTCCATCACTTTATATATAAGTAGCATTCCTGTGAGCAGAACTGTCTGTCAAACCGCAGCCAGACTAAACACAGTCAGAAAAGATGTGAGAGCTATAGTCTGTAACTGAATAGAAAAATATATCTGCATAAAATGTCTGTCAACGCCATCAGTGAAATCATACGAATGACTGATTATAATACTTATGATAATGAGTGTGATTATAATATGATGATAATGTGTGGCAATGATATTCATGTGCACAGGGCATTGGAGCACTTCAAACAGGGCCCGCCTGATCCCAAACGTGGACCACGTGACAGCAGGACGTCAAACATCAAACAGTTAAATCCCCGGACAGAGCACTGAGGTACAGAAGCTTTGACAACCCCCCCCCCCCTTTCCTTTACATCTCCCCAAATTAAATCTCTCTTTTCCCTTTACTACATCCCTCACTCCATCCTACAGTATATAAATCACCCCCCCATTTCTCCCCTTTCCACCCTGCCATCTCTCTTTTATATTCTTGCTCTCCCGCTTTCTTCCTCTCTACCCCCCCACCACCCCTCCCTCGCGCTGTGACTGGGAGCGTCACTCTGTGCGGATAGCTGGGAGCCGTTCTCGGTTATCGGCTCCTGCAGACTCTCTCTGCTGGTCTGATCTGTCTCCTCTTCATTAAGCAAATACGCCGACGTGGAAATGAAAACATAATAGCTATTTGATTTCCAGCGAGATATTTTGCATATTGGTTCGGAGCTGATAGTGGAATTTCATCAAGTCGTTCTATTTTTTCTTCTTCATTGCTTTAAAAACTGAATTACTGAGCTGGGCGGCTTCAGCAGGATTTCTTTACATTGCTGGGAAGAGAGAGGAAAAAAAGCATAGTTCCCCAGGAAGACTACTTAAACGATTAAATATCCCCCATTTCCCCTTTTTCTCCTTTTGATAACACGAAATACATTTAAAGAATTCACAGTGCTTTAGGTTCACTATACAAATCAGAGATAGGAAGGAGAAAATTAACTCCTTAATGAGCAGGAGCTCTTCTCCCTGATAATGGTCCAGGGGAGACGACGGGGTGAATGAACCCACAGAAAGAGAACGGGACTAGGGAAGAAAAACAGGAAGGAGTTAGTAACATGGAGGGAAACCAGCTTCCTTCTGCCTGGATATCACTCTGTGGGCCCTGAGAGGGCAGGTGTGATGGTAGATAGCACCAAGGTTACCCACTGCCCAGCATCGCCAGTGATGGATTGTCCAGTACAGGGGTATACTTCATGCCCCCATGAGAGAAAAACTACCCCTGCAAGGGGAGATCAACAAACCTCTTCACACCAATCTATCAGATAGCACCACCTCTCAAGAGGACATTTCTGCTGGGCTAAAATAAATCTTCCTCTTGTTTTCCATGTTGGAACATGGTGTTTTTAGCCCTGATAGGGTCCAAGCGTCTTTGAGCCTCATACACACTAACAGCATTACATTCACAATGGCATTCTTACTTTTTCATCTAGCTCCACTAGCTACAGTACCTACTAACACAGCATTTTCAGATGAGTCCAGATTCTGTGACACTTCATGCGCAGCAGGGTGGGAAAGCAGGTTGTTTAAGACACTCGTTATACCAACCACACCTTATACCTTGAGATACAGTATATTCCCCACATCAATGGCATCAAAACAGCATTGTGTGCACCAAGGTACATGGTGAATGGTGAGGTATAAAACAATATCTGTAATTGCAAGGACATTTTACAAGATTTCATCACCTTTGTTTGGGTGCAGAATACAGATTATTATCAGCGAATTTGCATTTGTCAATACATTTCACACGGCTTAAAAATCAACAGGCTTCTGGTATGGAACATTCAAGAGCACAGCAACATCTAGCTGTGTGACCTAGCTATGACCTGGTGACCTCTCAACCATTTTAGTTATTTGACTATAAACGTCACTGTCCTTGTAATTACAGCAACTGTTAAAGCATTAACAGTTAGCAAAATAGTAACATCTAACAGTAATGTTCAACAGGTTATATATATATATATATGACACTTCATAATCATAATGAGGTTCTTATATGACCAGTGTGGTATATGTTCCCTCTCTAGGATACAGTATGTGGAATGATGTCCCCTCCCTCCCTAGACACACATCACAACGGTTCCTACTTGGCACCTCATCAAACACTCTCCCGGTGAAAGATGGTCATTATTATCAAGACCATGATACTATCCCACAGAGGTTATATAGGAGGGCAGGACCTACGATCCACTCATTATAGGATGTACTGTACGTAAGAATGTGTGTGTTGTGTTGTCTAAAGGGAAAATTGTGTACTGTATGTGCACCCGTTTTCTTGTGTTTAAAAATGTCATTTCATTTTAAGAGAAGGTTTTGCATCACGCTGCCTTTACGTAGGAGGGTTATTATGAATACATTTCTCACTCACACACAGACACAACCTCCGAAAACAAGACACACACAGACACAAAAACAACCACTATGAAAAACATTGACAACAATTTTCCCTAAATAAGAAAAAACGACACTGTCCTACTCGATCCCATCTCCATGGTCATATTTGCTCTTGGGCAGAGAGTACAGCCAGAGCAGAGCACGAGGGGAGAACCAGGGGGAGTTGAGTTGCCAGGCGGCTTGAGCCGAGACCCTGGACTATTGAAGCCAGGCATGCAGACAAGAGCCAGGCGATAAGCGCCCTGATAAAAGATTGAAAATAGCAGCAGATTTTAACTTTCCCACCGTTCCCAAGATCCATGGGGAGAGGGGCGGGGGGTAGGGGGGGGTTTGAATCAACTACTTATTGCACTGCTCCCTATCTATCCTGAACAACCAGCAAGGCCACTGAGTGGGTATACTGACGCACTCAGACACACACCCCTCCAATTCAAATTTTAGACTAGTGTGTGCGTGTGTATGGAAACTGGATAGAGGGACCTTTTGCAATAACATCTTCCTCCATCTTTTGATCCTAATACATACACATTTCACATAAATCTAATGCTCTGGACTTCCAACATACACAAATAAGGTACAAGAGGTTTGAAAATGTATCCTTCTCCTTAGTATAGGAGCCATAAATAGGTAGTGATTCTGGGGACTATAGCGTCCAGCTGTGGGTCTGTACACTGAAACCAAGTAAATAGCTTGCTGAGCCAATTGAAGAGATGCACCTATTAGAATCAAAATGGGCATTATTATAGGCATCACTAGGGGGTCGTAAAGGGGTCACTATACCCCCCCCTCCCTCACACACACACACACACACAAGGTCAGTAGATCTTAAGTTTGACTGTTATTTTCCAAAACAGAAACCACAGTAGAACAATCTCTCCACACTCTAGTCTGGAAGGATAAATAACAGTGATATTGTTGCATATTCTTTATCAGACTCTCACATGCTATATAGGAAGTGTCCTTGAGCACCGATGAGAATTTCACACACATTCTCATAGAATGTAGGTAATTTTGTGTCAAGTGTGTGTAAGATCTTAGGGTCAAACTCATAACTTGGCTTGGATCCTAACATGGCCTTTTACGCCAATTACACGCACACTTAAGTAAATCTACACAGGTCTGAGTAGTTCATATCCTAACTTTTAGTTTGGTGCCAGTTTTTCTCTGTGCCATCCATTTTCAGAGCAACACCACTACAAGAATGGAACTGGACGTGCAAACAAAGAAAGACATCTGAGTGAGTCAAGTTAGAATCTTGGTAATTACTTATGTGGGAGGGAATATGTGAGAGATCTCATAAGAGGAGGATGATTGCAATCCCTCCACCGCTCTCCTCCTTGATCTTAACCCTGAATGAAGATGGGAGGGGGAATGATTATGATGGTATGCAGAGGAGAGGAGAAGAAGAGAGAAGCCTCAACCCACTGCCATTTCTCCTCCACTAACGCTCTCAAAGCGCTGACAGAAACCAGCAGGAGATCTAAGCACCTCCTCCTCCTGAGCCTTGTTCTATCTCCTCCTCTCTTTTTGTCTGAAGTGCCGCGGCCTTCGGTTGGCCGTCTTATCTGAGTGGTGACCCTGAGGCCTTAGCTTAACTCTCCAACCAGAGGGGCCTACAACCGTTGCCACTGCTCCAACAGACAAACACTTACACAGGTGTTTCTGCTAGCGCGAGAGACTAAACACATCCCCGAGCCAGAGAAGAATAAAAAACTGCCCAGATTTGGATCAACAAAAAAGTGCTCAAAGTGCAGAGGCTGCTGGGAAGCTGGAGCAAAAGTGACCCCCAGTGAACGTGTTGGGGGTTAGGGTTTAGACTAGACTGATATAGCCCTGATAGGAGACGATTAGAGGCCTCGACTCATGGCCTAGCTGCTTTTATCCACTTAACGCTGCTTTATGCAAGCTATTGGATCACTGTGATCTCTCTATGCTTTGATATCCAAATTGTTCTGGCTTGTATCTACAGTGTTTGAGTACCTTTAAAATGGTGTTAACTACACAATGTATTTGCTTACTAAGAACGGCAGTATCATAGCCTACTGTTCTCTTAGTACTGCTTAGTGAGTATGCACCTGCTCTTTAACCCACTCAGTATACCGGCTGCCCTGTGGAAGTCACAACTGTGTATTTCTAAAATGTGTAATATCTGCACATAACCTGTTAAACCACAATACTCTTTTATGGCTCTCCGGTAATTGTTATGACTTAATTATACATCCTAAAAGAACATAAAAACACTCAACACAGTGGTTACTGCTACTACCCCCTGAAGAGAAACCCTGGAAAAGGAGGAGCTGCATAGAGCCAAGATATACAATAACACTAGTCTTCCACATCACTACATCCAACTTACCGAGGTATTGCATGATCATATGACCATAGGACCATGTCAGTTTATATCGGTCTAACAACAAATTTCTGATTTAGAGATCAAGAAAAATAAATTGAAAGGCCAAAAATAAAAAGAAGGGCAGAGAGCGGAGAAAAAAAAGGGACACGGAGAGTAAAAAAGGGGGGGGGGGCAGAGGAGCGGATGGCAGTTGAAATGTTATCTGTCCCTCCTGTCACATGGCTTAAAAAAATAAAAATAAAGATCCTGGGAGTGTGAGTGTGATAACTCTGTGGAGCATGTAGAGGGGATGTAGAGGAGATAGCATGGGGTTAGCTTGTTAAATATAACCCACTGCATGGCTGGCAGCAGCAAAGAAAGGGGGTATTTTCAAGAGGCAGGGCATCACTGTAGCCCTCACTGCTCTGATAACATCCAGAAGGGGGAGAGGGAACGCAGCCCAGAAAAGATGCACTCACATCTATGCATCTTCCCTGGTTGCAAAAGGAAGTATCAGCACCCCTCGAACGCAAAAAGTCACAACGGGATTTCTGATGGGAAAAATGTGTTCTTCTCAGATGATGGGACGATACGGGGGAGTACAGCCAAATGTCAAAGATGATAACTGTAAGAGTGTAGAGAAACAAGTGAACATACACAGTACACACCCACACACACAATTGAATGCACATACATACATAAACACAGAAACACATACCATTTGAATATATGGTATATGATTTACTAAAATAACCACAATGGAAAACTAGTTATAAAAAGTAGCTGTATAATAGGCTCAAACCTTGTAGTTCCCACACACGTTTATTAAAACAAAAACGCCTTGATTACAAACATAGTTATTACTGGTACAAAATGCAATAAAGCTAAATGCTGGTTATTTCCATTGAAAACAAAAAGAAAAGAGCACCAACATGTGAGCATTGGAGCATATCAAATTGGGTGTCAAATGAAAACTAAGAGCCTATATTTTGGGGAAATTAAGGCCTAGATACCATTTTTCAACCGTATTCCATCTTAAAAATGAGGCATGGCTTTGATTTCTGGATAAACAGATGGAAAAGGGTCTTAGAAAACATCTACCAGAAAAAGTATTTAAAGGTATCAGAAATACATCAGAACACAATAAATGTTAACGTACATTTCATTTTGGTGAAATTGATTACCTTCTGTAAGTTTAAGAAATATTGCCTTGTAATTTGGTTACAAAAAAATCACGTATTTTGTAATCTCTCCCTCTAAGTAACAAGTAATGGTTGACCTACCAATTAGCTATAGTGATTTCACTGATATCAATTTTGTTACCAAACTCATAATTGGTAACGACATTACCAATAAAATAAATGACTGCAAATGAATGGGCTACAATGACAACTCATAATAATCACAAACCACAGTTGGGTCACCTGTACTGTCCTCCCTTCCACTGGCATACTATTACGTTCAGCTCATAACTCTTTCCCTTTCTGTCATCTGGTGGTCAAACCACAGACTATTAAAAAAGTCAATCTGGACAACCCCTCCCTTGCTCTATCCCTCTCTGCCTTTCTCTCCCGCTCTCCAGTTAATGTCAATCTCTTACTGACACCTACCCATGAGCCCCCTCTCTTTCCATTTACTTTAACCAGAATCCTCACCCACTGAGCACCGAACGACACCGGATGTTCATGCACTGTGCTCTACTGTGCTGCGCTGTGATGTCCAAAGCCTGTGAAACATGAGGAGAAGGACATTCACATCCATAATTATGCATTTCTTTTTAGTACATATCAGGGACCCATGATGTAATTCCGTTACCGTAATTTTGTTTGCGGGTGTAAATCCACTTAATTTACTGTAGTTCAATAACCAAGAGATATTTATAACCTCAAGGTGCCATAGCTGACTCCATTCTTTCTGCAGACATAATCCAACCTTCATTCGGAACAGTTATTTTACAGTTTTTGGAAAACATGGACGCAAACTGTTACCACAGTTTGCATCTGCACAGTTCTTCAACAAAAAATGTTTTGGTTACATTTTCAGCGGAAATTGTTAAAAGTAGTTCCTGTGCATAGAGTTGTATTGTGTGTTAAACGTTGAAATCAATGTTTTTGTTTGTCATACATTTTTAAATGAAAAAACTGAGTCAAAACGTAACTCAGTTACTGTGGAATTGCCCCACATATTTTAAAATAATACGACAGGTTAGGTATTAGTTTATAGCTTTAACAGTGTTATGTTGTCTATATAAATCACTTCCTAATAAAGCCATATGATTGGTGATCTTTCACAAAAGCTAGGTCTCATCATTAACTATGAGCACTATGGTTCCTCTATAGTTGCAATTAGTCATAAATATACTTATACATTTTAGTAGGATATACATCACCCTTAGCTGAGGGAATAACCTAGATAAAAGCCACAATTCATCAGTCACTAGCTGAGCTGAGTACATACCACAGCTCTCATTAAAACAGGGTTGTTTCATTAGTTTGGAGTATTAGTTAGCTCTGATAAAGTCTGGTCCTGTCTTGTCTGGTCTGCCGTGGTGTGCAGTGCCAGGGCGAGGTGTGTCTGTGTGGATGACTGTAGATAATTTTAATATCAGGCTGGTGTGGATTGCTGATAGTGTTTTAAGGCAGGGCCCAGTGGACTGAAAGCTGGTAGTACCTATCTGTAATTAGTAACCATTCTCTATCACTGATAAGATAAACTCACCCTGACCTTTTCAATTTTGGTCGCCATGGCAACAGGCACTCTACCCCCTATATTATTTTAGTGATTAAACAGCCAATAGCAGGGAGATGTGAGAAACTGATAGGGATGATTAATAACAGTGTTGGTTGAAGTGTGTGTGTGTGTGTGTGTGTGTGTGTGTGTGTGTGTGTGTGTGTGTGTGTGTGTGTGTGTGTGTGTGTGTGTGTGTGTGTGTGTGTGTGTGTGTGTGTGTGTGTGTGTGTGTGTGTGTGAGAATGTGTAGGAGGGCCGTCAGTGTCACAGAGCCATATGAATAGGCTCGGGTAGGCTTTTTGTGGTGAATAATGGAAATTTAAGATGAGCTGAAAGGGAAATAAAAGCAGGGGGATGAGAGCGATAGATGTCTCCTTTTTGAGAGGCACTCTCAGAGGAAAGGGAATATTAACGTTACCTCCCCCTTCCCCCTCTCAGCCTAGCCCATTGCCCACCACTCTTGAGGTTCAGCACTGGAAGTGTTATCTTTAGATTAATAATAAATGCTGGATTCCAGTATTACACTCACTTAAACCGTGTGGTTTTAGAGTGAGGAAAAATACCTTACTCAGAGAAGCTGCTGGAAATTCAGATGGTGAAGCTTGCTTATAAATGTAACCATTCATACTGCTATTACACTGTTTCAACCAGGATACAGCCCCAAGAGTATAGTCATGGAGAGTCTTCTTATACATGGACCTTCCTGCATGTGCCATATAGTCGAGAAGGATTTAATCTAAACGGGACTGAAGGTTAAAAGTAACCCAAAGATGTAATATAATGACCCCTCCACAGTCAGCCCAGTACATTTGAACTATTAACCAGTCCCATCCTCTAACATCACTAACCAGACCAAACTCCCATAATCTTCACCTGGGCCCCAAAATCTCCCTTTATTAATACCAGTGAGGCCCAAAATCCCACTCCCTGGAACAGATCAGTCAGCATTTGCATAAAAAGGAAATAGCAGGAATAAATGCAAAGTCTGACCAGTTGACTGAAAGGTCACAGTGGCTTTGTACAGCATGAGGACAAACAAGCCCGGGCCATGACAGTGTTAATCGGTTAGATCGCTGCGCTGATACAAAGAGAGAATCTTTCCCTAAACTAAGGGGAGATCTCCGTGCATCTCTACTGGGGTTTTATATTGCGCCCTTATTACTCAGAATGTAGGTAAGGCACAACTAAAGAGCAGTAAGCTTGGTGCTGTAACTTTGGTCCACACCACAGTGTACTTTGATATACAGTAGTGTTTGAGAATATGCACATTTCGTGTAGTCTCCATTTTGCAGCTATTGGGAAATTGGGAAGGAGGGTCAGTGGAATGTGGTGCCATGAAGGATTTAGCCAATCAGATAAACGTCAGCCATTCTGAGATATTTCTGAGATAAACCATTCCACAATATCTCTAGAACCATTCCAGGCCTTTCAGTGGAAGAGATAATGAATCCCATAGTGCTGAGTGATGTGCTCACAGAGGGGATCAGACACACACCTACTGAACAGTCTACACACACCATTTTGAAAACCATTTTTCGGATAACACAGTGCTGGGATAAGCACTTAGAGTAGCACTTACAAGGCCAAGGGGCTGTTGGACACACACACGCATACACACACACACACACAGGGCATGTCCGCACGATTGCTTGAGTAAGCGAATTAACCACAGTGATGGCTGAGGAGACCCTCACAAATGATTTCTTATAGTCTGTATCACTTCCCTGACAGTTGATGTTCCACTTTCTTTTTCATTATTTATTTATCTATTTTTGCTTTGTGTGAATTCAGCAAAAATACTTCTAAAGCACTTAATGGTGCTATCGAGAGCCCAGATCTGCTGCCACACGCTGCCTGGCGGTTTCATTTGAGATATTCACAGGCCGGCCCCAAAAACCGCAGCATTATCAAACGTCTAACGAGACTGACACGGCCAATTATTGACAAATGATTCCTTTAGAGCGCACCCGGCTCCCTTGATGAGCACAGAGTTCCTTGATGAGCACATAGTCCCCCCTTCGTCCTCTGGGCCCGAGGACTCGTGTCTATCAGATTCTATTAAACGCTCAACACTTTGGCGAACAAAGCTGCCCGCGCCTTGCATTGCATTAACTGCTATTATACACTCATGAACTTTGTCAAAATCATAATGGTTCCCTCTTTTATGCTCTTAACAACTCCAACCACTTCTCTTTTTGTGCCACTTGTTATAGGCAGATGAAGGTAAAAAGATGTCTTCGAACCATCAGAGAACAATATGTCAGAAGACTGAGGGGACACCAATTGTGCTGGTTCCACACATATCCTTATCAAACATCACAGCTCTTGGAATTCAAAGTTAAAGAATAGGAACCATTTGAATACCCAGAAGCTAATATCTATAAAGGAACTAATGCTTTATCAGAAATTTGTACTGTGCACTTTTGAGTCTCCAGCCTCCTTATCAATTGCATCGTAATCGGGGGACTTTGATGCATGACGCGATGGCTCAGGTGATAGATAGAAGCTTCTGATGAGCTCAGGTGGACAGAGAGGACAAAGGGATCAGGGGATAGAGGGTAAAAACAAGTCTGAGACACATGAGATGAGAACTTTGATACAGGTGCAACAGAATAAGAACACTAGGCAACAGGCCCAAAGGTCAAAGGAGAGATTTAAGGAGGGAGGGAGGGGAAAGTGAACCCTGTGTAAAAAAACAGTTAGTAAATGAGGTAGAGGGTCAGGACAGACAGTGGGTTTGTAAAAACAAGGGCTTGACCCACGACCCGTGGCTGGTGCCGAGGCTTTTTGTTTTTCAGCCCAGGCCCTTTACTCCCTCTGCCAAGTCCACATCCTCTCTAACGAGGGCGTAGTTTCTTAACATTCATCATCGCTGAACTCTGAAACTTTATCAGCTCCGGAGCTCGGCGCCACGGACACGGCCCCGGCTTTCTCAGCTCTCAGATAGGCCTGATAACACACTGATAGATTACAGCTGATTGTTTTACTTCAGGGGACACTGCTGCTGCTAATACTAATAATTTGACAAGACTCACTGGTGAGGGGAGGAGGGGCAAGAGCACAAAGAGGAAAGGGAAAAGACACTAAATGAGTTGGAGAAAGGGAAAGTGTGTGTCTGTCAGTCCGTGTCTGTGTGACGTTCTTTGTATTGATGATGGAGAAAGAAAGAAAAAGGCAAGGAATAAGGAAGGAAATATCTCATTCCATGAACGAATAGGTATAAGAGATAAAAGACGAGAAAGGATGAGGGGAAAGTAGAGAGCGGATGGTTGACTAGAGGACATTAGCTAGATCTCATTGCTGGGATGGCGACAACCATCCATCCACTGTTACCTTGTTCTCCTGGTCCATTGCAGCTAATCTTTAGCATGCATCAGGAGCCAGGGACAGAGGGCACCTCCACCCCACCTCCTGCCTCCCCGACTAGGCCTGAAACAGAGCCCCTCTACCCCAGGACTCACACTGATGCACAGATGCACACACACAGCCACACACGGACCAGAGGCACAAAGAGCAGCGGAAACCTTACCCTGCAGGGGATGGCGCGTCAGGTGACCTACGGTTTAAAACAGGGTCAAGTGTGATGCACAAGGACACCACACAAAGACTAGTTTCTCGCTACAGTAGCAATCTATAACAAACCAGAGAGAACAGATTGAGATAAACCAAGATAGAGACAGCTCTTCCATTTCGTTATCTGTTGAAATTCATTTGACATTTTTCTACACTGAACAAAAATCTAAAACGCAACATGCAATACTACCGAGTTAGAGTTCATGTAAGGAAATCAGTCAATTGAAATAAATTCATTTGGCCATAATCTATGGATTTCACATTGGTCGGTCACAGATACCTTTAAAAAAAATAAAGTATAGGCGTGGGTCAGAAAACCAGTCAGTGTCTGGTGTGACCACCATTTGCCTCAGGCAGCGCGACACATCTGCTTCGCATAGAGTTGATCAGGCTGCTGATTGTGGCCTCTGGAATGGTGTCCCACTCCTCTTTGGCTGTGCGAAGTTGCTGGATATTGGCAGGGACTGGAACATACAGTAATACACGCTGATCCAGAGCATCCCAAACATGCTCAATTGATGACATGTCTGTTAAGTATGCAGGCCATGGAAGAACTGGGACATTTTCAGCTTCCAGGAGTTGTGTAGAGATCCTTGTGACATGGGGCCGTGCATTATCATGCTGAAACATGAGGTGATGGCGACAGATTTTTTATTTTTTTTTATATATATATTTTTTTAACCTTTATTTTACTAGGCAAGTCAGTTAAGAACAAATTCTTATTTTCAATGACGGCCTAGGAACAGTGGGTTAACTGCCTGTTCAGGGGCAGAACAACAGATTTGTAACTTGTCAGCTCGGGGATTCGAACTTGCAACCTTTCGGTTACTAGTCCAACGCTCTAACCACTAGGCTACCCTGCCGGCCTAGATTAATGGTAAGACAATGAGCCTCAGGATCTCGTCATGGTATCTCTGCGCATTCAAATTGCCATCGATAACATGCAATTGTGTTCGTTGTCCGTAGCTTATGCCTGCCCATACCATAATCTCGCTGTCACCATGGGGGATTCTGTTCACAACATTGACTTCTGCAAATCGCTTGCCCACACAACACCATACATGCTGTCTGCCATCCACCCCGTACAGTTGAAACTGGGAATCCGTGAAGAGCAAACTTCTCCAGCGTGCCAGTGCCCATAGAAGGTGAGCATTTGCCTACTGAAATCAGTTACGACGCCAAACTGCAGTCAGGTCAAGAACCTGGTGAGGACGACAAGCAAGTTTCCTTGGGGCCGTTTCTGACAGTTTGGGCAGAAATTCTTCGGTTGTGCAAACCCACAGTTTCATCAGCTGTCCGGGAGGCTGGTCTCAGACGAGCCCGCAGGTGAAGAAGCTGGATGTGGAGGTCACGGGCTGCCGTCATTACACGTGGTCTGCAGTTGTGAGGCCGGTTGGACATAATACCAAATTCTCTAAAACGACGTTGGAGGTGGCTCATGGTAGAGAAAATAACATTCAATTCTTTGGCAACAGCTCTGGTGGACATTCCTGCAGTCAGCATGTCAATTGCATGCTCCCTTAAAATTGTGTTGTGTGACAAAACGGCACATTTCAGAGGCCATTTATTGTCCCCAGCACAAGGTGCACCTGTGCAATGATCCTGCTGTTTAAATCAGCTTCTTGATGTGCCACAACTGTCAGGTCGATGGATTATCTTGGCAAAGGAGAAACGCTCACTAACAGGGATGCAAACAAATTTGTGCACAACATTTGAGAAAAATACGCTTTTCGTGCCTATCGAACATTTCTGGGATCTTTTATGCAGCTCATGAAACATGGAACCAACACTTTAAATGTTGTGTTTATATTTTTGTGCAGTATATTTATTTATTCCCCTTCTGGATGCATCTTACCAGATTTTTCAGGTTTGCATCAGTATTACATGGTGGCCATTTTGAGACCAGAAGGGAAACCAGAGTAGACTAGTTAAATACCAGAGAATCAGTACTGAGAATTAAAGCTATTGTATTAGAACAGGTGCAATTAATGATTAGGATGTAAAGCAGGGTCAAAGGGACGGCCTGCCCCTCTTCGTTGTGAGGGGAGAGCTCCTCAGCAGAAACCTAACAATAACCAGACCTGCTGTCATCTACGACAACACAGGCCTGTCCACTGTGTTCCTGCCTCTCTATTAGTGTCAGATTGAGGTCTGCCTTATCTAAGCCAAGCAGCGCTCTATGTGTCTGTGTGGATCATGAGGACGGGGGCTTTGGTCTGAGCAGAAAGACGTAGCGGGGGAAAAGGGTTAAACAAGGTCCAATCTCCTAACACAAAAACAACCACACAACACTAACCCTTTATTTTAAAACGTTTTTAAAAATAAAAAAAATAACTGAGAGGAAGAAAAACATATATTCTTAATTTTTGCGTCAACATTTTATCAGCCTCCCCATGAATAATCCATGCGGTAATTTCTTTCTTTCTCCCTTTTTGTTCCTGGCATTTTGGTGGAGCGAGATAAGGGGTAAAAAAACAACAGAAGGGCTAGGAGAGTGAAAAAGAGAGATAGATAACATTGATATCAACTCCTACACAACACAGTCATTCCCTTATCTAGGCTTTTTATCACCCCCCCCCCCCCCCACCCCCCACCCCGCTTCCACTCTCTATTCTTTATGGCCTAAAAGAAGGACTATTACCCTTAAAAATGAAGTCAGGTTTTGGTATCAAATTAACCTTATGTACACATTTTAACAGGCCTGTTAATGTGTATAATTCAGCAGCAGGGATAGCTGTGGTGAAATGGTCACAGGGGAGTATGGGGAAAAAGTCAAAGACAGTTCATTTGAAACCAGTGGGAGAGTAGCACACACTTGGAAGCAGACACAGACTCACCCTATCCTAAAGTCATGTTTCAAAGAAGAGTAAAAAAAATATTTCAGACAAGACTTATCATTTATCTCACTCACAGAAAAAAACACATCTGTAGTCTATCAAGGTCAGTTACTGTGCCCCGAACAAACAGCACGTTGTTACAGGCCGCTGTTCTCACAATGGCTACAGGTCTGTCTCTGTCAGGAGGGGGCCTTTTGGGGAGGTGTTCCTCTGCACCTCTAAAGGGGACAACCACCCACTTCCTGTTCTGAGGCTCTAACAGGGCCCAAGCTTGTGGGGACAGATTCCACTGTGACAGAGAGAGGGGTGGGACATTTTACTACTGGGATAGGCCAGTGAGTTGTTGCCATGTGCAATCAGCTCTTGTCTAGCTCGTGTCTATGTGTGCTACAGGCTATGTGAACAGCTCACCTGACTCAAAGCTATGACATACAACAAAGAGACAGTAGACAGGAAGAGTGACATCATATTACAATATGGGAAGAGGAGGCATGGAGGAATTCCACTCCTAATGGAACACTATTAATGAGAGGGAAAGAGAGCAGAGGAGAGGAGAGAGGGGTGAGTGGAGGAGAGACGACAGGAGTAACGATGGAAAGAGAGTAAGGGGAGAGAGAAGAATAAGAGGAAAGATAGGGAATGTGGATAAAAAGCAAATGGGTTACAGGATTTGGATGCTGGAGTCTATCCATCACTGATCATCCTGGTATCTCACTGGTGCAATCAGTGATAAAAACTCAACCTGGAAAAGCCTGTAACTCTGATGGGAGTTCATTGGGCTGTAGATATGGCTGCTGCCCACGCTCTGTACCGTTTCCTCTGGCCTCGCTGCTAATAGATGGCACGGACAACCAAAACAGCCAGACCCTATTATGTATACATATACAACCTAGATGTATAATAGACCTCCACACTACACTACCCTCAAACTTTCCCAATTATTCTATCATATACTCTATCCCTATACCTCCCCTCTCCCTACGACCCTGCTCCCTCTCAAAAAGGCCTACAAAGAAAGAGAAATTAAAAAGAGAGGTTTTTCACCCTGACGCACCCATCCTTTCTAGATAGAGGGAGAAAGAGAGAGAGAGAGAGTGATAGGGAGGAAGAGAAAGAGAAAAAAAATCATAATTTATCTGTGTATTATCAAGAAAGGCAGACACTTTAATCAGTCAGCTATGAAGTCAGTATTTCCATTCTTATCTGTCGCAGGAGTGGAAATGGAGAGCAGATAGCGCTCTGGGAGCCCATCGGTGGGCAGGAATGATAATGGGGGAGAGAGGGCTGGCTATTGGACCGCTGTGTCAGCCCTATCTGCACCCATTATCAACAGCCTTATCGGCACTGCCATCAGCCAAGCTGTAATGGGGCCAGTTCAACTTTCCACATTATCATACCGCCAAGACCTGGTTCAGTGAGGCTAGAGGTCTGACTAGAGAGAGAGAGAGAGAGAGAGAGAGAGAGACTTCTGCAACAGAATGAAGGATAAAGATAGAGTGAATAAAAAAGTAGGACTGGTAGATAGAGAAGAAAAAGAGAGCAATGAGGAGAATAAAGGGTTTTGGAAAACAGATAGATCATTTTTATTTAACTAGGCAAGCCTGGTATCGAACCAGGGTCTGTAGTGACTGAGATGCAATGCCTTAGACCGGTGCACCACTCGGGAGCTCAAGGTCACACTAACTACAGGAATTATAATAATTATCATAAATTTACAGTAACAACCAGGTATTTCCTTAGTATTTTACATGGTAATTCCACAACAATAATCTAATAATTAATAATAATAATTAATTGTGTTTGTTTATTTTGAGTTTCAATAAAACAAAGAATTACTAGGCACCTTTTCCAATTGTTTTAATTTATTTTAGAAAGTACCCACTGGCATCACAAAATGTCCTTGTATATACCAGGAAAAACAAGTAGAAACATAACCATGAGATAAAGTGCACATTCCTAATCCCATAGTTTATCAATATAGTCTACACAGGTTGCACTGGCTACGAACACTGTAGGTGGGTTTACGTACTAAAAGGATGAAAATTATGTTCGACATCTGATTGCCAACGGAAGTTGTTAAACCACCCGATTGCTCTTCCTCTTCCCCATTTTTACTCTCTTGTTGTTCATTGATGGTCAAGAAGGCAACTTCTTCATTTACACACTATATAAAGGAAATGAGTTTCAGCTGTGGTCATACTGTCTGACTCAATCTGCCATGTTATTCCGTCATCTCGTCTGAGCACAATAAGGTATTTCATTACGTGCACGTATCAATAAGATACTAAGAAAGGGAAAATATAAGATATAGTTTGGCATGGCATTGGAAGAAAACAAAGGGAGTGGTTAGTAACATGATGTCTGGACTACATCATCTCTCCTCACAACAGACAGACTTCTAAATGTGAAGGGGTGAAGAGTCACTGGACTTGGAGAGGGCTAGTAGTAATTGGGGTGGACAAAGACACCACCTAACCCATATATGGGTCTGATTGGCTCCCTATTCCCCTATGGTTTTACTGAGTACTCCAGAGCATATCTTAGCTCACTTAACCATCCCCATTTCATACTGTACACTGAAAAGTACTCCTTAATGACGTGTGATATACTACCTGTGGCAACTATCTAAATCCCCTCCGCCGAGAGAACTGTCTTTGACTGACAGGTTACTTATCAGCCACAGAGCAAGAACACACATGTTTTACACGAGAGCAATGCAAACCAGGCTAAGACCACTCACAAATCACAGGATTGGCCTGAATGAGTCATACTGTACACATGAGAGAGAGAGGAGTTACTGATCCCTGGTTCCTGCCTCAGTTCAACTGGACAGGGAGAGTTACTGGCCAGGGAGTGTTGTGTATCTGCATCCCAAACAGCATCCATTTCCCTACATAATGCACTACTTTTGACCACTAGAGCACTATACAGGGAAAGGGTGCCATATGGGACACATCCTATCTGGCCAGAGTGTAGTGTATGAGAGCAGACAGTGAGAGGAGCCGCTGGTCTAGACCACCTCTGTTAAGGTGGGTCCCTGGGGCAGTCTAGCATCTCCTCTTTCTGGGCCTTTGTCCCTGACGCCCTGCAGTTCTTATCGTCTATTTTCCTCCTCATACACACACTGTGTGTGTGTGTGTGTGTGTGTGTGTGTGTGTGTGTGTGTGTGTGTGTGTGTGTGTAATATAGATTGTTATGGGTGATCTGAGTGGAGGTGCAGAGTCATAAGTCCATGCAACATACTGTACATATATCATATTCTACAGGTCAAGAAGACACACTTCTGTGTACATCCCGTATCACAGTAGCGGTTGGGGGCAGGACCGTAGTGTTCCCGTTGTACTCCGTTCCCTCCACCTGCCTGCCAGCTATAAAAAGCAGGTCAGGCTGGATTGTTTGCCCAAGCATTTTTATACCCCGGAACCGAACAGAGCGCTGAACACAGTAGGAGTAAATGGCCTCTCTTATCGTCTTCGCTAGGGGGAACTTGTCATAACAGCGTCACACACTACCCCCCAGCCAGCGGCCTGCCTGCCGACTCAGCCCGAGTATGGCCATGTGGCCAACGGCTACCCAGGACACACATAGAAACACCATCTCTATCCAGACC
This sequence comes from Oncorhynchus kisutch, assembly GCF_002021735.2. NCBI lineage: Eukaryota > Metazoa > Chordata > Actinopteri > Salmoniformes > Salmonidae > Oncorhynchus > Oncorhynchus kisutch. The sequence continues at coordinate 21,931,096 of NC_034195.2, read as the reverse complement.
TCTGCATCAAGACAATATATCAATGTAAAGATCTAACATACAACACCCACACAACCTTACTCCATCAATCATATCCTGAATAAAAAGTGTCATCGCATCAAACCATACCCCACATAAATATCACTCATCAACTGGATAACAGACACAAAACTAAAGAATTGTTGGTCTCATTTTGCAATGTGTCCCTAACGCCTATGTATTCATTTGGTTGTTACATAGGCAGGTACAGTGTAATTACAGTTTAGGTACACATTATTAAAAAGTCCTTACAACAGACAGCAGCACCAGCAGTGTTTAGAATGGAAGCTGGGACACAGCTGTTATGTACTTGAGGAAAGGGCTCTTTGCTTTAATGTTGTGGAGGTAAAAGTCCACCTGTACTACAGGAAGGCATATGACCACACCGAAGACAAAACACAGCAGTAGTTACTGCAAAAGTAAATAGTTTGACAAAGATTAGGCTACTCTAAGTACAGGTAACTGCCAAAATAATGGAAACACTTGGGTTACAAGTATATTGAAAGCAGGTGCTTCCACACAGGTGTGGTTCCGTGTGGTTCCTGAGTTAATTAAGCAATTAACATTATATTATGATTAGGGTCTTGAATAAAAATGCTGCGCAGGCCTTTATTTTGGCTACACCTCCTGGCAATGCCCCCGTCCACAGGGCACGAGTGGTCACGGAATGCTTTGATGAGCGTGAAAACGATAAACCATATGCCATAGCAGTCTCAGTCACCAGATCTCAACCCAATTGAACAATTATGGGAGCGGTGTCTGAGACAACGTTTCTCACCACCTTCAACAAAACACCAAATTATGGTATTTCTCTTAGAAGAATGGTGTTGCATCCCTCCAAGAGAGTTCCAGACCCTTGAAGAATCTATGCCAAGATACATTGAAGCTGTTCTTGCTCATGGTGGCCTAACACCCTATTAAGACACTATGTTTTAGCAGAGAAGTTTGGAACTCTTTCTTATTGGTCTATTAACTAATTTACCGCTTAGTGATGTCACCAGGCAGGCCAAAACTCCATCCCAATGAAAAAGGATAACATTTCAGCTCGTATTTTCAAACCGCATTATCATAGTTTTCACAATTTCATAGTATTATTCCAACCTCATAGTGTGGTAATCAGTGGCGGGCGGTGCCGTTTAGGTTTATGGCATGGCTTTATTTCCATTACAGCATATTGGATGACTGTCATTCATATTCAATTCACTCAGCTCAATGTAACATAAATAGGTTTAGGCTACTACATGATACACATATTTGCTCTATACCCATCATGAGGTTGCTAATTGGTGTAATCAAGGTGACAGACAGTAGCTAGGTTTCCATTTTGCAACAGATTTTCATGTGAATATTCTAAAATCTGAATAAAACATTATGCACATTTTCCCACCAGAGATGTGTTTACATCAAACTGACATTTTGCAGATGAAAGGCTGTGCGTAATGACGTAGTGCACATAAAAAATATATTTTGCCACTGAATTCCCATCTACAGAATGAAAAACACAGGTTAAATAGGTTTCCATGGCATTTTCAACCCTACTGATGGTTTTGTCACAAAAACTGTTGCGGTATACAACAAATGTGCCCACTCTGTCCTAGGCATTGTCAATCTAGCCAAGAGCTCACAGATACAGTGCGGGTAGGCTACCTACATGAGACGATTATGGATATAATTGGAAATAGTGGCGCCGGAGAGGATGGCCGCCATTTTACGGCCTCCTGACCAATTGTGCTATATTGTGTGGGTTTTTTTTGTGCTCTGATCCACAACCAATGCTGTACATAATGTTTTGGCCATCGTTTCATATGACCGAAAAGAGCTTCTGGACATCAAAACAGCGATTACTGACCTTGGGTTGGATGAGGACTTCTACTTCAACAAATTGAAGGCTAAGGACATAATGCTCATCCCAGACCAGGCCCAAAGCCCTGTCACTCGGAGGAGGCGGAGCTATAGAACTCGGCATGAGAGATGTTACGAGACTGCGACGGCGAGTACATAAGTGGCCATTACCCTCCGTTGTATTGAGAAACATGCAAGCACTGGAAAATAAACTGGATGAGCTTCATTCAAGACTATCCTATCAACGTGATCAGAAGAACTGCAATATACTATGTTTCACTGAGTTGTGGCTGAACAATGACATGGAAAATACAATATATTTTCCATAAATTGTCAGGACAGAACAGCTGCGTCCGATAAGTTGAGGAGAGGTGTTGTGTCACTTGGTCGACAACAATTGGTGCACAATCTGTAATATTAATGTCACGCCCTGAACTTAGTTATCTTTGTTTTCTTTATTATTTTGGTTAGGTCAGGGTGTGACAAGAGGTGGTTTGTTGTGTTTCTGTCCTGTCTAGGATTTTTGTATGTTTATGGGGTTGTTTACTAGTCTCTAGTGTTTTGTATGTCTATGGTTGCCTAGATTGGTTCTCAATTAGAGGCAGCTGTTTATCATTGTCTCTGATTGGGAACCATATTTAGGTAGCCATATTCCTTGGGTAATTTCTGGGTGATTGTCTATGTGATGTTGCATGTTTGCACTCAGTGTTGATAGCGGTCACGTTCGTTTTGTTATTTTGTTTGTTTGTTTAGTGTACTTCGTGTTCATTCATCTTACATTAAAAGTATGTATTCACATCACGCTGCGCTTTGGTCTCCTCACTACGATGATCGTGAAAATTAAGGAAGCCTCAAGGATCTGCACACCGAAAATAGAATGGCCTGGTGTAGACCACACTATCTGCCAAGAGACTTTCCATCCAAAAAAAATTGTAGCCGTCTATTTACCATCACAAACTGATGCTCGCACTAAGACCACACTCAACAAGCTGTAAAAGGCCATAAGCAAACAAGAAAATGCTCAACTAGATGCAGCGCTCCTAATGGCTGAGGATTTTAACGCAGGGAAACCTCATTTCTACCAACATGTCTCCTGTGCAAATAGAGGCAAAAAATGTTTAGCTCTAGATCACCTCTACACACAGAGATGCATACAACGCTCGCCATCTATTTAGCAAATCTGACCATAATTCCATCCTCTTAATTCCTGCTTACAAGAAAAACTCCAACAGGACGTACGGGTGCGATGAAGTGGATGCTAAGCGGACCTCAGAATGGGGCGAAGGTTCACCTTCCAACAGGACAATTGACCCTAAACACACAGCCAAGACAACGCAGGAGTGTCTTTGGAAAAAGTCTCTGAATGTCCTTGAGTGGACCAGCCAGAGCCCGGACTTGAACCCAATCGAACATCTCTGGAGGCCTGAAAATAGCTGTGCAGCGACGCTCCCCATCCAACCTGACAGAGCTTGAGAGGCATTGAGGAGTTTACCACTTCAGTCAATGGCTTCATTAATAAGAGCATTGACGACGTAGTCCCCACAGTGACAGTTGAAGTCTACATACACATTAGCCAAATACATTTAAAGTCCGTTTTTCACAATTGACAAATGCTGCCATCATTCCACAGTTTCTGGTTAGGGAAGGTTTTAAGTCACAGTGGGTACATCTCCTATACACTTCCTTACAAACTCGCTCTCCGAGTTAGCATATACAGTTGAAGTCGGAAGTGTACATACACCTTAGCAAAATACATTTAAAAACTCAGTTTTCACAATTACTGACAAGTAAAAATCCACTGCCTTTGGTCAGTTAGGATCACCACTTTATTTTAAGAATGTGAAATGTCAGAATAATAGGAGAGTGATTTATTTCAGCTTTTTTTTCAGAAGTTTACATACACTCAATTAGTATTTGGTAGCATTGCCTTTCAATAGTTTAACTTCGGTCAAACGTTTTGGGTAAATTCATCCACAATAAGTTGGGTGAATTTTGGCCCATTCCTCCTAACAGGGCTGGTGTAACTGAGTCAGGTTTGTAGGCCTCTTTGCTCACACACGCTTTTCAGTTCTGCCCACAAATAGGATGAGGTCAGGGCTTTGTGATGGCCACTCAAATACATTGATTTTGTTAAGCCATTTTGCCACAACTTTGGAAGTATGCTTGGGGTCATTGTCCATTTGAAAGGCCCATTTGCGACCAAGCTTTAACTTCCTGACTGATGACTTGAGATGTAATTTTAATTACACATAATTTTCCTCCCTCATGAAGCCATCTATTTTGTGAAGTACACCAGTCCATCTTGCAGCAAACCACCCCCACAACATGATGCAGCCACCCCCATGCTCCACGATTGAGATGGTGTTCTTCAGCTTGCAAGCCTCCCCCTTTTTACATAACGATTCTATTTTGTTTCATCAGACCAGATGACATTTCTCCAAAACGTACGATCTTTGTCCCCATGTGCAGTTGCAAACCGTAGTCTGGCTTTTTTATGGCAATTGGAGGTGTACCTGTGGATGTATTTCAAGGTCCACCTTCAAACTCAGTGCCTCTTTGCTTGACATCATGGGAAAAATCAAAAGAAATCAGCCAAGACCTCAGAAAAAAAATTGTAGACCTCCACAAGTCTGGTTCATCCTTGGGAGCAATTTCCAAATGCCCGAAGGTACCACATTAATCTGTACAAACAATAGTATGCAAGTATAAACACCATGGGACCACGCAGCTGTCATACCGCTCAGGAAGGAGACGCGTTCTATTTCTTAGAGATTAACGTACTTTGGTGCGAAAAGTGCAAATCAATCCCAGAACAACAGCAAAGTACCTTGTGAAGATGCTGGATGGGACATCGATCCCGAAGAAGTTGACCAACAACACAGTGTTTTAAAATGTAAGTAAGAAATGTGCTAAATAAACTAAAGAAAAACAGTAACATAATAAAATGTCAATAAAGAGGCTATATACAAGGGGTACCGAGTCAATGTGCCGGGGTACAGGTTAGTCGAGGTAATTGAGGTATTATTAACATGCAGGTAGAGGTAAAGTGACTATGCATAGATAAACAGAGTATGTGAAGAGTGTGAAGGAATGTAAATGTATGCGTGTGTGACATTTTAAGAAATACCGCTACACCCTCCGTCACAGGCAAAGTGTCAAGACAGGACCAAAACTGAATGCTACTACACCGGCACTGACGCTCGTCAAATGTTGCAGAACTTGCAAACTATCAAGGAATACAAAGGAAAACCCAGCCGAGCTGTCCAGTGGCGCCGAGCCTACCAGACAAGCTACATAACACCTTCTATGCTCGCTTCGAGGCTAGCAACACCGAAGTATGCATGAGAGCACCAGCTGTCCCGGACGACGGTGTGATCACGCTCTCGGTAGCTGATGCGAGTAAGAACTTTAAACAGGGCAACATTCACAAGGCTGCAGGGCCAGACGAAACACCAAGATGCATACTCGGAGCATGCGCTTACCAGTTAGCAAGTGTCTTCACTGACATTTTTAACCTCTTCCTGACCCTGTCTGTAATACCCAAGTTTCAAGCAGAACACCCTGTGCCCAAGAACGACAAGGTAACCTTTCTAAATGTCTATTTTATCACTCACATCTGTAGCCATGAAATGCTTTGAAAGGCTCACAATGGCTCACATCAACACCATCATTCCGACACCCTGGACCAACTCCAACAGATCACGCAATCTCTATTGGGCACCAAATTGCCCTTTCCCACCTGGACAAAAGGAAAACCTGCGTGAGAATGCTGTTGACTACAGCTCAGCGTTCAACACCATACTGCCCTCCAAGCTCATCACTAAGTTAAGGACCCTGGGATTAAACACCTCCCTCTGCAATTGTATACTGGACTTTGATGGGACGCCCCCAGGTTGTGAGGGTAGACAACAACACATCTGCCACGCTGACCCTCAACACAGGGGCCCCTCAGGGGTCTGTGCTTAGCCCCCTCCTGTACTGCCTGTTCCTCCACGACTGCATTGCTGCACACGACTCCAACAACATCATTAAGTTAGCTCACAACACAATGGTGGAAGGCCTGATCACCAACGACGACGAGACAGCCTACAGCGAGGAGGTCAGAGACCTGGCAGTGCGTTGCCAGGACAACCTCTCAAAGTAGGCAAGACAAGGGAGCTGATTGTGGCGCAATCATATCGAGGGGGCTTTAGTGGAGACGGTCGGGAGGTTCAAGTTCCTCAGTGTCCAATCACTAAGGACCTATCATGGTCCAAACACACCAACACAGTCGTGAAGAGGGCTCAACAACGATTTGGCATGGGCCCTCAGATCCTCAAAAAGTTATACAGTTGCACCATTGAGAACATCTTGCATACGGCTCAGTACATCACTGGGGCCAAGCTCCCTGCCATTCAGGACCTCTATACCAGGCCATGTCAGAGGAAGGCCCTAAAAATTGTCAGACTCCAACCACCCAAGTCAGTCTATTGTCTCTGCTACCACATAACAAGCAGTACCGGACCACCAAGTCTGAGACCAGCTTCTACCCCAAAGCCATAAGACTTCTTAACAGTTAATTAAACAGCTACCTGGACTTTCTGCTTTTCACCCCTTAACTTCATGTACATAGTACTTCAATCAATCACCTAACCATTTCTCACATAATTAATTTTACCGACATAAAAAGATCCCACAATGTCGAACCAACAAATTGTCTGCTGGCAATTCATGTTTCCATCAACGGTCTTGACTTTTTTCATGCATGAAGTAATTCATCCGCATGAAATGGTTGGATGAAAACATGGATAGCGACACATTCAATAAGGCATTTGATGTTTTATTTTTCCCTTATTTTACCAGGTAAATTGACTGAGAACACATTCTCATTTACAGCAACGACCTGGGGAATAGTTACAGGAGACAGGAGGGGGGATGAATGAGCCAATTGTATGTTGGGGATGATTAGGTGACCATGATGGTATGAAGTCCAGATTGGGAATTTAGCCAGGACCACGGGGTTAACACCCCTACTCTTACGATTAGTGCCATGGGCTCTTTAGTGACCACAGAGAGTCAGGACACCCGATTAACGTCCCATCTGAAAGACGGCACCCTAGAGGGCAACGTCTCCAATCACTGCCCTGAAGCATTGGGATATATTTTTTTAGACCCGAAGAAAGGGTGCCTCTTACTGGCTCTCCAACACCACTTCCAGCAGCATCTGTTCTCCCATCTAGAGACTGACCAGGACCAACCCTGCTTAGCTTCAGAAGTGAGCCAGCAGTGGGATGCAGGGTGGTATGCTGCTGGCTTGCACACTCTTGCTGCATCAAGGTGATCTCGGGTGTAGTTATTAGTCCAAACAGTTGCAAAATGGAACAAAAACTACAGTTTCTATAGGACAAATTCAGGTAGGTCCATCCCCGTTTCATTACGTTTAAAAAAAAGTTTTGCAACAGAATCGGCTGAATTAATACACCCCTGATAACCTCTCCAAGCCAAACCTTCATACCATAACTGCAAAACATTAACCACTACGCAGCCTACATCATTGACACCATATTAGCCAATGCCATAGTCAAGATAGCTACTAGAATTAAAGGGAGTAAGTAAACCGACAATCCATGTGTATAATCAAATTTAAGGTTGTGTCTCTCAAATTTGTAAGAAATGTAATTGTTCAAAACTTTAACTTATATATATATATATATACACACACACACACACAGTGGGGCAAAAAAGTATTTAGTCAGCCACCAATTGTTCAAGTTCTCCCATTTAAAAAGATGAGAGAGGCCTTCATCATAGGTACACTTCAACTATGACAGACAAAATGAGAAAAAAGAATCCAGAAAATCACATTGTATGAATTTATTTGCAAATTATGGTGGAAAATAAGTATTTGGTCACCTACAAACAAGCAAGATTTCTGGCTCACACAGACCTGTAACTTCTTCTTTAAGAGGCTCCTCTGTCCTCCACTCGTTCCCTGTATTAAATGGCACCTGTTTGAACTTGTTATCAGTATAAAAGACACCTGTCCACAACCTCAAACAGTCACACTCCAAACTCCACTATGGCCAAGACCAAAGAGCTGTCAAAGGACACCAGAAACAAAATTGTAGACCTGCACCAGGCTGGGAAGACTGAATCTGCAATAGTTAATTAAGCAGCTTGGTTTGAAGAAATCAACTGTGGGAGCAATTATTAGGAAATGGAAGACATACAAGACCACTGATAATCCACACGCAAGATATCACCCCGTGGTGTCAAAATGATCACAAGAACGGTGAGCAAAAATCCCAGAACCACGCAGGGGGACCTAGTGAATGACCTGCAGAGAGCTGGGACCAAAGAAACAACACACTACGCCGCCAGGGACTCAAATCCTGCAGTGCCAGACGTGTCCCCCTGCTTAAGCCAGTACATGTCCAGGCCCGTCTGAAGTTTGCTAGAGAGCATTTGGATGATCCAGAAGAAGATTGGGAGAATGTCATATGGTCAGATGAAACCAAAATAGAACTTTTTGGTAAAAACTCAACTCGTCGTGTTTGGAGGACAAAGAATGCTGAGTTGTATCCAAAGAACCCCATACCTACTGTGAAGCATGGGGGTGGAAACATCATGCTTTGGGGACTGTTTTTCTGCAAAGGGACCAGGACGACTGTTCCGTGTAAAGGAAAGAATGAATGGGGCCATGTATCGTGAGATTTTGAGTGAAAACCGCCTTCCATCAGCAAGGGCATTGAAGATGAAACGTGGCTGGGTCTTTCAGCATGACAATGATCCCAAACACACCGCCCGGGCAACGAAGGAGTGACTTTGTAAGAAGCATTTCAAGGTCCTGGAGTGGCCTAGCCAGTCTCCAGATCTCAACCCCATAGAAAATCTTTGGAGGGAGTTGAAAGTCTGTGTTGCCCAGCAACAGCCCCAAAACATCACTGCTCTAGAGGAGATCTGCATGGAGGAATGGGCCAAAATACCAGCAACAGTGTGTGAAAACCTTGTGAAGACTTACAGAAAACATTTGACCTCTGTCATTGCCAACAAAGGGTATATAACAAAGTATTGAGATAAACTTTTGTCATTGACCAAATACTTATTTTTCACCATAATTTGCAAATAAATTCATTAAAAATCCTACAATGTGATTTGCTGGATTTTATTCCCTCATTGTCAGTCATAGTGTAGTGTACCTATGATGAAAATTACAGGCCTCTCTCATCTTTTTAAGTGGGAGAACTTGCACAATTGGTGGCTGACTAAATACTTTTTTGCCCCACTGTATATATATATATATTATATCACAAGATACCAGTCAAAAGTTTGGACACACCTTTATTTTTACTACACTGTAGGATAATACTGAAGACATCAAAACTAACACATATGGAATCATGTAGTAACCAAAAAAAGTGTTAAATAAATCCAAATATATTTTAGATTTGAGATTCTTCAAAGTAGCCACCCTTTGCCTTGACGACAGCTTTGCACATTATTGGCATTCTCTCAACCAGCTTCATGAGATAAAAAAAAGTTAATTTGTGGAATTTCTTTCCTTCTTAATGCATTCGAGCCAATCGATTGTGTTCTGACAAGGTAGTGGTGGTAAACAAAAAATAAATGGTAAAAGACCAAGTCCATATTATGGAAAGAACAGCTCAAATAAGCAAAGCGAAACAACAGTCCATCATTACTAAGGTCAGTCAATCAGGAACATTTCAAGAACTTTCAAAGTTACTTCAAGTACAGTTGCACAAACCATCAAGCGCTATGATGAAACTGGCTATCATGAGGACCGCCACAGGAAAGGAAGACAAAGAGTTACCTCTGCTGCAGAAGATAAGTTAATTAGAGTTACCAGCCTCAGAGATTGAGGCCCAAATAAATGCTTCACAGAGTTCATGTAACAGACATCTCGAGGGATGCACCGATATGATATTTTTGGCCGATACTTGATATTTTCCTTGGCAAAAAAAAAAGACACCGATACCGATAACCAATGTTTCAAATTTTAGTGGCCTTTGAAGCATTCTAGTACAGTTAAATAGTTAACACACATGGACGCAGCGGTCTAAGGCACCGCATCTCAGTGCAAGAGGCGTCACTACAGTCCCTGGTTCAAATCCAGTCTGTCTTACATCTGGCAGTGATTGGCGCACAATTGGCTCAGCGCCGTCTGGGTTTGGCCGGGGTAGGCCGTCATTGTAAATAAGAATTTGTTCTCAACTGACTTGCCTAGTTAAATAAAGTTCACACACACACACACACACACACACACACACACACACACACACACACACACAGACCCCCCAAAAATGTGGTTGGCATTTACTTATGTCCCCATTACCAGTAAAACATAATCAAAAACTATTTATTTCACTTACTTGCTATGCTGTATCATTGTTAATTTCTTCAGTCGTTTCATTGTCAACCAGGATTTCTATGGAACACCGCTTGGGTCTTTGCGTGTCAAAAAATATGTGTCAAGTAATACTATTTGACGTGTCAAATAAGCTTGTTGAACAATCAGGATTAGAATATGACTGCACGTCACATAATAATTTAACGCATTCACAATTTTTTTTACGTAGTTATTACACAATCACTCCTATTTCATATGTCACAACGATCCATCGATATGTATGCTATGATGCTGGTAAAGTTGTCTCGCGCACCTACAGTGCTGGTCATAAAAAAAAGCTAGTTAGCGAGCTCATGGATGCAAACAATGTTCTTCCCCAAAAACATAGCAAAACGACAATCTGTTTCAGTAGCTCTAGTTAGCTAGCCAACTATATAGCTAGGTGTCATCGTCTAAAATAACCTTAATTTATAAGACAGTTCTTATTTGATTAATGGTGGTCGGACCCATCTATGTGAAGCTAGCCATAATAAGGATTAGCCATAATAGTGGGCTTTGCGGTTAGCCTTCAAAATAAAAGTATGGCATAATTCTACTATTTGTATTCATTTGCATCACTGTCAATTACATACTTTTATTTTGAAGGCAAACTGCAAATTCCACTATTGTGCCTAATCCTTATTGTGCTAGCTTCACAACACATAACCCAGTCCGGTCGAGCGTGACTAGCAATATGAAGCTAGCTGGCTGTTTATAACGTTAGCTTTGGGAAACAGGGTTAAGTAGCTGGATAGCTATTTATTTTCATGAACTGACGTTTAATTTCAATTGGTGAACAACAAGTGGCAACCTAGCTAATACTTACTCACAAGGATTCCTAAATCATTGCTAAGATTAATGAAAATTACTGTAGTTTCTACTGTTTTCAGGCTGGTTGTATTGGTGCTAGCTAGGTACGAAGCTAAAGCTAGCTACCCCAGAAGTTGCGGTCGAACAAATTATGCTTTATTACCAATGCGGTATTGTAAACACATCGTTCGTGGCCGGTGTTTGCAGACTTTTTGTACAGCTTTGACAGTGCTACTGTATATTTTTTGAAGCGCAAAGACCCAAATGGCGTTCTATAGTATGCATGTCGTGAAGCTAATAGCAGTAACTCCGGTAGGGCAACATCTGAAAAACAGAGCACTTGGTAGTCTGTACCGGTGCTTGACCAGTCGGCGAAAGCCAACATCACCCACGACAGAAAACAGTTGATTGTCAAGGGCAATGAATTCTATTATCTTGGCTTTAATGGATTTTGCCTTTGAATTGTCTCACTGAAATGTTCTTACTCTTTCAAATGACTGCTCGACTTGTTGACTGCTCGATCCACACAAAAGATATTGTGGGCTAGGTTAGGAATGCTGTGTTGCACGTGTAGCGCAAAATTTTATGTGGCGTCATTACGTCATGTATCTACATTATATAGGTATTCACGTCAGCTTTGACATCAGTTTTGCACATCGGCATTAAACTAGACATCGGACCGATACCGATGTTGGCATTTTTAGCTAATAATCATCCGATTCCCATATGTTCACCGATATATCGTGCATCCCTATTCACAACCACAGCTTTCTTCAGCGATACGCCATCCCATTTGGTTTGCGCTTAGCGGGACTATCTTTTGTTTTTCAACAGGACAATGACACAACACACCTCCAGGCTGTGTAAGGGCTATTTGACCAAGAAGGAGAGTGATGGAGTGCTGCATCAGATGACCTGATCGAGCTCAACCCAATTGAGATGGTTTGGGATGAGTTTTCCTGCTGTTCTAGACATAATATGGACTTGGTCTTTTACCAGATAAGGCTATCTTCTGTATACCACCCCTACTTTGTCACAACACAATTGATTGGCTCAATGGCATTAAAGAGGAAAGAAATTCCACAAATTAACTTGTCAAGAAAGCTGTTAATTAGAATGCATTCCAGATGACTACCTCATGAAGCTGGTTGAAAGAATGCCAAGAGTGTGCAAAGCTATCATCAAGGCAAATGGTGGGTACCTTAAAGAATCTAAAATATATTTTGATTCATTTAACACTTTTCTGGTTACTACATGATTCCATATGTGTTATTTCATAGTTTTGATGTCTTTACTATTATTTTACAATGTAGAAAATAGTAAAAATAAAGAAAAACCCTTGAATGAGTAGGTGTGTCCAAACTTTTGACTGGTACTGTATGTAATATATATATTATATATTATATTTTATATATATATTATAAAAACAAAGAAAAATCTAGTTTTTGACTGCACTGGGCCTTTAAGTAAGTATTCTCTCTTTATAGGCGGTTCTTGCCTCAGAGGTCAGAGGTGAAACCGTTTACAATGGCTCCAGGGGGGCCAAAGAGCAGAGCATCACAATTCACGCTACATGGTCCCCAGAGTAAATAGCAGGAAGGTGTAATAACTCATCCACACACCAAACAGGCAACATTTCCTCTGTAACCCTGCCAACTTCCCTCCACTAACAGGCCACTCACCCATTCCAATAACACTGTTCACAGTCATCAGCTCTATAGACCATAACGTAAGTGCAAAATAAACTGATACACACAACACTCCACCAACAAAATGAGCAAATCCCTAAAAATAATGTTCTCAAACTGAACATACTATTTAAAACCATCTCAATTCCAACTTAATCGGTCATCTAATATGTAGAAAAATCAACCACTTTAAGCATTATGCTGATGCTGTACTTTTCTCTCATTTCCCCCCCTTTTTAGCAGTATCAAGTTATGCTCCTCATTTTTCGCCAAAAGAAAAAACACATTCAAGATAATCATCGATGAACACAAATTTCCCTGCATCTCAATGGTATCTTACATGGAATCTACACTGAGTAATATGTGGTATTAGTTTTAATTAAATTAATCAACTACAATGCTTGTTAGGAAAAAAAATGGGGCGGGGAAAAAGATGAGGTTGAAAGAGGGAGGGAGAGAAATGCATTCACACCTATCATCTAATTATACAACAACATTAATCACATTAACGGTGGAACTGATTGCCAGGGTCCAGGCCTTGCTGCTCCTACGTGTCGCTTTGCTATTGCAGTGGAGTCTTAGCTCCTGCCTGCTCTGTGCTGATAACAACTCTAATCATACTTGGCAATCTCTATCTGCACCGGAGATCGGCCCCCAGGGCTTATCAAAAGTTCACATCGAGCTAAAAGCAGAACAAATAAGGAAAAACAAACAAGAGAAAGCCACCAAGGCACTGTGTGTATATATGGGCATATGGGTTTATGAGTGTGTGTGTTTGTCTGACACAGTGGTTTTCTTTGGTACTGGCTTGGGAAGATTGGATCAATGTTTCAATTGTATAACTATGAAACTGTCATGTGAACCAGAAAGTTAAAAGTATATGTCAGATAATATAGAAAAGGGTTACAATCATCCATACAAATGTTACAAATATAAAATCTAAATTAAAAAGTTGATGCATAAATAAACATCCATGGTCTGAAGAGATAAGGTCAATGGGTAATTCAGAGGTGGCTGAACCTATAGATATGACATCATGGTTTCTATAGGAGGCCATGCATTATTCATGGTGACCTCTGAGCTTTATCCGTGATGTCATGAGGGCAGAGCTGCAGAGAGAGTTGCAGCTGTATCTGTGGATCTGCCTGAGCTTATCTACCAGTGATCAGCAGGCGGCCTTATCAGCCCTGCACATCTCAGAGGGGAAGCTGCCTGCTTTTAAACCTACAATACATCCATCTACCATGTCTGTATTCCAGGCTCTTTTTGTTGTTGCCTTATCAGACCTGCCATCCCTGTTTCTGGTCTTATCCTCTTCTCCCACTTTTTAAAGTATCTAGAGATACACCCAGCTAGTCCCAAACAACAACACAAACACAACAAAGATGAGAATGCAGCAGCCGAATGTAATTATAATGCAAGCTCCATCCCAATCGCCTTCATCTGTCTCATGCTCATAATATCGGAGAGCGATCGCCGCCCTGCTTATCCTGTCTCCCATCTCAACCGCCAAAATAAAAGCCCTGGGATCCGGATGCAGTGGGTTGCATGCATATCTTTCCATCAAGGAGGGATGGATAATCAGTTTGAGAGATCTTCACCGTTGGGAAAATGACGCACAAAAGAAGCAGACAAATATCTAACCTGAATTTAGGCTTTCAGCTTCCATAATGCTGGACACAACATTTGTTGTTGGACCATCATTCCAAATGCTGTTACCATCATTCCAGCAAATGTGCTATAACCATAACATAAAATACAGGCTGGTACGAAGAAGCAAGCTTGTGATGCTTATGGAACAATATTGTGGACGTAATCCAACCCCAAGACTTTATCACCACTCCTCCTCCATTAAAATGTCTGCCAAGGCACAAGAGAATCATGGGACTTGTTTCTCTGTGCACCGTCAAGAGGCCGGGGAAGCATGATGGTGTAAGAACTGATAAAGACAAAGGCTATGACAACCCTGAGACGCATACATCCTTTCCAGGGTCTGGACTATATCCACATTCCACGCGAGACCGATGTGTGATCAGTTGATAGAACACTATTGATAGACCACTATGAAAAGGAAATAACAAATATTGTTTTTTTTGTATTATTTAAATTACAACTAGCTAGGCTACAGAACATCAACAACATAACATGAAGAGGATTTGACTTATAGTCAAAGACTTTAAAACCTCTCACTATCATGTAGCCTTTTCCAGTGGCAGCTTTGATGATGGCATGTTGCAGATCCTATATGGGCCATTGGCATGAACGCCCAATGGTGTGCCTTTTACTAGAAGCTTTTTATGAGCACTTTAAACACAGTGCCTAACATATACTAATGTTACCTTATGTGATTTCTCTTTCCTTTTCAAGAGTCGCTTTCTGCTTTATTTTTGAGCAGCCCTTCCAAACTCAACCTCCAAGATATTGCTACTGTGTTTATCAGACCAAGGCATCTCTTCTGGATGAAGAACTGAAACAGTGCATGGCAACAGAGCAAAACAACTTCTCAGCAGTAGTCAGTAAGTGAGGGTGTGTGTGTGAGAGAGAGAGTAAATATTATTAATATTTTCATTAACTGCATAATCATGCAAACCTTCACACAATTTGTAAACAGGAAGAACTTGTCAAGCAAGGAGACCAAGCACCAGACCAAAATAAAAACAATTTTAAATGGAAGCCTATGCATTATGTAGTTAAAAGGATAGATTAAAAAATATCCTACTGTAACCCACTATCAGCAGGCAAGATCAGCTAGGCGCGCTATCTGGTGTCCCATCTCTGGAAAAAGAACAGTAAAGCCTGGGGAAAATGCAACGTCAGCCTCAGTGCAGCCTCAGACAGAAAACAAATAAAAAAAGATCCAATTTTAATCTTTATCTCGTCTGAGATCGGATCGCTGTATATCTGTGTTCACATCGCCTTTTTCAGAGAACAGTGACGTTTCCACAACAGAATTAAACAGGAAACCACTGTTTCAGTTCAGTTGCCAATGGACAAAACGTTTTTAAAAGAGCAAATTCAACTTTTTATTAAGCCTACAGCAACTGTAAATAAAGAGAGACTGCAAGTTAGGCTAAATGGCCCTAACTAATTAGGTAACACAACGTTTAAACCTCCTGCGATAGACCGCATTAACCATTTTTCAAATGTAACCTAGCCTAGATCTAAATGAATAATAGCTTTCACTCTATGATGTTTCACATTGTTTAATCATTTATTGCACACTCTCACTGTGGAGAGTTGAGCTGGAGAGCCTGCAGATGTTGCTTGCCACTGAGTGAGATGTGCTTTACATCACATTTAAAATAAAACATGACATTATTTTGAAATAATTTTGAATATATATGCTATAGTAGGGCCTATTTAGCATTCATAATAGTAGGCTAGCCTATGAGCTCAATGTTATGCTAGCTGACTATATTTTAAATTGGTTTGTGTCAGTAGTCTAGGCTATCAGTAAAACTGTTGGCTACCCTACACAAAATGAAAAAACTAGATTAACTAGAAAACTAACTAAATTAGGTTTGCAGGTAAATGCTAGAAATATTATTTTGGTCACTGCTGAATTTCACAAACCTGTCAAAGTGTATATTTCACACTCACAACTGCACAATGACACTTAAAGGGGAAATCTGCAGGAACTACATACATTTTGTTGACTTAAAATCAATATTTACCCATTGATTCTTGAAGAATATAACTTATACATGCCTCATGAGATTAGTTCAACTCTTGTACCCCATCACTGTACATACCATCACTGTACATACCCTACATTACTCATCTCATATGTATATACTGTACTCTATACCATCTACTGCATCTTGCCATCTTTATGTAATACATGGATCACTAGCCACTTTAAACAATGCCACTTTTATATGTTTACATACCCTACATTACTCATCTCATATGTATATACTGTACTCGATACCATCTACTGCATCTTGCATATGCCGTTCTGTACCATCATTCATTCATATATCTTTATGTACATATTCTTCATCCCTTGCACTTGTGTGTATAAGGTAGTTGTTGTGAAATTGTTATGTTAGATTACTCGTTGGTTATTACATCATTGTCGGAACTAGAAACACAAGCATTTCGCCACACACAAATAAAATATGATTTGATCAGAACCCAAAATATAAGATGGTTTTGAGATATTCCAATGTTCGTAAACAAAGTACTTGTAAACAAATGCTGTATAGCCTCAAAACATGGTTACAACTCTAATGGTCCCTCCTTGCATCCATAGCTCTTTGAGAGTGGTTACATTTATCCAGCCCCATCCCTGTTGTTTAGCGAAACAGTAGAGGGGATCTCGCTTTGTTATTGTTTCAACAGCTGATTGCCGCTTTAAAGATAAATGTGAACTTATTTGTTCTTACGTTTGATCTGCCGGGGTTTGCTCTGCTTTCTTCGGGACATGGCTTTATCCTGTTCTTGTTCAGCTGAAAAGAAGTGATCTTCTTCCCAAGAAGACCTCTACTAGCAATGAAACACAGCTCGATCTCCACCCGGAGATATCCGCATGACCTGCACTTTGATATTATTTGACGCGCGATAACTACCTGTGGTCAAGTAAGCTTTAGTTACTTTTAAATGTCTTCCCAGATGTGCGGTCTTCTCCTAGCTCTTCCTCCTCTTCCTTGTGATGTCTTGACTGTCACCGAAGGGATGCCAGTGCCTGCAGTTGTATCGCTATCATTATTGTATTAAATGTTGCCGCTTGATTGTTTTCGTTTTTCCTTTATGTTTTTCCCTAGTCCGCTCCACGCTCTAGTACAGGCAGCCAGTATCAATGGAGCGCGAGCATGACACTAAACAGTACAGCTGATATGGAGACATGACACGCCCCTCTAACGCCACCTGCGTCTGACGTAGATATAGCGTCTCGATGATGGGCGTCAACAGTTGGCCCCGAAATCCTTGATTGTATACCTACTTAGATTTCATACATTTATTACGTTTATTTTGACTGTTTATCTTAACTTATCTAGGTTTATCTGGAAGGTTTATCAAAAACTGAAATTATTCTGGCATTTATAATTGCATAATCTGGCAATAGTAGCCTATGATTCACGGCAAATCTGTAGCCTATCTTTATAATGTACAAACTATAAGGCTAATAGTCCATCCCTTGTAATTTGCCTACAAGATAAAAGACAGTTATGATAAATAATATTAAAGTTGATGAGAAATTAAGACATGCATAAGGAAAGTATTTTAGGATAATACAGTGCCACCGACACGGCCCGGTACCAAGGACTGCGGGTCCCCCCTCTCCTTCTCCGTGGTCTACCTGAGTAAGACATTTAAACATGTTGACCCTCGCAAGGCTGCTGGCCCAGACGGCGTTCCTAGTTTCGTACTCAGAACATGCGCAGACCCGCTGGTTGGTGTGTTTACGAGCATATTCAATCTCTACCTATCCCAGTCTGCTGTCCCCACGTGCTTCAAGATGGCCACCATTGTTCCTGTACCCAAGAAGGCAAAGATAACTGAACTAAATGACTATCACCCCGTAAAGCTCACTTCTGTCATCATAAAGTTATTTGAGAGACTAGTCAAGGATTGTATCACCTCCACCTCCACTACCTGCCACCTTAGACCCACTTCAGTTTGCATACCACCCCAACATGTACACAGACGATGCAATCGCCATCACTCTGCACACTGCCCTATCCCATCTGGACAAGAGGAATACCTATGTAAGAATGCTGTTCATTGACTACAGCTCAGCATTCAACACCATAGTACCCTTCAAGCTCATCATTAAGCTTGAGGCCCTGGGTCTCAGCCCCGCCCTGTGCATTTGGGTCCTGGACTTTCTGATCAGGCCGCCTCCAGGTGGTGAAGATAGGAAACAACATCTCCACTTCGCTGATGCTCAACACTGGGGCCCCACAAGGGTGCATGCTCAGCCCCCTCCTGTACTCCCTGTTCACCCATGACTGCGTGGCCATGCACGTCTCCAACTCAATCATCAAGTTTGCAGGTGACACAACAGTAGTGGGCTTGATTACCAACAACGACAAGACAGGGCACTCGGAGTGTGGTGTCAGGAAAACAACCTCTCACTCAATGTAAAAAAAACAAAGGAGATGATCGTGAACTTCAAGAAACAGCAGAGGGAGCAACCCCCTATCCACATCGACGGGACAGTAGTGGAGAAGGTGGAACATTTTAATTTCCTCTGCGTACACATCACAAATGTACACACCTCTTCAACCTCAGGAGGCGGAAGAATTTAGGCTTTTCACCTTAAACCCTCACAGATGCAACTTTTACAGATGCACAATTGAGAGCATCCTGTCAGGCTGTATCACCGCCTGGTACGGCAACTGCACCGCCCTCAACAGCAAGGCTCACCAGAGGGTGGTGCGGTCTACACAACGCATAACTGGCGGAAAACTACCTGCCCTCCAGGACTCCTACAGCACCCGATTTCACAGGAAGGCCAAAAAGATCATCAAGGACAACAACCACCCGAGCCACTGCCTGTTCACCCTGTTAACATCCAGAAGGCGAGGTCAGTACAGGTGCATCAAAGCTGGGACAGAGAGACTGGAAAACATAAATCAAGATGTCATCAGACTGTTAAACAGCGATCACTAACACAGAGAGGCTACTGCCTACGTACAGACTCGAATCATTGGCTACTTTAATGAATGGATCACTCGTCACTTTAAATAATGGCACTTTAATAATGTTTACATATCTAACATTACTTATCTCATATGTATATACTGTATTTTATACCATCTATTGCATCTTGCCTATGCCGCTCAGTCATCACTCATCCATATATTTATGTGTACATTATTTTTCACCCCTCAAGATTTGTGTGTATTAGGTAGTTGTTGTGAAATTGTTAGATTACTTGTTAGATATTACTGCACTGTCAGAACTAGAAGCACAAGCATTTTGCTAGACTCTCATTAACATCTGCTGACCATGTGTATGTGACCAATAAAATTGTATTTGATTTGTATTTATGTGACCCTCTTTAGTGCAATGTAAATGCAATGTCATAGGTGATGTGCAACACCGCATTTTTACTACAAACTTAAGCAATTCAAGACAAAATTATTGATTCGTTTTTAGGTAACTGATGGGTGCCAAACATGCTGTAGTTTTCATTTCATTCTTTGAGGATATTTTTTAAAGTGCTTTTACATGGAAATATCTGAATAAAGCCACTGTATAATTTCAAATAATGAATTATTAGCTACAAATAATGTATGTGGCTCGATCCTGAAAAATCATTCATTGAGAACTGCAGACGTATCATATATATCAAGTACTATTTGTATGTGAAAATGTCATGGGATGCATTTTCTCCATTGTTTACATTTATGTTGCATACTCTTTGAGGGTTTGCACATGTTAAGGAGTGTGGCTTTAATAGTCCCATCGCTTTTCATGCTACCAAACTAAAAACCAAGTGGTAGATTGTTAGCAACATAAAGTCTCAAGTGTGCAATATGTATTCTCAATACTTAAAAAGGCAGTTTGTATGGATTTTATCTGTTTATCTGTTTTTCTACAGTTTTACATTTGACAAACCATACAGGAATATGTAACAAAATACTTCTCCAGAAGGCATAAATTGAGAGTACAAATCAACAACCAAAACAATAGCTTACAAGACAAGTTTTTAAGCTGTATTCACTGCTGCCATCTAGTGACAATGTGAAAATCTTGTCAAGTAGAAAAGGCTGGTGTCTAACAGCAGGATAGCTGTTATGTTGTATCAACATGTGAGTTTGTCTTGATGATGTACAGAAATTGAGACTAGTGTTACATCAGATAATCTGATACTCACTAATCATGCTAATCTTTAAAGATCTTGTCATTGTTTTTCACAGATACAGAACACACAAGATCAAACATTACCTTTTGGATTTACAACAGTCATGAGAATCTGTTGATTCCTTATGATACTGGCAAGACCGGTCGGTAACCCTTCACATTACATTGCTCTTCTACTTGTGTAGTAATGCTGTTATTGAAACAATGTTATCTTGTCATATCATATGTTAATTACTGTGTAATAACGTTACTCCTATTTTGTGTGTTTGTTTGTTTGTGTGTGTGTGTGTGAGTATGATAGAAATACACAGGTGGGTGTGGCATCAGCTTTGCTAATGATAGTATGTGTTTAGTACTTATAAGGATTAAACACTTTTAAAGAGTCTATTGACGCACCCATGCGTAAGTAACATAATAAAAAAAATCCCCGTCAATATCCGTCAGTTTAAACTAAAGATATCTTTTTTTTGCATGGGCTGAGTCTTAATCCACCGCATTTCGCCTACATCGGCCTTCCACATCTGCACCAGGAGGCATTTCGAAAGAAAACCGTTCTCACGAAAACATCTGTACCATCCGAACGGTGTGGCCTAAAAACAATATGACTACTCTATGGAAAGGGGGGACTCTCACAAACACAATGGTCTTCTCCGTCTGATGGTGGATTTATGTGAAATTGGAAACGCTGATGTGCAAACTTTTGTCTGTAGCGTTGAAACCAATTGGGTTACATGGTATGACCATCTTATTTTGGTTGTTACCGATAGTAGCCTAGTAGCCTAATTTCTCTTTCGCGCTGGAAACAAAGTGGAATATGCTGTGCTCTAAAGATAGCATGGTATTGCCACACAAATATATTAGAAAATAATTGTCAATCTAATTAAAAAAACTGTGCTCACAACCTTTATCTCCTAAATGATGACGCTGGTGTATTTTGTTAGAATTTTGGAATATAGTGTGCAATATGCTTTAAAGTTTTAGCAAGCGTGAGTCCATTCAGGCTCGAGTCCCGTGCGTGAAACAACACAATAACGAGCTCGAGAAATGTAGCCTATACTGAAGCAAAGATTCACCCACATTTTAGATAAGAAAATATCTGCCTACTTTTCTGTCATGCCAACCATCCATGATCCAGCCAAATCAAATAATTCCATGTGTCTGCCTTCTGTCTTCGTAACCTTTCACATAGCCTATTCTATGGTATGGGGTAATCCAATCAGCAACACTGCAGCTGTTGATTGCAGTGATCAGCATTCATCATGTACTGTATGCTATATATAATCAATACACAAATTTCAATGAGCAGGGTATTTCATGCAAACACAGTTTATAAGAATACTTTCCCATTTTATAGCCAACAACACAGTTAACGCAATCACTTCAAACTGAACATGGGAATAATGAAACTAGCTGCACTTTGTTTCATTTGACCTGTTTCATATTGATATTTCTTTGTATATCCATAACCATTATGTGGATTCATGATTTTGACTTGCTGAGAAAAGCTGCTTGCCTGTCTGTCTCATCCCGACTCTCAATATGTTATAGCTGGAGATCGAATTTGAATATTGAAACAATGTTGGAAATGTCAGAGAGACAGACAGCAAGGTTTATTCAAATCTCCGCTGTTGAAAACTAAATGTTAGTCTAAAAGAAATTTGAGATAATGTCTAAATGTTTTTATAGTGGAAATCAAATTTATAAATTGCCTGGCTGGGCTGATGAGACAGTGGATTGGCAGTCAGATGGAACAAGGTACATAGGCATTTTTTATCATTATTATTATTTTTTTTTAATTTTACCCCTTTTTCGTGGTATCCAATTGTTAGTACTATCTCATCTCATCGCTACAACGTACGGGCTCGGGAGAGACGAAGGTCGAAAGCCATGTGTCCTCCAAAACACAACCCAACCAAGCCGCACTGCTTCTTAACACAGCGCGCTTCCAACCCGGAAGCCAGCCGCACCAATGTGTCGGAGGAAACACCGTGCTGAGACAAGGATATCCCTACCGGCCAAACCCTCCCTAACCTGGACGATGACAAATAGCCAATCAATCAGCCGGTTACCAACTCTACGTAAACTTTTGGAAAAAATTGTGTTTGACCAGATACAATGCTATTTTACTGTAAACAAATTGACTACAGACTTTAAGCACGCTTATAGGGAAGGACATTCAACAAGCACAGCACTTACACAAATAACTGATGATTAACTGAGAGAAATTGATGATAAAAAGATTGTGGGAGCTGTTTTGTTAGACTTCAGCATGGCTTTTGACATTATCGATCATAGTCTGCTGATGGAAAAACGTATGTGTTATGGCTTTACCCCCCCCTGATATATTCTGGATATAGAGTTACCTGTCTAACAGAACACATAGTGTGTTCTTTAATGGAAGCATCTCCAACATAATCCAGGTAGAATTCGGAATTCCCCAGGGCAGCTGTCTAGGCCCCTTACTTTTTTCAATCTTTACTAATGACATGCCACTGGCCTTGAGTAAAGCCAGTGTGTCTATGTATCCGGATGACTCAACACTACACATAAGCTACTACAGCAAGTTAAATCACTGCAACACTTATGAAAGAGCTGCAGTTAGTTTCAGAATGGGTGGCAAGGAATAAATTTCAAAAACGAAACATATTGTATTTGGGACAAATCATTCACTAAACCCTAAACCTCATCTAAATCTTGTAATGAATCATGTGTGAAATTGAGCAAGTTGAGGTGACTAAACTGCTTGGAGTAACCCTGGATTGTAAAACTGTTGTGGTCAAAACATGTTGATATAACAGTAGCTAAGATGGGGAGAAGTCTGTCCATAATAAAGCATTGCTCTGACTTTTTAACAACACTATCAACAAGGCAGTTCCTACAGGCTCTAGTTTAGTCGCAACTAGATTCAGTTGTGTGGTCAGGTGCCACAAAGAGGGATCTTTTAAAAATGACAATTGGCTCAGAACATGGCAGCACGGCTGGCCCTTAAATGTACAGTGCCTTGCGAAAGTATTCGGCCCCCTTGAACTTTGCGACCTTTTGCCACATATCAGGCTTCAAACATAAAGATATAAAACTGTATTTTTTTGTGAAGAATCAACAACAAGTGGGACACAATCATGAAGTGGAACGACATTTATTGGATATTTCAAACTTTTTTAACAAATCCAAAACTGAAAAATTGGGCACTGCCCATGATGCATACCTCAAAATCTTGAATTTGCTCCATAGTCTAATTCCATGCTGTTACTATAGCATCCTTCAGTTACTGTCCGTCCCTACAGCTACGGCCGTGAGAATAACTACTGCATGGAATCTGTCTCCTGCTCTTCTATTGTTTTTGTGGTTCACTGATAGATCTAGGACTGACCCTTTCAGATACTCCCTACCTGTCTCCCAACTCATACCCGATCCCCTAGCCATCAACATCTCCAATGACCCCCTGTGTTCTTTTACAGTCGGTATCTGTGGGTGATACTTTCCTGTGCTCAATTTGTGTACACATCGCTCATCCCAAGGCCGATCTACCTCCCACCCCTTTGTGAACACCCTCATTATACTGTAAACTTTGTGTCCCAACAGTTGATAAGAAGCCACCTTCTGACACTTTCCGTGTACTGTCACTCGGTCCCAATCTTCTGGGAGATATGTCAAGTGTTTGCTAGCTGTTAGAAATGGGGAAGAGATTAGCGCCGTCGGAAGAGAATCCAATCTAGCAAAACTCTGAGTCACATGTTTCTTCACACACTCTGCAGGAGATGTGATGCTATTATTACAGCGAACTTCCCTTCAGGTGATGTGGCCTCATGTATACAGGGATCTGTGGCTATTCTTTCAAGTGTTATACCTTCTTTGACAAACCCATCACTGAAATTTGACAACAGTGGCTGAAATGACAACACTACGTCTGCTTCTCTGACTATGATCTGGGTATGTTTAACGTTTAGTTTAACTTCATAGTAGTCTCTATTATTGTGCACAGTTAGCTGTCCTCCCTCTCCTACGAGCTATCTCCTGTACCAATATACATAGAGGAGTGGTATTATTCCCCAGAGACTATCACCCATTCCTTAATTTATGAGCCCCACAGATCTCCACCCCAGTCACATTACATCCCGCTGTCCCAATTCCCTATAACATTATTGCCTTGGTTTTGGGACTCCACAACACATAAATCCTTCCATCTAACCCAGAACACATTATTCACTACTATAGTTTTAAACATACTGTACTAAAACATTCTCAAATCAATTAGTCAATTTCCACCCATCCCTCCCCTGGAACAATGATCACTTGTGTTCCACGACACCTAAAAACGTATTGACTTGAACAGGGAAGAGAGAAAATACATGTTTAGTAATTTCACACCACCCTTGATGCGACTACAACTGGGGAAAGAACCGTCCAGCTGTTCTGTTCTATGCCCAATGGGATGATAGTCTTCATGCCAATCTCCTTTAACCTCATCCTTGGGTGAGACACAGACTATGACTATGAGCCTTGTATGTAATTAATTGTACTGTATCATCCAGCAATCCATATGTATTGATATGCTTTAACATTAGGATTATGATGACATGGTAATACAAAGCCCCTTCGTGGTTGACCCAAGCTGTCATATAGTGGGCTCTCTTTCTTGGAGAACACTAAAAGATAAGGTTTCTAGGGAGAAAAACACTCCCTAGACCCAGTAAATTCGAGCAGCGCACCCTCCCCTCACATTGAGCTTTCCTCACAGCTGGGTGTAGCGTTCTCTCTTATCTCCTTTCCGAATCATAATTAAAACATTTGATCAATTATCCAACCTACATTTAGAATGACAGTTCTTAGTGCTTTACGTTGAGTCCATCACTCAAATTAAAGCCCCTCAACCTCGCACACATCATCATTGTTAATGTACAATGACGTACATTTACAAACGGGACCACATATTACCGGAATTAACTTTTGTCATGACAACTCACATTTGTCGCTGTTCCACTGTCGTGAGTGGCATGGTAAATACAGATTGGTATCTCAATGCATTCTTAGTCTAAATTACTATAAATTTCACAGTGTGCAGACCTCCACAATCAACCTGATTGTCACGTTCTGACCTTAGTTCCTTTGTTTTGTCTTTTGTGTTAGTATGGTCAGGGCGTGAGTTGGGTGGGTTGTCTATGTTAGTTTGTCTATGATTTTCTATTTCTGTGTTTGGCCTGGTATGGTTCTCAATCAGAGGCAGCTGTCAATCGTTGTCCCTGATTGAGAACCATATTTAGGTAGCCTGTTTTCCATTGTGTTTTGTGGGTGGTTATTTTCTGTTTAGTGTTGTGTTGCACCTTACAGGACTGTTCGTTCGTTGTTTATTGTTTGGTTTTCAGTGTTCATTAAAATATGAACACCTACCAACGCTGCACCTTGGTTCTCCTCTCCTTCCCCAGATGACAAGTGTTACACTGATACCCCTACTAAACAATTACAGGCACGGTTGACCACCACCCCTTTCTCCCGGCACTCATCTTCTGGGTATCTTCATTGGTTCTTCTTCAGATAGCGTTACAGTTCATCTTCCCAAAGGCACATATGTAACTCATGCCTGTCACAGTTGATGGACCATAATAATGTCCCGATTTCAATATCTGAGGAAATGTATCTGTTTTTCTCCAAGTACACAAGTCTTTCACCTGAGCCTTCACCACCATTCTGTACTGTCCATTCTGTCTGGTCCTTTTTCCCACCAGTACACCAGCAATATGAAAGGAGTTTGAATGTGATCTCAATCCATGCTCACTCCACATGCGTGGTCTCAGGACTCATGCTGCACCCCTGCCGCTCTTTTACAAGTTGATGGCTTGGACTCAGGTCACAGATAGTCATAGTGAACGCCTTTGTCGCTATTCTTCGGCTGGTTAGGGGGGTTTTGAGATGTACACACTGTTCTCGGTCAAATGATCCCTTCCATGCATCAAGACACCATCTGTGGTCACCTTTGCCATAACTCGAGAGGACAGAGCAAAACAACAGTTTAAGACACTTCTGATTCTGGAAATACAGACCATCTATCATTATATGAGAAATTATTACATTCCCAATTTTATTAATACCAAAATCTCTAAGACAAATCTCAAAGAGCACAACAACACACTGTTGAAACCATTTTGGGCTTATACTCCCTTATGCTGGCAACCTCACCGTAGAGTTACCAGGTCAGGGAGTTAAGCGCTAACCCTTTGGGGAGAATCCAGACAATACAGCAGATCCAATCTGGTGAGATTTATATCAAAACAAAGACAAAACAAGATAAAAACAACAGCAAAACACATATCAGAATCCATTTGGAGTAACTGGCAATCATTATTAACATATATTTATCCTTTTATATGCAGACTGAGCAAAAACATTTGCATATTTACCAAAGGGCCAGGGCCCCAGGGAACTGGTATTTCCCCCTTTGAACACATGACTCACATCGTGATTCAAAAACAAATAACAACACTCAATAAAATATTACTAAATTAGAATTACAAATCAAATTAGAATTACAACTCTTGATAACTCCATCAGGAAATAATTGTATCCCATAATGTAATGATAAAGTAGACTAGAGACAGCTGTCCCTCATTCATATTATACTTAAATCTCACCTCATGTCTTGATAATTTCTAGTGAGGTTGATCAGGCCTCACCAGAAAGTCAAGACACCGGTCATTCAACACCATTAACAAATATTCATAACCAGTGAGTTGTGTGTGAGTGCTGGTGTTTGTGGTAAACCGTAGTTCAAAAACACACATATGGCCAGGCCTTACTTATC
The DNA here is from genome assembly GCF_002021735.2 of Oncorhynchus kisutch. NCBI lineage: Eukaryota > Metazoa > Chordata > Actinopteri > Salmoniformes > Salmonidae > Oncorhynchus > Oncorhynchus kisutch. The sequence goes on along the minus strand of NC_034195.2, from coordinate 21,903,741 downwards.
TGGGAGCTCCCTTTACGGCCGAATCCGGGATACCTTAATACTTACAAAACTGCAGAATTTGACTAACTGCTCTCCCAAGACAACAGTCTCTGGAAACATTTCAAAGAGCGATAATGACACCCCATCCTCTCCTGGAAGAGAAAGTGTACATTTTATTAGCATTCACTATGCTACATCTTAATCCACTGTCCTTCATGTTCATGAACAAACATTTTAAAAGTTTACTTTAGGTTTGGTAACCCAAGCTCTAATTTCTCGTGACCCCTCCTCTCTTTCATCCATTCTATAAATCTGTTTAATCATAAAACAACATAAAATGTCTCACAAGATTAAAACCCCCTAAGGTTTTCTGAGTTTGCAAGGAGTGTTTGGCCTGATAATTTTGTTACCTTTTTTAGACTCCATTGTCTTTCATTCTCGCAAGGATTATCCAACCCCAAAATTGGCTCCACTTCCTCCGATGTAAAATGATCTGGGTCTTGTTACTGGTCCTATGGTTAAAGACGGGTAGTAATCGTATCGCTTTTGATGCTGTCCCTAGTACCTTGCTAAATGTTTAAAAAAAATCCCTGTCGTAAATTTAGCATGTTTCTCATCATAAGGAATCAGCGATATTTGATCCCAGGCATCTATTAGAAAGTTGTGTGAGACGTAGCCTCCCACATCTAAAACAGAGATCTATCTTTGATGTTTTTTCGCTACGTCTCCCTCTCAGTTTCTTTGTCTTACCTTGGTCATTGAAACCACTGTTATGACTTTTTCTGTGGCTGTATTAATAGAAGGTGTGCATTAGAGTCGGAAGAGAGGAAATCTAAATACTCTGGACACCATTGGGAGAGGCTTCAGAATAATAACTATTGAAACGACGACCAGTAGCCCCGATTCTCACTGTAAAGCGGGAGGAAGAAGAGGAGGAAGAAAAGTTTAATCAAGCCATAGAGGCGCTGAAAGAGGCGCACGAGCATTCTACCAATTTGGCTATGAATGAAATAGAGCAGGATGCTTTGAGAGTGGAATCTAACTCCGCTTACTTCGCAGTCGTTCAAGGGGTTAACCTCTTGCGACGAGCAATCCCGTATCCGGGAGCGTAATCATATGCTAATGCGTTTGAGGCTAACGCAGCGGACATAAATACCCCTAGAAACTTTTCCTATTCATGAAAATCGCAAATGAAATGAAATAAATATATTCAAACACAAGCTAAGCCTTTTGTTAACAACACTGTCATCTCAGATTTTCAAAATATGCGTTACAGCCAACGCTAGACAAGCATTTGTGTAAGTTTATCATGGAATAATGCTATGCTAGCTCTGCTGGCAGCAGGCAACATTTTCACGAAAATAAGAAAAGCAACCAAATTAAATCATTTACCTTTGAAGAACTTCGGATGCTTTCACTCAGGAGACTCCCAGTTAGATAGCAAATGTTCATTTTTTAATATATCCGTCGAGGCAATTGGTTTCTCATAAGAAGCGATTGGAAAAATGGCTACCTCAATATTTTACGCAAGATTTTCTGCGGGAGACACCATGTGACCACATGCTATATATGGTCCCTTACGGCCATTCTTCAATGGAAATGCCTAAAAAGACGTCACAATGCTGTAGACACCTTGGGGAATACGTGGAAAACGTAAGCTCATTCGTAGCTCATTCACAGCCATATAAGGAGTCATTGGCTTGAGGCGGTTTCAAAAAATGAGGCACTTCCTGGTTGGATTTTTATCTGGGTTTCGCCTGTAACATCAGTTCTGTGGCACTCACAGACAATATCTTTGTAGTTTTGGAAACGTCAGAGTGTTTTCTTTCCAAAGCTGTCAAATATATGCATAGTTGAGCATCTTTTCGTGACAAAATATCTTGTTTAAAATGGGAACGTTTTTCATCCCAAAAAATTAATAGCGCCCCCTAATGCATAACCTATTTTCCAAGGTTGCGATACCCACTTCCCCGGAGAGAAGTTAAGATATTTGTGCCTAATAATTGGTCACGGCACTTGATACCTTGTATTAGATCCAATACTAAAGCGTCTGCAAATGTATTACTGGAGAATACGGGTGACTTAATGTCTTATTCCAGTGTTACGGCTCAAATATCACTTTTGTTGACAACACACATAACCAAAATTATTCACTGTTGTCTTCCTATTTACACATAACCTGTCACAGTTCCCTGCACCAATAGGGCATTAATCAACCTCTCACCTTATTGCTACTGCTAATTCACTTGAATCGTGTTCAAAAAACATTTGAATATCTTTTTTATTTTCTAACCATGGATGAGGCTCTCCTCCAGAACTTATAGACAACCTTTTATCACTATCCACAGACACTACTGCCTCACTGCCACCGTGGCAGATCTTGCAGGGGAATACCCCCACTAGGGACCTATCCTATACGGAACCTACTCTACACTGTAATGTCACACATGGATCTTGGGACCTATCCTTATTGAACCTACCCTACACCATATATGTGACCCGATTTAGGAAACTAGGCGTATGTCGCAAGTCAAGACATCACAGGAGAGCTGTTTGAACATAAAAAAATGCCTTCTCGAATATGTGAACTTTCATGTGCCTTAATAACAAACTTTTATGCAGTCTGTAATATTACAAGCCTAGTTGGTTTAACCAAAGAAAAGGTCAGGAACCTTTCCGCTAGCCATGATTGGCTGAGATAATGAGTGGGCTGGACATGCCGAGAGATGCGTTTCAGATTGGTCTGCGGTGTAGCATCTTCTGTCTATAAAATGAGCTGCTCGTTATGCGCAGATAATCCTTTCTACTGCAGTTTTTTCAAAAGATATAGCGTTAGCCATAGAGAACTGCAAATATCTTGCTACTGCTCTCAATAACATTGCTGCCCTGAATTTATCAGGCATTATCAACAAAGGTCAGCGGGGGGAAAAAATACTATTTTCTGGAGGACGATCGTGCCATGCTGACTCTCTCTGACTCTGAAAATGAATCAGACGAACAAGCTGTGCAAACTAAACGGAACAGGACGTCATATTTAATTAAAGGGGTTTCAGTCTGTGGTGACACTTTCATCCATGTACAGTGCCTTGCGAAAGTATTCGGCCCCCTTGAACTTTGCAACCTTTTGCCACATTTCAGGCTTCAAACATAAAGATATAAAACTGTATTTTTTTGTGAAGAATCAACAACAAGTGGGACACAATCATGAAGTGGAACGACATTTATTGGATATTTCAAACTTTTTTAACAAATCAAAAACTTAAAAAATGGGCTCGGAACGAACACCCACCACTAGAGGGGATACTATCATAGGCTTCGTTCAGCTTACTTTGGCCTACTCACTGAAACAGTCATGGAAGACCTGTTACCATTTAAACAAATGTTCCTGTCGAACATGTATCCCACCTTCATTACCTACTTGTGCCCTGCCGCCCACGTTGGCTTGCCTATCTTACAACTCAGAGAGCTTGCAAGCACAGCTTTTGAAGCATCAAAAGTTCACAACGCTAAGAGCCCTGAGCACTCGGTTTTGAAGTTTGACCAGGAGCACTCATTCCAGTTACAGGGTGCATTATCAGGTATTGGAGCGTTGAGAGATGACGCACATCAACAGTTTCTACCACGAAACCATGATTCCAATATCCTCCACGGTCTAAATAACTGTAAAGTATGTCGCCATCAACATGACTACCGCTACAATCGACCTGTTTGCTACGTTCCTGCACCCAACCCACAAAAAGTGTCAGAGGACAAGGGTAACAAAGGGTTGAAGGACGATCAAAATGTAGACCAATGTTCTCCAGAAGTTCCACTACGGGAAGAACTAAAGCAAGAACAATTTGAGAAAAGGGCAAAAGATAAGTCACAAGGACTAGACGGGGAATTACAGTACACCAGGTCCGCAGGAATTAACACCCATAGCAAGGACGTTAAAGTTCAAATTTCTCCCGTTCTCATTCAAGACCCTATCCAGGGCCCGCTTGATCAAGAAACAAGCCCCCGGGCATTGTCTATAGACTCTGATACAAAGGCTGCGAAGAAGAAGGTAAAACTTTAAAGCCAAAGCCCACTCAAAATCGGAAAAGTCACCTTGTTTCCATCTTGAACAGAAATGGCACATCACGTCGTTACTAACGACCACTCCACTTTGTGGGGAATATGTCCACTAACCACGAATCTAAACGGCCATACCTGGAAACAGTCCTGGAGGACTGCTTAACTTGTCATGCGCTAAATGATTTGGGTGCGAAAATATGATTCAAACATTGTTCGATGATCTCAAAAGGGCTTTGAAGCCAACTAAACGTTGGTTAAAAGTGGAACGATGTGACACTAAACTTCGAGGGGTCACTCATACTACCTCGCCTCTGACATTGAGAGTCATGCTGAAACTACACTTCCAGGACGTATCGCTCGTTCACCCTGTGTATGTTACCAGCCTCGAAACTGTACCCCTGCTACTTGGAGCAGACTTGGATCGGTTACTCCCATTGATGGATTGGAAAACCAACCAGGTATGGTCACAGGCCACAGTGCCTTCTCCACTAACCACACTGTCTTACCCTAACGCTAGCTGCAACGCAATCAGTGACGAGGGTATCTGTCGAAAGCACCCCTTGGGAAAAAGACATATAGAAACCAATTGGTGAAGAATCCGGTCCAAGGAGATATTACGATATCTCAACACATTCCCTCAGCCAACCTGATTGACCATTATTTTCATGATTTCGAGCCTTTCTCTGTTAATAAGCAACTTCCCTCCTCTTTGTAGTCATGCAATACGGTAGTTGAGATAAACTTTCCCTGTCCTTCGGACACTTCCGCAAGCACTGCGGCTATCTCGGCAAGAAAAACATAGATGCGCAGAGTACACACTGCTTCCGATGATACACCTTCCGCTTTGTGGGGGACTGTCAACCCTTACAATGACACTAATGACGTCAGTCCAGCAACTGACCCGATGACTCCCACTGGTGAAACACTTTACAATATCACAGACCGATATCCTCGTCTCAGTTTGCAGGTACGGAAGAGGTTGCCACACGCGGACGAGGTGGTGACTGACAGACCTCGACAGCCACTGAGGGTGTTGAAGCACAAACACCAGGAGATTTGGTTGAAAGGTTACAGCCATTCTCATAATAATGCGGCCACTGACAACTCGTACATAGGGTCCGAACTTTTCGTTTGCGCCTCGGATACCAACACCACCCGCTGTCCCGAGACACAAAGAGGGGGAATAGTAGCCCAGACCCATGATGAGCCTTATCAAGGCCGGTGGGGGGGGGGGGGGGGTCGAGACTACAGACAACACCGTACGAGGCCGCCGGAGCATAAATCAAATCTACTTGTAAACACCCCTTTGAGAACAGTGAGGAGCAGACAGGCCCCTAAACGGGGATTATCTTAGAACACATCTAAGATAGTATTGAGGTGTACCACACTGGTCGTAAAGGAAGTCCAGTGGACTTGTCCACCTCCAAAACAAATGGCAACAATAATCGTTCCTTGCCATGTGTAGGTTCAACTACAATACAACTAGTAAAATGCTCCAATCATGTGTTCTGGTAGTATAATATTTCAAAATATTACCAATACCAGCAACAGTCAGTCCAGCTACAGTCAGTATGAAGGTTAGAGTCCTAACCAATCAAATGACCCTTGACAACAGCGACATAGGAGTCATTCAGAGTTCAACAGGTGGAAGGGAATCTCCAGTGCACTCTTCCAATGGTTAACACACATGTCACTAATAAATAGAATCCTCCATTCAGGAGGAAAATTACTATAAGTCATGAACCATGATCACACCATGAACCATGAAATAGACTTCATACCTATCGCCACTACAATAGTGGAAGACACAGTGACCTGTAGTAAAAATTACTACAGACTCCCTAGACACCAATTCTGACTGACTTACAGGCATTGACCTGAAAATTACCTGACTACGTCAGACTCAGTCTGAACAAGTTGTAATCTGCCAGTATACTTGGTTTTCTTCCCTTTACATGCACGCTTGTGTAAGCATAAACGCACATGCACAACGGAACATCCCATTAGGATTTATGCTAGGATCACATAAGGGTCCAAGCAAAAACCAGCCTTAGTAAAGTTCAACATTTACTTCTAGGCCTTTGACTCTACAGCACTCACCAGTTTTCTTCCCAGAGGTCCATAGGTCAGCCCTGTAGACTGCCCAAAACTAGTGCCTTACAGCTGTAGACTTATCATATAGTTATCAACTTAGGACAGTGGCTAAGCAACACACCAAGTAGGAAAACCCTAGATATGGCATTAGAGACAATGCCATGATAGTAATTTTGCCAGAACATTGGACGTATATAGGATACAGTCCAATTAGATGATTTTTGTGTGAGAACTATATTTTGTATATCTTTTGTTTATGCTTTCATTCCTTTTCGGTTCAGTTCCTTTGACACTTAGGAAGTGAAAGAGCCATAAACAAAGTCCCCATACAACCATCACTTAGTGCCACAACGACGCTCATTGGGGAATGAATGTAATTATAAATATTTCATGAGTGTGTGTGCATGTGTTGTTAACATCTGCCTAAGTTACTGCCCACATCTTCTAGTCTGGACGAACACCAGACGATGGGTCCGGAACGGCAACCCCAAATCCGGACACCCACGGCCCATCCTTGTGGCGGCATTCCCTGCTATCAGAGAGCCTACCAAGGTAAACCACCAGAGGGGGGGGGGGGGACTGCAACGGCTATCACAAATCAGGACATCGCTCTTCCTGGGGTACTTTGCAGCTTCCAGGGAACCTACCAAGGTAAACCACTAGAGGGGATCGCAACGGCGATCACCAACCGGACATCACGTGGTCATGATTTTATGTTGATTTGTGACTTGTAGGACAAACAAGATCCAAACCACTAGGGGGGAAATGTCATGACGTTGGCCTCTTTGGGTACAGCGAGCACACCTCCCTCTGCACCAGCCCTTTTCAATGCACCATCCCCCTACCCCCCTGTGTCCTACACCCAGGCTGCTGTGGTCAGAGAGGTCATAAATTCCTGGAGGAGATTATCTCCTCATGGCCACAGTATAGAGAGAGAGTAAAGTTTCATAGAGAGAACAAAGGAATTTCTTCCACCTCACAGAACTGGAGAACCGAACAACATTTATGTTCTGGAGTAGGTATAAAAGATCGGTGAAGAATCAAGCTACGAACTGGTCCATTTAGTACAATTTAGTAAAATTCATAGGAGACAATACGGCCACATTACCATAACGCTGTTTATACAATAGCCTCAAATATGAGGCTTACATCTAATTGTTGTACAGGATGAATGAGGAAAGATTAAACTATTTGTGAAACTATGGGATGCTATGTAATGTAATGTAATGTGAGAGAATTGTATTTCTGTTTAAAGTTTCACTTAAGTCACTGGCACGCCCCCATGAACACAGCCAGGACATTTTCTGCTCTTCCGAATAAAAACCCCACCTTGAGAATTTCTCAACAGACCATGTTTCTCTCAATTACGAGAGGACAAAGGTTGCAGACCAGCTTACCTCGATAACGAGAGGGCCAAGGTTTGAGACCAGACTGCTGAATCTTTTAACCATCCCACATGGTTAAACTCTTAGACTATCGATACTGACAGAATAAGAACAAGTCTTTGATATTAATTAATTTTAAATAAATAAAAAAAAAAAAAAAAATGACTAGTCTGCAGCTAGGAATTCGGTATCATTGAACGCGAAGACCGAAAACCGCCGAAACATCTATCTATAACGACATGAATGAATGTCACTCTGAACTATCCACGATAGAGAGAGAGAGAACCACGATAGAGAGAGAGAGAGGACAGACTCTCCAACAGAAACTAACTTTTCAACAGAGATCCCGACGACACACTGAGCTTAAAAAAAAATATATTGATTGCAATTATTCCCGAATGAGTGAGCGTTCATGTGCGAAGGATTTCAATTCTAATAATTATCAACTTTGTAGTGTCTCATCTCAGTTGACCCCCACTTCCCTTTTTTGTCCACCAAGCCGCGATACCGGTGTATCCCACTAGGGAAACTCTGTTATCATTTCCTTGTAACTATCTACTGTTTGTTTATGCATTTCTGTGAATTACTTAGTTAGTAAATAAATGATTTAAGACAATTGATGTATGGATGACTCATAGTGAAGACTGGGTTTGTGCAGATAACCAACAATTTATGACGTTTGGAATGAGACTAACGTGAGGTAACGAAGAATTAATTAATCAGAAGACTATTGATCAGATATGAAAATATCTGAAAAGTTATATAAGGAAAATTATAACTTTGTAATCTGAATATTTTCCTTGGTGCCCCGACTTCCTAGTTAATTACAGTTACATGATTGATCAGTTTAATCGTGTAAAAATAATTACAGAGAGTCATTTGATAAAGATTAATCTTCAGTTTAATGATGCCAAAGACACGACACCTCCACTCGGGACCTATTCTTAATTTAAGAACCTACCATACTGGTACGCAAGCATAACAATTGAACCATACACACACACACACACACTCTACGGCCTTACGACCAGCGCGGCTGGGACTTTCACCCCCCATTTACGAGTCTAGTAGGGAACAAACCCCTCTCGGGACTTACCCCGTAAGACTTACCCTCTGCACGTACTAGCCTGCTCTGGCTTACTTTCCGGGACTTACCATATACCATGAAGCTACGACCAGTCATAATACAATGGGACTACTGAATAAGCTCAGGCTTTCTAGGTCCGTATTCTAGAATTGGTTCAGCCTACGACTCTCATCTCCCCAAGATGTCAGAATGAGTGATAATAGGTGTAGGAAATGTGCCTACCTTGTTTTTGGTGCCGGCTCCTTGTTTCACTGATTCGGAATCCCTAGTTTGACTGTAAATCATGGTGATCCCTGCTCGCAGCGCCAACGGTTAGGTTCTTAATAAATAAAAAACTCACTGACGATTAGTAAAGGTCAAACCAAGTTTATTCACCCAAAGGGTCCGACAGCTGAACAGACAAAACATATTCACACAAGCACTAGTATTTAACCCTTCCTCATATATTGAGTCTCCTCCTTACACCTCTGAACAGCCAATACATCTCTGTTGCTAGACAGAACTTTAGTGATGTTCTTGATGTTCTTCCTCACTTCATCTGACCTGACCTCGGCCCCAAATTCTTCACTCCTCCCCATAAGATCCCTGATGTTTAACAATAACATATTCTGACATAATGTAAACGTTCTACATTCCCCTCTCTCCCTCAGTGACATGAATAAGGATATTTAATATATTCATGTTTAGAAATCAGTACCCATCAATCCACAATATAGCAGGGGGTGTAAAGCCATAACACATACGTTTTTCTAGCAGCAGACTGTGATCAATAATGTCAAAAGAGGCAAAGAACTCTAACAAAATAGCCCACACAAACTTTTTTATCATCAATTTCTCTCAGCCAATCATCAGTTATTTGTGTAAGTGCTCTGCTTGTTGAATGTCTTTCCCTATTAGTGTGCTTAAAGTGCTTCTACACCTGCATTGCTTGCTGTTTGGGGTTTTAGGCTGGGTTTCTGTACAGCACTTCGTGACATCAGCTGATGTAAGAATGGCTTTATAAATACATTTGATTGATTAATTGATTGAAAGTATGTTGTCAATTTGTTTACTGTAAAATAGCATTGTATCTGGTCAAACACAATTTTCAAAAAGTTTACTAAGGGTTGGTAACAGGCTAATTGGTCAGCTATTTGAGCTTTGCCTGAGGGCACACACTTTCTAGTAGGCTTAAATTGAAGATATAGCAAATATGAGTGGCAACATCGTCCGTTATTATCCTCAGTAATTTTCCATCCAAGTTGTCAGACCCAGGTGGCTTGTCATTGTTGATAGACAACAATAATATTTTAACTTATTCCACACTCACTTTACAGGATTCAAAATTACAATGCTTGTCTTTAATACTTTTTTCAGATTGTTGCTGGCATGTCATGCCTAAATTTGCTACTCTTGCCAATTAAAAAAATCATTAAAATACAGTGTAGTGGGCAATATCAGTAGGTTTTGTGATGAATGAGCCATCTGATTCAATGAATGATGGAGCTGAGTTTGCCTTTTTGCCCAAAATTTTATTTAAGGTCCTCCAAAGATTTTTACTATCATTCAATATATAATTGATCTTTGTTTCATAGCATAGTTTCTTCTTTTAATTCAGTTTAGTCACATGATTTCTCAATTTACAGTACGTTTGCCAATTGGTTGAGCTGCCAGACTTAATTGTTATACCTTTTTCCTTATCCCTCTCCAATACACTTTTTCAATTACTCATCAATCCAAGGGGATTTAACAGTTTATACAGTTATTTTCTTAATGGGTGGATGCTTATAAGTAATTGGATAAGCAATGTCATACATGTGTCAAGTGCAGTGTCTGGTTGCTCCTCATTACAACCACAGACCAGAAAATATTATTTACATAATCAACATAAGAATCACTACAAAACTCAAAATGACTCAAAATGACCTCTTATACACTATATTATGCCCAGCCTTTGGAACGTTGGTTTTCCTAGATATGGCTACTATATTGTGATCACTGCAGCAAATTACTGCAACATTAGTAAAGATGTGATCAATACATGTTGATGATTTCATTCCTGTGCTGGTTGTTATCTACCCTGGTAGGTTGACTGATAACCTGAACCAGATACTGGTTAAAGTTTGAAGTTGCAAATACTGGTAAAAGTTTGAAGCTTTTTTGTGAGTGGTGCTTAATGAAAGCCAGTCAATATTGAAATCACCCAGAAAATATGTCTCTGTTGATATCACATACATTATCAAGCATTTAACACATGTCATCCAGTTACTGACTGTTAGCACTTTATGGTCTGTAGCAGCTTACCACCAGAATGGGCTTTGGGTGAGGCAGATGAAACTGTAGCCATATTTCTTCAACAGTATTTAACACAAGATGGTCTCTAAGCTTTACATGGATGTGGTTCTTAATATATACCGCAAAACCTCCACCATTGGCATTTCTGTATTTTCTGTAGATGTTATAACCACGTATTACTACCACTGTATCATCAAATGTAATATCTAAGTGAGTTTCAGAGATAGTCAGAATATGAATGCCATCTGTTACTAGCAAGTTATTGACCTAATGAAAATTGTATCTTAGGCTACATACAGTGGGGCAAAAAAGTATTTAGTCAGCCACCAATTGTGCAATTTCTCCCTCTTAAGAGAGGCCTGTAATTTTCATCATTGGTAAATTCAACTATGACAGACAAAATGAGAAAAGAAATCCAGAAAATCACATTGTAGGATTTTTTATGAATTTATTTGCAAATTATGGTGGAAAATAAGTATTGCTCATGTTATGTATGTTAGTGCAGGGTGAGCTGCACACACTGGACTTCCCACTAGGGCACACCGCCTCAGTGCTGACAGTATAACTTTGGTTCATAGGCACATGATTACTGCTTACAATAGCTGTGGGATCAGCAGAGGCATTCGGGGCAGTTAGAGGGATATAAATTAGGTTAATCCCATGGCATTGAGGAGTTTTACATTAAGAATAAGTGCATTGACGACGTCGTCCCCACAGTGACCGTACTTACATATGCCAACTAAAAGCTATGGATGGCTTTCAAGGAGCCATGCATGAGAGCACCATCTGTTCTGGACAACTGTGTGATCCCACTCTCCGTATGGCGATGTGGCCTTTCACAAGGCCGCAGGGCCAGAAGGATTACCATACTCAGAGCATGCGCTGACCAGCTGGCAAGTGTCATCACTGACATTTTCAACCTCTCCCTGACTCAATCTGTAATACCTACAGTGCCTTCGGAAAATATTCAGACCCCTTGAATTTTTCCATGTTTTGTAACATTTCAGCCTTATTCTGAAATAGATATATTTTTATCTACACACAATACCCCATAATGACAAAGCAAAAACAGTTTTTTTTAAATGTTTGCAAATGGACCGACCTCCTTGATTTGGTCTTATGTATCAACATTTTAAATTGTGTTTTTTTACATTGTATAAAAGCAGGGACACAGAGCTACAGAATTGTATATCATACACAGCATTTTAGGAACAATGGGAAAGTAATTCTGCTTTGAAAGTTGATAAACTTGTAACCTTACTTGTGAGAAAATGTCCTTTGAATGTTTTGGTACCTACTGGAGAGCTCTTCTTTGTCTACACCTATTCAGCATCATTCACACCCTCTTAAACTGTATCCCCACCCTTCTCTTTAAGGGTTGATCCGAGTGGTCTGTCCTAACAACAGCAGTCAAGCATACAAGCTAACATTGGCTAGCTTGCTAGCTACTTCCAGACACAAATGAGTGAACAGCTCACTGACCATTATACTCACCCTAGCTCAGTAGCTGACCACCGAGAGCATGGTTGCATCACTGCCTGGTATAGCAACTGCTCGGCCTCCGACCACAAGGCACTACAGAAGATTGTGTGTACGGCCCAGTACATCAGTGGGGACAAGCTTCCTGCCATCCAGGACTTCTATACCAGGCAGTGTCAGAGGAAGGCCTTAATTGTCAAAGACTCCAGCCACCCTAGTCATAGAATTTTCTCTCTGCTACCACACGGCAAGCGGTACCGGAGCCCCAAGTCTAGGTCCAAAAGGCTTCTTAACAGCTTCTAGCCCCAAGCCATAAGACTCCTGAACAGCTAATCAGATGGCTACCCGGACTATTTGCATTGCCCCCCCACCCTATTTTACACTGCTGCTACTCTCTGTTTATTATCTATGCATTGTCACTTTAACTCTACCTACATGTACATATTACCTCAATTACCTCGACTAACCGGTGCCGCCGCACATTGACTCTGTACCAGTACCCCCTGTATATAACCTCGCTATTGTTATTTTACTGCTGTTATGTTACTTAAATGTTACATTTTTTACTAATACATTTTTTACTTAACACTTATTTTTCTTAAAACTGCATTGTTGGTTAAGGGCTTGTAAGTAAGAATTTCACTGTAAGGTTCTTTTCAGCGCATGTGACAAATACAATTTGATTTTATTTGATCTGGTTATCTGCATTAACCCTTTTTGCTTTTTTGACTGATCACATACGTTACTGTTTATTATCTATCCTGCTTCTTAGTCACTTTATTCTTAGTTATATGGGATCCAAGATGGCGTAGCAGTCAGACGTCTTTGTCCTGTCGTGTCCCTTGTATATATAGTTTTTTACATATTTTTCTTCACATATCTTTTAAAATATTTTGCTAAACCTCAACATCTAAATACTCTCCTGCAACACGCTTCACCCAATGTAGCGTGGATCAGCTTTTTTTTCGAAAGTATCTATATTTACTTCGGATCTGGAATCCCTCAACTGAAGCTAGCCAGCTAACTACCAGCTATCGGTCAGCACACCATTGCCAGCGGTCAACAGCTAACCTTCAGCTCGAATAGCTCTCGCCAGTTCGAACAACGTGACTCTAACCAGAGCATAACGGACCTATTATTTTTATCCCTGGATTCCCACCGCAAACTGAACATTTTCATTTGGATCTTCACAACTAGCTAACCGCAACCCCGGATGACTACTCCTGGCTAGCGTTTCCATCCACTTAGCTTGAAGCAAGCACGGCCTGAGCTCCTGTGCTACCACCGAAGCATACTCCTGGGCTACAATATCCGGACCCCTTCTACAGCCGGTACGGGGCATGGAACCCCGCAGATCCCCTACGACTGGAACACCAACATAATCTGCCCGAGGACTCCAACAGGCCCCTCAGGCGTGACGCCCGCTAAAGGCCCATTATGCTAACCAGCTAGGCCTGCTAGCTACCTAGAGCTACTTGGAACCCTACTAATTCTACGACCGGTCTATCGACATCACCGCATGAAGAGGCAAAAACAGACTTAACCCCATCGCGACGTCCCCCAAAGGCTAACTTTATAGCCCCTGCTATCTGCTTGCTTGCTAACCCGGCCTGCTAACTGCTAGCCTGCCCTGGTCTACTAACTGCTAGCTTGTTTAGTCCCGGTCTGCTAACTGCTAGCTTTGTATAGCCCCGGCCTACTAACTGTTAGCTTGTTAGCACAGGCCTGCTAACTGTCTGAATTGCCGTTGTCCCCACCAGCCCAACCATTCACTGGACCCATATTTATTTTCAATCTCTTTTCGATTTTTAATTGGATTATACCTTCCGGTAACCTGCCTCACCCAATGTGATACGGAATCGCAAATCTTTTTAATTTTAGAATACATTCAAGAACCTCCAGAAGCTAACCAGCCTATTAGCTACAAGCTGTTTAGTCATTGTTAGCCACTGCTAGCGGCTTTTACCTTCTGCACAGCCAGCCCTGTTTTTAGCCTGGATAATACTTGCCAGTCTACCAGTATCGAACTGTCTCTCCATAACAACGCCAGATTCCTGCCGTAATCCCTGGACCACTACTTCTGATCTTCACAGCTAGCTTGCACCCAGTACCGAAGCTATCCCTGAGGCCCACCTCCCGGCCTACTCAGCTGTTCACCAGAACCCCACTCATACATGGCTAGAGCCCAATACTCCACCGGATCCTTGCTGTAAACTCTGGACCTTGGCTAACGCCACTGCGACGAAGCTAGCACCAGTTAGCCGTGAGCCAGGCACATCTCCCTGCTAACAAACAAAATTCTACAATACCTCTTTCGCCATCTGGCTTGGATTCTCTGTTGACACGGCCCCCTGCCGCACCACCACGACTGGTCTGCCGACGAATACTCCATCCGCTGTGCCTTCAACCGGCCTCCGTCTGAGCAGACCCCCCCTACCACCCCCGGGCTACTAACTTTAAACGCTGTGTCGCCCACGTGCTAGCGTAGTGGCGGCTTCCCTGTTCCATCTACTGCTGCCCCCTGGACACTATGATCACTTGGCTACATAGCTGATGCCTGCTGGACTGTCCATTAATCACGGTACTCTATTCTGTTTATTTATGTTTTATCTGTCTGCCCCAGCCGCGAACTCAGGCTCTGTGTGTAGTTAATCCGACCCTCTCTGCCTAGTCATCACCATTTAAACCTGCTGTTGTTGTGTTAGCTGACTAGCTGTTGTTGTCTCACCTGTTGTTTTAGCAAGCTCTCCCAATCAAGACCTGCGATTACTTTATGCCTTGCTGTATGTCTCTCTCAAATATCAATATGCCTTGTATACTGTTGTTCAGGTTAGTTATCATTGTTTTAGTTTACAATGGAGCCCCTAGTTCCACTCCTCACACCTCTGATACTTCCTTTGTCCCACCTCCCACACATGCGGTGACCTCACCCATTATAACCAGCATGTCCAGAGATACAACCTCTCTTATCATCACCCAGTGCCTGGGCTTACCTCCGCTGTACCCGCACCCCACCATACCCTGTCTGCACATTATGCCCTGAATATATTCTACCATGCCCATAAATCTGCTCCTTTTATTCCTTGTTCCCAACGCTCTAGGCGACCAGTTTTGATAGCCTTTAGCCGCATCCTCATCCTACTCCTCCTCTGTTCCTCAGGTGATGTGGAGGTAAACCCAGGCCCTGCATGCCCCCAGGCACCCTCATTTGTTGACTTCTGTGATCGAAAAGGCCTTGGTTTCATGCATGTCAACATCAGAAGCCTCCTCCCTAAGTTTGTTTTACTCACTGCTTTAGCACACTCTGCCAACCCTGATGCCGTGTCTGAATCCTGGCTTAGGAAGGCCACCAAAAATTCTGAGATTTCCATACCCAGCTATAACACTTTCCGTCAAGATAGAACTGCCAAAGGGGGAGGAGTTGCAATCTACTGCAGAGAGAGCCTACAGAGTTCTGTCATACTTTCCAGGTCTATGCCCAAACAGTTCGAACTTCTAATTTTAAAAATGAATCTCTCCAGAAATAAGTCTCTCACTGTTGCCACCTGCTACCGACCCCCCTCAGTTCCCAGCTGTGCCCTGGATACCATCTGTGAATTGATCGCCCCCCATCTAGCTTCAGAGTTTGTTCTGTTAGGTGACCTAAACTGGGATATGCTTAACACCCCGGCAGTCCTACAATCCAAGCTAGATGCCCTCAATCTCACACAAATCATCAAGGAACCCACCAGGTACAACCCTAAATCCGTCAACATGGGCACCCTAATTGACATTATCCTGACCAACTTGTCCTCCAAATACACCTCTGCTGTCTTCAATCAGGATCTCAACGATCACTGCCTCATTGCCTGTATCCGCTACGGGTCCGTGGTCAAACGACCACCCCTCATCACTGTCAAACGCTCCCTAAAACACTTCTGCGAGCAGGCCTTTCTAATCTACCTGGCCCGGGTATCCTAGAAGGATATTGACCTCATCCCGTCAGTTGAGGATGCCTGGTCATTCTTTAAAAGTAACTTCCTCACCATCTTAGACAAGCATGCTCCGTTCAAAAAATGCAGAACTAAGAACAGATGTAGCCCTTGGTTCACTCCAGACCTGACTGCCCTCGACCAGCACAAAAACATCCTGTGGCGGACTGCAAAAGCATCGAATAGTCCCCGCGATATGCAACTGTTCAGGGAAGTCAGGAACCAATACAGGCAGTCAATCAAGAAAGCAAAGGCCAGCTTTTTCAAGCAGAAATTTGCATCCTGTCCGGGGGTGTCCTCGGATGGGTCCACAGTGTCTCCTGACCCCTCCTGTCTCAGCCTCCAGTATTTATGCTGCAGTAGTTTATGTGTCGGGGGCTAGGGTCAGTGTGTTATATCTGGAGTACTTCTCCTGTCCTATTCAGTGTCCTATGTGAATCTAAGTGTGCGTTCTCTAATTCTCTCCTTCTCTCTCTCGGAGGACCTGAGCCCTAGGACCATGCCCCAGGATTACCTGACATGATGACTCCTTGCTGTCCCCAGTCCACCTGGCCGTGCTGCTGCTCCAGTTTCAACTGTTCTGCCTTCTTATTATTCGAACATGCTGATCATTTATGAACATTTGAACATCTTGGCCATGTTCTGTTATAATCTCCACCCGGCACAGCCAGAAGAGGACTGGCCACCCCCATAGCCTGGTTCCTCTCTAGGTTTCTTCCTAGGTTTTGGCCTTTCTAGGGAGTTTTTCCTAGCCACCGTGTTTCTACACCTGCATTGCTTGCTGTTTGGGGTTTTAGGCTGGGTTTCTGTACAGCACTTTGAGATATCAGCTGATGTACGAAGGGCTATATAAATAAATTTGATTTGATTTGATCCTGTAGCTCTAACTCCAAAAAGTTCTGGGACACTGTAAAGTCCATGGAGAACAAGAGCACCTCCTCTCAGCTGCCCACTGCACTGAGGCTAGGTAACACGGTCACCACGGATAAATCCGTGATAATCGAAAACTTCAACAAGCATTTCTCAACGGCTGGCCATGCCTTCCTCCTGGTTACTCCAACATCGGCCAACAGCTCCGCACGCCCCGCAGCTACTCGCCCAGCTTCTCCTTTACCCAAATCCAGATAGCAGATGTTCTGAAAGAGCTGCAAAACCTGGCCCATACAAATCAGCTGGGCTTGACAATCTGGATCCTCTATTTCTGAAACTGTCCGCCGCCATTGTCGCAACCCCTATTACCAGCCTGTTCAACCTCTCCTTCGTATCATCTGAGATCCCCAAGGATTGGATAGCTGCCGTGGTCATCCCCCTCTTCAAAGGGGGAGACACCCTGGACCCAAACTGTTACAGACCTATATCCATCCTGCCCTACCTATCTAAGGTCTTCGAAAGCCAAGTCAACAAACAGATCACTGACCATCTCGAATCCCACCGTACCTTCTCCGCTGTGCAATCCAGTTTCCGAGCCGGTCACGGGTGCACCTCAGCCACGCTCAAGGTACTAAACGATATCATAACCACCATTGATAAAAGACAGTACTGTGCAGCCGTCTTCATTGACCTGGCCAAGGCTTTCGACTCTGTCAATCACCATATTCTTATTGGCAGACTCAGTAGCCCCGGTTTTTCTAATGACTGCCTTGCCTGGTTCACCAACTACTTTGCAGACAGAGTTCAGTGTGTCAAATTGGAGGGCATGTTGTCCGGTCCTCTGGCAGTCTCTATGGGGGAACCACAGGGTTCAATTCTCGGGCCGACTCTTTTCTCTGTATATATCAATAATGTTGCTCTTGCTGCGGGCAATTCCCTGATCCACCTCTACGCAGACGACACCATTCTGTATACTTCTGGCCCTTCCTTGGACACTGTACTATCTAACCTCCAAACGAGCTTCAATGCCATACAACACTCCTTCTGTGGCCTCCAACTGCTCTTAAACGCTAGTAAAACCAAATGCTTGCTTTTCAACTGTTCGGTGACTGCACCTGCACGCCCGACTAGCATCACCACCCTGGATGGTTCCGACCTAGAATATGTGGACATCTATAAGTACCTAGGTGTCTGGCTAGACTGCAAACTCTCCTTCCAGACTCATATCAAACATCTCCAATCCAAAATCAAATCTAGAGTCGGCTTTCTATTTCGTAACAAAGCCTCCTTCACTCACGCCGCAAAACTTACCCTAGTAAAACTGACTATCCTACCAATCCTCGACTTCGGCGATGTCATCTACAAAATAGCTTCCAATACTCTACTCAGCAAACTTGATGCAGTTTATCACAGTGCCATCCATTTTGTTACTAAAGCACATTATACCACCCACCACTGCGACCTGTATGCTGTAGTCGGCTGGCCCTCGCTACATGTTCGTCGCCAGACCCATTGGCTCCAGGTCATCTACAAGTCTATGCTAGGTAAATCTCCGCCTTATCTCAGTTCACTGGTCACGATGGCAACACCCACCCGTAGCACGCGCTCCAGCAGGTGTATCTCACTGATCATCCCTAAAGCCAAAACATTATTTGGCCGCCATTCCTTCCAGTTCTCTGCTGCCTGTGACTGGAACGAATTGCAAAAATCTCTGAAGTTGGAGACTTTTATCTCCCTCACCAACTTTAAACATCTCTGCTATCTGAGCAGCTATCCGATCACTGCAGCTGTACATCATAGTCCATCGGTATATAGCCCACCCAATTTACCTACCTCATCCCCATACTGTTTTTATTTTATTTACTTTTCTGCTCGTTTGCACACCAGTATCTCTACCTGCACATGTTCATCTGATCATTTATCACTCCAGTGTTAATCTGCTAAATTGTAATTATTCACTCCTATTTATTGCCTACCTCCTCATGCCTTTTGCACACAATGTATATAGATAATTTTTTTCTACTATGTTATTGACTTGTTTATTGTTTATTGTTTACTCCATGTGTAACTCTGTGTTGTTGTCTGTTCACGCTGCTATGCTTTATCTTGGCCAGGTCGCAGTTGCAAATGAGAACTTGTTCTGAACTAGCCTACCTGGTTAAATAAAGGTGGGGAAAAAATACCAGTCGAAATTATGTACACACCTGTTTTTCTCTATTTTTAGTATTTTCTACATTGTAGAATAATAGTGAAAACATCAAAATGATGAAATAACACACATGGAATCTTGTAGTGACCAAAAAAGTGACAAACAAGTTAAACTATGTTTTATATTTGAGACAAAGTAGCCACCCTTTGCCTTGCAGGGAGGGGCTGCGGTCCTGGCACTCATAACGTTCATCCAAGACACAGTGGTATTTCTGCACGTAGGCTACATTGTATGGTGAAAAGATCCTGGCCTTAGATCCTGGCCTTCTAGCAACCAGAGTGGGATCCGGTTTGTATGAAGAGGTTGGTTACGTAGAATATCAACAGAAAATCCCCACAGCCAGGAAAAGTTGTACTATAAAGCACCTCCGATGGAGAAAACTCATGCGTTGGCATGTTCCACTCTCTTGTGTTTTTCTACTGAAAGTAATGGAAAGATTTTAAAAGAGGGCAATAGGTAAATTTCATAAGTAATTTAAAAAAAATATGTTTGAACATAAAATTATTATTTATAATATCAATAGAATACAATGTTCAATATACCACTATGTCCACTATGAAGAAAATAAATTAAATATAAAAGTAGTAAAGTTTAATGAATACAAAGCCAAGAATGGGAGTCAGAATGCACTAACCTGTTACCACCGGTTCCACTGACTTTTAAGTGTTGAAGTTCCATGTGTAACAGCTTTCAGCCACACACTTCCTGCCATTCTAACCTGTTGTGATTTGTAGTGGTCAGACAGTATGTTGTAGCAGTCTCTGACAAAATCCAGACAGCATTACTTGTGATGTTACATATAGAGTGGCACGGCATCAGGCATGAAGTGGCCCAGGGAATAGTTAAGAGGTTTATACAACGGGTGGGTTTAGTCTTGAATGCTGATTGGTTAAAACCGCATTCCAGCCGGTGTCCCTTCCACAAGTTACCACCTGCTAAATCTATGATGTTAAAATGCCTATTTACTCTGTTCCATCTGACTGTGCAATCCACTGTCTCATCAGCTCAGCCAGGCAATTTATAAACTTGATCTCCACTATAAAAAGCATCTAGACATTATCTCACATTTCTTTTAGACTAACATTTAGTTTTCATCAGCGGAGATTTGTATAAACCTTGCTGTCTGTCTCTCCGACATTTGCAACATTGTGGGGGCGGCAGAGGCGGCAGGGTAGCCTAGTGGTTAGAGCGTTGGACTAGTAATGGAAGGTTGCAAGTTCAAACCCCCGAGCTGACAAGGTACAAATCTGTCGTTCTGCCCCTGAACAGGCAGTTAACCCACTGTTCCTAGGCCGTCATTGAAAATAAGAATTTGTTCTTAACTGACTTGCCTAGTTAAATAAAGGGAAAATTAAAAATTAAAAAATGGTTTCAATATTCAAATTCGATCTCCAGCTCTCTCATATTAATGACCGTGTCGGGACAAGACAGGCAGGCAGGCAGAATTTCTCAGCAAGTCAAAATCATAAATCAGCTTGCATCATTTTAATGGACATATATAAAGAAATGTCAGTTGAAAAAAGGTAGTGCAGCTAGTTTGCAGTCTTCCAGTTTCAGTTTGAAGTGATTGTGTTAGCTGTGTTGCTGGCTAGCTCCTCTGAACAACAGTATCCTGACAAGAGAGCACATTTCAATGCCAGATGAAATCGCATCTCATTTGCTCATTGTTATGGATGTATCCAAGTAAATGTCACTAGAAAACAGCTTGAACAAATGCAAATGAGGCTACTTCGCTGTTATTTGTGCTGCACTTTTTGACGTGACTAAGTTAACTGTTGTTGGCTAGCTAACAGTGTGGCAATGGAACATTTAGAATGACTGGGTAACGTCCATAGATACAGAACAAAAAGACTGAACGACTGGGTCGCATCTCTAGCAACTGAACCGATCGAACGAACCAGGGTAGCAACCCTAGATTTGTGTCGGGAGTATATCTTGTGGAAGGATGAAATAGTATGAATACATAATTTTAATGACAATATGTAAATCATTATTTGAATATGTTGGTAACCCGTTGTATAAAAGTGATAATCCCCTCGAAGCCGGTGTTTTGAGGACATATTGGCACGATTTGCCGGGCCTCGACTTCTAGTAACATTTCCAACAGAGAGCACTACACATTTTTTTGTCATTCAAGATTGGTAAACCTAAAGGATATTGACCATTGCTGTGAACACTAGCTGTTAGGTCCAATACACTGGCATAAGGTTACAAGGGCAAAGCTGGCCTAAACTACAAATCTGCAGTGTGATACAGAGCAGCACTTCACTTAGAACAAGACCCAAGTAAAGCGGCTCTTTATTGTCAAAAGAGGCAAAGATGATTAAATGCAATCTACTGTAAACTTACTTTTCCCTTCATGTCTCACCTTATCACCAATACTGTTGCCAACTCTGACCAATTTCTCTCCATAATATAAAATTCATTAACTTTGGAACCATTTTTACATCAGCCCTTATTTTAAATCCTTTTAAATATTAGAGTAGGCCAACTCTTCCATAACTTGGGTATTTTGATGTTTCCCTAACCCTGCCTTACTAAGCGTGTAGTTCAAAGACCGTTGTTTGGTAAGTTGGTCTGTTGGCAGTCAAGGGTCTGGTGCAACAGAGGTTAAATCAATGGGGATATTTGTTTTCAGTTCACCATGGTGGGGTTGTTATACAATGGTGTGTTTGTATGTGTGTGTGTACCCTTTCAGGGGGAGGAGCTTGGTGTACAGAGGGTTATTTATTTGAATGTCAACTGACTGTCTCTCTTTCTAAAGACACAGCCATGATGAGAACAACACTTCTTAGCATGTACCTGACTATGGTATTTTTAGGTGCTTCACTGTGCACAACAGGTAAGAAATCCTTATTTCATTATTACATTACATAACACATATATTTGGTTACATTAACTACCAAGACAATGTGGAAAGTACCACAGGGAAAAGAGGGTATATTGCAGCATACTTCACCTAATTGTTTTCTGTTTAAATGTGAAACATCCTGTACCAATGTTTTACTCCAAAAATTAGTTGGCTCCTTTAAAAGCAGAAACCACAGGGACAACTTAGGTGCTTAGACTTTGATCAGGTTACATGATTAAGCCCCCTTGTGTTTATTGTGCTTACAGCAGAGACTGGTCCAGTGGTCTCTCTGAAGAATGGCAAAGTTCGAGGCGAGTACATGACTGTGAAAGGCATAGAGCAGAGGGTGCAGCAGTATTTGGGGATACCCTTTGCCCGTCCACCAGTGGGTCCTCTGCGCCTGGCTGCCCCACAACCTGCAGAGCCATGGGAGGGAGAGAGAGATGGCACACGTCAGCCTCACATGTTAGATGGTTTTACTGTACTGTATCATTGGACATGGAGTCGTAGCCAATAAGGCATTGACCCAAAGAACTAACTTTCTCTCTCTCTCTTTTTCTCTCTCTTTCTAGGTGTATTCAGGATCCAGTTATTTCTCAACACATAGTAAATGTAATGGCCATTGAATACGACCTGCCAGACGTGTCAGAGGATTGTCTTTATCTTAATGTATACACACCTAAAGAGGCAGCAACAGTCAAAAAACTACCGGTAAGTTATGCTGTACTTGTCACAGTTTAACATTTCACTTATGTCTTATATAATACCAATTTGAAGAAGAAACATGGTATTTTTATTTAATTAGGCAGGTCAGTTAAGAACAGATTCTTATTTACAATGATGGCCTTTATCCTGCTCAGGTGTTCTTTTGGATTCATGGAGGTGGCTTGTCAATGGGTGCAGCATCTCAGTATGATGCATCACCACTAGCAGCCTATCAGAACATGGTCGTGGTTATCATTCAATATCGTCTTGGAATTTTGGGATTCCTTAGGTATGACATAATATTCTAAATAGTACATTTGGCATTGTGTTTGCTGGAGTGGTTTTTGACATTGTGTTTTATCTTTAGTGCAATGCATCTGATGAATTTCTTTGCATATCTGTTAAAAGCACTGGAGATGAGCATGCACCAGGCAACTGGGGTTTCCTAGACCAGATTGCAGCTCTGAAGTGGGTCCAGGAGAACATTGAGAGCTTTGGAGGGGACCCACAGTCAGTCACCATCGCAGGGGAATCTGCAGGAGGCATCAGTGCCTCCATACTGGTAAAAGAAAGATCCCCAGCCCAGAATCTGTCAGGGAATTAGATATAACATTATCTAATCTCAATTTTTTGTGTCCAACTTGACAGACTCTGTCTCCATTAGCAAAAGGATTATTTCATCGAGCAATTTTCCAAAGTGGAGTGGCAACACTTGGAACTTACACTTCAAAAGAGCCTCTGGTCATAGCTAAGGTATTCTACCTGTCTCACAATTATCCAACACAAAGGCAAACATACTGATTTAAATGCTATGTGATGTTTGAACAACTCTATGTGGCCAGGTTGTGGCTAACCTGACAGAGTGTGACTGCACCACTAACGAGCGTCTTGTCAAGTGTATAAGAGAGAAAACTGAAGAAGATTTAGTGAACGCAACAAAAAAGGTACGCTCTGCAAAAAAGGTAAACTAGCTATTCTTAGTGGAAACATAAGGAGGATATTTTGCATGTGCATTTATTCTTGGCGGTTCAAATGATTAATTTCATGATTGAAATGGTTTGACCTCACCTTTAGTGTAAAAAAAACATACAGAGTAGCATCTCCCTCAGATATTACTGTTAAGTTATTACAACAACAGCCACAAGGGGTCAGGTTAGGCCTGTCTTCAACCATTGAGCCAACTTTTCTGCATTTTAGATGAAAACCTTTATGGGGGCGACTGTGGACGGAGTGTTTCTGAAAGACCTTGCAGAGGAGCTTTTAAAGAGCAAGGCGGTCGAAAAGGTTCCTGTGCTGCTTGGAGTGACAAACCATGAGTTTGGATGGATCCTCCCCTCGGTAAGTTTATAGTTTCTTAATTCAAAACACACTTCTGTTCAAAATATCTCTTCATGTCTCTTCATCTTCAAGTTTAGGTGGTTCGCAAAATAGAAAGTGTTTAAATAAGGATTAAGTTGCTGTCTTCTTGCTTTTAGGAAGATAAAGGTTTGTTTAATGTCTTGGCTTTCATACAGTATGTTCTCCTATGTTTTGTAACAGTCCTTTGCTCCACCTGGATGGTCGGAGGGAATTGACAGGCAATCAGCGATGTCGATAATGAACGTTTTCTATCCTACTGGGGTGAGGGGTTTTCATTCACCTTGTCCTCCTCCTCCTTCTGTTCCTTCACTTGTTACTGCCGCTGATTGCTCTTATGCTCTGCATTATTAATCAATCTGAAGCAGTGTTTATGTACCATTTACATTATTGTATCATGATACAATTTAGTATTATTGTTATCATAGTAACTTAATTAAATTATGAATATTATTAAGCAGAAAATGTACCAGAATATGAAAGTAATGCTGGCCACACTAAGATGATGATGATATGTAGGCCTATACTATACAGCAATATCAAACCAGATTGGAAGTCAGAGTGGGTCTTGAACACACAGGGGCACTTAAACTTGTATATCTGCACAATGCCAATTCTGCAATCTGCTTCTCTGTTGCATTTCAGGCCTCCGGACTTAACAATCTCATTGCAGATGAATATTTCAAGGATGCAAAAACTCCTGAAGATATACGTGATGGATTCACTGAAATGCTGGGAGATCTGTTCATGGTTCTGCCTGTTATTAAAGTCGCTGGATACCACAGAGGTTAGTTTCAGTTGGGGAAGGCAACCTCCTGTTGCATTGTAATTCACCTTATGATATGATGCCAAAAGCTCTCATGATCACTTACAATGTCTCTCCTGTGTTTTTAGATGCAGGTGCACCTGTGTACATGTATGAGTTTCAACACCGCCCAGAGATGCACAAAGAGACCAGACCAAGCTTTGTAAAGTCTGACCATGCTGATGATATTGGGTTTATGTTTGGATCATGCTTCTGGAATGGACATATAAAGATAACAGGTAGGTAGGTCTACAGAAACTGCATCAGGGCTGGATTACTGAGCCTGCACGCAGTAGTCTTGAAAACCCGACCCTATAGGCAACCGTGACTATAGGGTCTGGTTTCAATCCCGGACTCCTTTGGCAACTTCGATAAGGGAAAGAAATTGTTATGCCAGAACGTCGCAATTTGAAACCAAAGTTTGCAGGCAAAACCTTTGCAGTGATTTTAGTGAAGGTAGTTGATGCAAATTAGCCACTTGCGAAATGCACTTATTAAAAATAATCTCCGGATCTCCATCCTGCTAGCTACTATTTTGCATTTTATTCAAGCGGATAAGGTTGTGACGTAGGCAGTGACATCTATGCCTAAAGAGTAGTTCATCTATGCCTAAAGAAGGAATGAAGAAAAATAGCTTTAAACCACAAAATTGTATCTCTGCTGCTAACATGTTTCTTGCCCAGGGCCCAAGGTTTGGTTTGTCCAAACCTGAACTACATAGCCTGCTGTCACATTGGCATGGTTGATGCCATTCGTGATCACCAGAATGATTCAAATGTATTATGCAATGCAAGTTAATAAAAACTGACCTGAACGTTATAAGGAGATAGTCATTAGCCTTTGTCTTCTGAGGATATGAACAATATGAAGATTATCTTTTCACAAGATAAGAATAATAGGGATAAAAAAGAAAGATGGATCATCAAATAAAGTGGTCAGGAGGCCACTAGTTAATTATCATTATTTGTTGATTTATAATTGTCTTGACCTAAAAAAAAGCTTCTAGAGATCATATTATTTTCAAAACATTGTAACGTCTGATCATTCTCTATATTCCCTTAAATGTCACTTACAGGAACAGTCACTGAAGAGGAGGAGAAGCTGTGCAAGACAATGATGGCATATTGGGCCAATTTTGCTCGCACTGGGTAAGCACGCACTCTGACATAAACTGACGACAATATGGCTATTTCTTTGTTCAAGAACTTTTATCTGCATGATGTTCACACAACAGTCCAGCACACCAATAGAAATAGACTCCAAGGTTACTACTTTGCTTCAATAGGCCTGTTATAGCACACTGATCCCTGGGAATGAACTAACTGTGACTTGATGTAACCCTCAGCTCACCAAACGGGGAGGAGCTGATACAGTGGCCCCTGTATGACCAGAAAGAAGAGTACATGGAGTTGGGTTTGAAGCAGGTGGTTGCTCAGAGCCTAAAGAAGGACAAGGTGCACTTCATGACTGTCCTCCTCCCTCAGAAGCTCCACAGCATGGCAGCCGCAGCAAGTCAGGGAAACTGACATTATCAGCTTACACCTCTAAACACTGTACCTGTAAGCCTAATTATTTAGACAAATTTCTGTAGGTATGTCTAGACTAGAATAAATAGTGCACTTTAATTGTAAACGTGTGCTTGTCATCTTTCTGTCTCTTTCTTTCTTCATAGCCTTGTAAAGGAAAATGTTTGTTCTTTTCTAATAACCAATTTGAATGGGTTCATGCAAGTGACTGATTGATCGTGCCTGGGAGGAATTATCACTATCAGTATCTGCAATTTGGCAGTACGCCCAGAAGATTGTTTTGAGAACGAAAGGGATATCTCAGTTTCAAGGCTTGGAGAGAAGAAGCCTTGTGTGGTATTGGTTGGTCACATGCATGAACCAAAAATGTATGATGAATTAATTATGAATTAGCAAAATCATGCAAATGTAACTTGTCTATGTAAGCAGTATATAAGAGAACTATCAGATTGCCCCAGTGGAGCTCACTTCAGATCGGTACTTTATGCATCTACAGTACCAGTCAAAAATGTGGACACACCTACTCATTCAAGGGTTTGGACACACCTCCTCATTCAAGGGTTTGGACACACCTCCTCATTCAAGGGTTTGGACACACCTACTCATTCAAGGGGCTTTCTTTATTTTACTATTTTCTACATTGTAGAATAATAGGGAAGGCATCAACACTATGAAATAACCCATATGGAATCATGTAGTAACCAAAAAAGTGTTAAACAAATCAAAATGATATATATTTTTTAGATTCTACAAAGTAGCCACCTTTGCAATGATGACAGCTTTGCACACTCTTGCCAATCTCTGAATCAGCTTCATGAGGTAGTCACCTGAATTGCATTACAATTAACAGGTATGTCTTGTTAAAAGTTAATTTGTGGAATTTCTTTCCTTCTTAATGCATTTGAGCCAATCAGTTGTGTTGTGACAAGGTAGGGGGGTATACAGAAGCTAGCCCTATTTGGTAAAAGACCAAGTCCATATTATGGCAAGAACAGCTCAAATAAGCAAAATAAATTGAAATTTGGAAAATAATCAAATGAGATATTATTACTATTAAGTACTGAGTGAATGAGAGCAATCAGGGGACTAGCTCCGATGTGAAAGAGGTGGTGTCTGAATGAATACCACAACCAGTTCTGTGTGAGCTGAGTTTACCAGTTCTGTGAGCTGAGTTTTCAATCTATAACACTATCTAGTGGTTCTGTCCACCACCGCCCGTTGATCTACAGGTAGTGAGCACTGACAGGAGAAGTCATTGAACATGTTGAGAGGGTAACAGCTGAGATGGGTAAGGACTGTTCATTGATGACCCTGGACACTGAGATTTCCTCAAAAACATTATATGTGTAACTCTCGGGCTGGCTGCGCTGTGATCGTTGCTGGTGGTGGGGATTTAAATACCTAAGTTCTGTATGTGAAAGGAGAGAGTACTATTCCCCAAAATGCTGTTGAATTGAACACTAGTGTAAATATTTAAACCCCTGTATGAATAGAACACTAGTGTAAAGGAGGAATTTGTGAAGAAGAGTATAATGGGTTACTAGATTTGATAAAGTCACAATGTGTGAATGTATAATGGGCACCTAGAGTTTAACTTGGTAGGTAGAGACTTATTATGGACAGAGCTCGCCATCTACAGGGGACTGATAGACAGTGCCATCCCAGTTTTAATACATCTTGATTCCAGATAGTTAATCTCTTACCTTCTGAATTGGCTGATGTATTCTATAATTTTGGCACATTACATGGTAATCTAAAATAATAGACATTTAATAAGTGTGAGGCAGAAAGTGAATATCCAACAGAAATTGTTAATAAATATATCGAGTAACAGTTTCGGGTAGACTAAAATTAAAACAATGCTTTCCAATAAGGAGAAAGTTATCATATTTGTTCTGTTTTTAAACCTTACAATAAGGGTAAAAGCAGTTTGTTTGAGAGTGATCCGTATGTATTAGCAGTAGTGATTGAGAAGGTGTTCCTATTTGGAAGAAGGGAGAACCCTAGTTGAAGGAAACAGATATGGAGAATAGTGAAAGTAACAAAGTGAATGGTGATATTAGTGGCATTCAGATCGCACTCTAATAATGCAATGTCTTAGTAATTTGAAGAAGTC
The DNA here is from genome assembly GCF_002021735.2 of Oncorhynchus kisutch. Taxonomy (NCBI): domain Eukaryota; kingdom Metazoa; phylum Chordata; class Actinopteri; order Salmoniformes; family Salmonidae; genus Oncorhynchus; species Oncorhynchus kisutch. Next base: position 21,874,978 of record NC_034195.2, on the reverse strand, counting down.
AATGTTTCAATACAAGGTCACATGACGAACAGAGGGCTTGAGCCTTGGGACTGATTATATTCGAGGCTGCCATCTGGTGTTTGGGTTAAAGATAAGCTTCCTGTGGACCAATAGATAGGCCGTTAGTACTCACTGAACTCAAATGGGTTGTAAGGGACACAGTGGGAAAATATTTGTTTTCTATTTTGTTTTTTTTCTTTCACTTTTATTTAACCAGGTAGGCCAGTTGAGAACAAGTTCTCATTTACAACTGCGACCTGGCCAAGATAAAGCAAAGCAGTGCGGCACAAACAACACAGAGTTACACATGGGATAAACAAAAGTACAGGCAATAACACAATAGAAAAGTATATGTACAGTGTGTGCAAATGTAGTAAGATTAGGGAGGTAAGGCAATAAACAGGCCATAGTGGCTAAATAATTACAATTTAGCAATTAAACACTGGAGTGATAGATGTGCAGAAGATGAATGTGCAAGTAGAGATACTGGGGTGCAAAAAAATATATAACAATATGGGGATGAGGCAGTTGGGTGGGCTATTTACAGATGGGCTATGTACAGGTGCAATGATCGGTAAGCTGCTCTGACAGCTGATGCTTAAAGCTAGTGAGGGAGATATGAGTCTCTAGCTTCAGTGATTTTTGCAATTCGTTCCAGTCATTGGCAGCAGAGAACTGGAAGGAAAGGTGGCGAAATGAGGAGTTGGCTTTGGGAGGTGACCAGTGAAATATACCTGCTGGAGCGCTTGCTACAGGTGGGTGTGACTATGGTGATCAGTGAGCTGAGATAAGGCGTGGCTTTACCTAGCAAAGACTTATAGATGACCTGGAGCCAGTGGGTTTGGTGACGAATATGAAGCAAGGGCCAGCCAACGAGAGCATACTGGTCGCAGTGGTGGGTAGTATATGGGGCTTTGCTGACAAAACGGATGGCACTGTGATAGACTGCATCCAGTTCTCTGAGTAGAGTTTTGGAGGCTATTTTGTAAATGACATCGCCGAAGTCAAGGATCGGTAGTATAGTCAGTTTTACGAGAGTTTATTCGGCAGCATGAGTGAAGGATTCTTTGATGCGAAATAGGAATTTTGGATTGGAGATGCTTAATGTGAGTCTGGAAGGAGAGTTTACAGTCTAACCAGACACCTAGGTATTAATAGTTGTCCACATATTCTAAGTCAGAATCGTCCAGAGTAGTGATGCCAGACGGCCGGGCGGGTGCGGACAATGATCGGTTGAAGAGCATGCATTTCGTTTTACTTGCATTTAAGAGCAGTTGGAGGCCACGGAAGGAGAGTTGTATGGCATTGAAGCTCGTCTGGAGGTTAGTTAACACAGTGTCCAAAGAAGGGCCAGATGTATACAGAATGGTGTCGTCTGCGTAGAGGTGCATCAGAGAATCATCAACAGCAAGAGCGACATCATTGATGTAAAAAGAGAAAAGAGTTGGCCCAACAATTGAACCCTGTGGCATCCCCATAGAGACTGCCAGAGGTCCGGACAACAGGCCCTCCGATTTGACACACTTAACTCTTTCTGAGAAGTAGTTGGTGAACCAGGCGAGGCAGTCATTTGAGAGAACAAGGCTGTTGAGTCTGCCGATAAGAATGCGGTGATTGACAGAGTCAAAGCCTTGACCAGGTCGATGAAAACGGCTGCACAGTTTTGTCTTTTGTTGATGGCGGTAATGATATCGTTTAGGACCTTGAGTGTGGCTGAGGTGCACCCATGACCAGTTCAGAAACCAGATTGCATGGCGGAGAAGGTACGGTGGGATTCGAAATGGTCGGTGATCTGTTTGTTAATTAACTTGGCTTTCAAAGACCTTAGAAAGTCAGGGTAGGATAGATATAGGTCTGTAACAGTTTTTGTCTATAGTGTCTCCCCTTTGAAGAAGAGGATGACACGCGGCAGCTTTCCAATCTTTAGGGATCTCAGACGATACGAAAGAGAGGTTGAACAGGCTAGTAATAGGGGTTGCAACAATTGCGGCGGATAATTTTAGAAAGAGAGGGTCCAGATTGTCTAGTCCAGCTGATTTGTAGGGGTCCAGATTTTGCAGCTCTTTCAGAACATAAGCTATCTGGGAAGTCAAATAAAGGCAGATAAAGCGTGTTTATCCAAAGCCATCTCTTTACGCCAATACCGGCCACCACTTGTAGACTTGTTTACGTGTTGCTGTGCTGTACGTGTTGCTGTGAGTTTTGTTGCCAACCTTACTTTGCTACCTGACAACTTTACGTTTTTTACTTTTTTTACTTATTAATTACCGTTTATATTTTGGGTTTTTCCTTTTTTTCATTCAACATTTTCACTCCGGACGCTTTATCTGGACGTGGTTTGTCAGGACCTCCAACAGCCGAAGCTAAGTAGTAACATTAACATGATGCCTTCTAATTTCAGTCACTGTACTCATAATGTACAGGAGAATGATCGCCTTACGGCGAAGATAGCTGTATTGCAAGCCCAGCTTCAGATGCAATCGTTAGGCAAGAGTAATTTCAGTGTAGGAAAGGATGAAACAGCATCTGTGCCACCAGTAAGTACAGATAGTAACGTTAGTATAAATCCCCTCGCACGGTCCCCGCAGCGGGACAACTTTCTCATGGTTTCTGGAGGGAAATGCTGTAGGAATGCTCAACCGTTGTCGCTCATTCAGCCGACAGAAACTTTCAACCGGTTTTGCCCATTAAGCAGCGAGTAGGAGTCTGAGGCCGAGCCTTCTCTTGTCTCTACTCCTCCCATTACGGGGTCTGAGACGTCGAAGCTTCCCACCATTAGCTCTGACAAATTGAAAACCCTAGTCTACGGCGACTCCGTTACCCGCAGTATTAGATTTCAAACGAATCATCCAGCGATCATACACTGTTTACCAGGGGGCAGGGTTACCGACATTAAGAAAGCAGAGCAGCACTTTATTATGGACAGACTTCTCCCCATCTTAGCTACTGTTGTATCAGTATGTTTGACCATGGCAATTTACAATCCAGGGTTACTCCAAGCAGTTTAGTCACCTCAACTTGCTCAATTTCCACATTATTCAGTACGTCATTTCAGTCGCTGTAGTAGCTGACATCTATGGTGTTGAGTCATCCGCGTACATAGACACACTGGCCTTACTCAAAGCCAGTGGCAGGTCGTAAGTAAAGATTGAAAAAAGCAAGGGGCATAAACAGCTACCCTGGGGAATTCCTGAATCTACCTGGATTATGTTTGAGAGGCTTCCATTAAAGAACACCCTTTGTGGTGAGAATATCACCATTCACTATTTTCCACATTATAGCAGGGTGTGTAGATGAAATCTGAGCAAGGGTTGCCTTCCAGAGAGACATCAGAGTTTAACTTCTTTGTTTCACAGAAACATGGCTCACTCGGGATACGTTATCAGAGTCGGTACAGCCACCTGGTTACTTCACGCATTGCGCCGACGGAAACAAACATCTCTCTGGTAAGAAGAAGGGCGGGGGTGTATGCCTTATGATTAACGAGACGTGGAGTGATCATAACAACATACAGGAACTCAAGTCCTTTTGTTCACCTGGCCTAGAATTCCTTACAAACAAATGCCGACCGCATTATCTACCAAGAGAATTCTCTTAGATTATAATCACAGTCGTGTATATCCCCCCCAAGCAGACACGGCCTTGAAAGAACTTCATTGGACTCTGGAAACTGGAAACCACATATCCTGAAGCTGCATTTATTGTACCTGGGGATTTTAACAAGGCTAATCTAACATCTAACATTAGCTAGCTAACATTAAACCTATTTGGTTAACTTTAGCTAGCTATGACAATTGGTTTGTATAGCTAGTACTCTATGGATTGAGATTATGGTTCATAATGGTTGTTTAGCTAACTAGCTACAGTGAGGGAAAAAAGTATTTGAACCCCTGCTGATTTTGTACGTTTGCCCACTGACAAAGAAATTATCAGTCTATAATTTTAATGGTAGGTTTATTTGAACAGTGAGAGACAGAATAACAACAAAAAAATCCAGAAAAACGCATGTCAAAAATGTTATAAATTGATTTGCATTTTACGGCTATCTATTATATAATAATGCTAAAATATTTGTATCTGGAATTTGTCTTTCAGCATCAGTGGAACACACCTGACTCTCCTCCACCAGTCATACAAGGAGAATAGTATAATGCCTCCCATCAAAAAGAGAGCTGGCCCAAGCAAGCACAGTTTACACCTGAAGCATGAGGATTTGCAGCGAGTTGTGAACTTCATCAACAACTACGCAGAGGACAATGCAATAGTATTAGCAGGACGCCACCCAGGACACAAACACTTTGGTGGAAAGCTGCTGCCATCCCATGTGACAAAAGCAGCGATGTGGCATCTCTACAAGGAATCGATAACTACACTTGGTATGTAAAGCATAAGCAACACGTTTTGATTATTTAATTTACCTCCAACATGATTGCCACGACTTTCATTGATCTCAGTCACATGATGACTGTATTTTCCAGAGGTAGGTGTAGTCGGGCTGTCTTCCTTCAGGAATCTGTGGATAAAATTACTGCTAAAATTAAGATAGATCACTTTCCCTTTAAGAGGCATTAAAAGAAGACAAAAATAAATGTTACCAATTGAATCTATTGCAGGATAAATCAATGTGAAAGTTGACATAGCTGGACATACATGGATGTTACGTTTTACTTTATGGGTTGGTTATGTAGGCTTGTTATAACCCATTGCTTTCTACTACATAGAATAATATAATTAAATTATATCTTTACATTAATATATAATTTATAAGTCCAGAAATGGATGTAACAACTACAGATTGCCCCTCTAAGTCTATCGAGTTTGAGCATGTGTCCTTTAGGCCTATGATTATATATTTTTTTATCGAGTTAGATCATCTTTGGATGCTGACAGCAGTCGCACCATTAGAAGACATAGCTTGGACTGTAGCCTACAAATGCCTACTCCTGCTCTTTTCCCATGATCCATCAAACACATTTGGTGTGTCATCATAGTGGTCTCTGACTTGTGGTAAGACTTGCTCAGTTGGAACGAACTTAAACTTGCGCCTTTTATCAATGATGATTTGAATGTCATTGAGAAAACCCAGAAGTGTCAAATATTTTTTTCACAAGCTACCTTTCTGAATTTAATAGTAAGCCTCGAAGTAATCATCTAGTTTTCAAAAGTATCTGTAATCTGATTCACTACCTGACCCTGGTTCAATTCCAGGCTGTATCACAACTGGCTGTGATTGGAAGTCCCACAGGGTGGAGCACAATTGGCCCAACGTTATCTGGATTAGGGTTAGGCTGTCACTGTAGATAATAATTTGTTCTTAACTGACTTGCCTAGTTAAATAAAGGTATAAAAACTTGGGAGGTGAATTGATGTTGTAATGTCTCCTACAATTAAAAAAAAAAGTCCTGTTTTACAGCTTCGATGCTCTGGAGCCTGGTGTTGTTGTTGCCAAGGTGCGTTCGGACTCAGACGGGACCAGGTTTCAGCTGCTGCGCAACGCTGACATCCTTCCTCCCATAGATGGTCTGCCTGTACAAGCACCACCTGGACTGGACACAGCTAGAAAAACTTATCTTTTGAGAAAATCAGGGAGTTTTGCTACGAAGAGGCTATACACGTCACATGCCCTGCACCAATCCACCAATCCTTTATCCTGCTGCTCAGCCACTTTACCCCTGATTGTATGCATATAACTACCTCATCTATCACTGATATTGTTATTGATATTGTTCTTGTATATACTGTGTATTTTTTTCTTTATATTGACACTATCTATTTCTGATATTGCTACTATGCAAGTAACCATTTCGCTGTACCGTTTACACCTACTGTTGAGACCCATCCACTTAGCAAGATGTGGCTGGGGGTCATAGCATTTCTTTCACATGACCATCAATTTAGACAAGTGTGCCTGGGTAGGCGTCATCTAATATTTACAAAATATTTTTTGTTTTCCATGGAATTTTCCTTTATTGTATCCTACTACTTTTACCACTTTTAGTCTTAATCTTTTAGACCTCATATGTGAATCCTTAAAGAGTGTCACAACCTGATCAGTTTCACCTGTCTTTGTGATTGTCTCCACCCCCCTCCAGGTGTCGCCCATCTTCCCCATTATCCCTTGAGCATTTATACCTGTGTTCTCGGTTTATCTGTTGCCAGTTCGTATAGTCTTGTCAGGTCTACCCAGTGTACTTTACCGTGTTTGTTTCCTAGTTTTCCCGGTCTAACCATTCTGCCTGCCCTGGCCCCGAGCCTGCCTGCGTCCTGATTACGAACCTCTGCCTGTCCTTGACCTGCCCTTAGTGTGATATAAATGATTGAGAACTGTACTATCCACCCCCTGTGTCTGCATCTGGGTCATATCCTGAGTTGTGATAAAGAGATGGGTGGTGCTGGCTTAAGAGGGTGTGGACAACGTAAATGAATGTAGACAAAAGAATGCTCTCCAGTAGGTACCAAATATTCATAGGCCATTTTCTCAAAAGTGAGGTTACAAGTTTATCAACTTTCAAAGCAGCATTACTTTCCCATTGTTCCTCATTTGCAGTGTATGATATACCATTTGTTGCTCTGTGTCTCTGCTTTTATCCAATGTAAAAACACTTTCAAATTTTGCTACATAAGACTGAATCAAAGCGGTCGGTCACATATGGTTTCTAGGTGGTGTGGAACATGTTCCAGATGAGGGATCGTTGGAAACTGACACATTTTTTTTGTAACTGAATAATTGACTTGAGCAAGTTTTTAGTATGTTTATAACTATATATATGGGTTAGATGGACAGATTTATGTGCAAATGTATTTGTGGCAGGAGGCAAAGTAGAAGGAGTCCTGAGCAAAATGGACCAACGCAGGCCTGGAGTGGCCCAGAAGTAGACGGTCATCATGGAAGGAGAGCCCTGCTGGGCTTTGGGTTGGGTCCGGTTATGTGGTGAACTTTACTACAGCATTGATAAGAAAAATGCCTTTTAAGACTATGACCAACAATGTACTATGAATCTTAATGGATAAAATGCTTGCACTGTTGGGTTTGTGGTGACAGGTATGAGAACCGTTACAAACAATGAGAAGATCTGAAGGCTCTGTTTAAGAGATTACAAACCTCCTGGAATGGGGAGATAAGTGGCCTCTAGCTGACATCCCTCACACTCAGGCACCATCCAGGTTCTTTGGTGTGTTTAAAAAAAATGTTTTTTGGGGGGGAGTTGCATTTGCCCTAGAATTCTCACTATCAGTATCTGCAATTTGGCAGTATACCCAGAACATTATTTTGAGAACGAAAGGGATCTCTCAGTTTCAAGGACTCAGCTTGCAGTGAAGAAGCCTTGTGAGGTATTGTTCTGTCACATGCATAAACCAAACATTAATGATGAATTAATTATGAATAATGAATAAGCTATTTCATGCAAATATAACTGTCACGCCCTGACCATAGAGAGCCCTCAGTTCTCTATGGTGTTTAGGTCAAAGCTTGACTAGGGGGGTGTTCTAGTCATTGATTTTCTATGTGGCTGGGTTGCATGGTTCCCAATTAGAGGCAGCTGGTAATCGTTGCCTTTAATTGGGGATCATATTTAGGAAGCCCTTTCTCCCACCTGCTTTATGGGATATTGTTTTGAGTGAGTGCATGTAGCACTATGTTTGTTCACGGTCGGTGTTTGTTTATAAGTTTCACTTTAAATAAACGAGGGGTGGTTGGCGGAGCAGCGGAGAGGGGAAGAGCGGGTCATCAGTCCGGTGCCATGTGTGCCAGCTCCCCGTACTCACCCTGAAGAGCCAGAGAAAGTCAGGGAAGCAATGGAGAAGTTGGGAGAGAGAGAGAGAGAGAGATGGTCGGTGAAGTGGTCAAGTGTGTTCTGCTCAACATTCAACCTGAAGAGCCTGTCACCAGTCCGGTGCCACCTGTGCCGGCTCTATGCACCAGGCTCCAGTGCGCTTCCCCAGTCTGGTACGTCCTGTGCCAGCTCCCCGCACTCTCCCTGAAGTGCGTGTCACCAGTCCGGTGCCACCTGTACCGGCTCCACGCACCAGGCCTCCAGTGCGCCTCCCCAGTCCCGCTCCTAGGCTGGAGCCTTCCTCTGCGCCGGTGCTCAGTTCAGGCTCGGTGTCCAGTCCCGTTCCATGGCAGGAGCCTTCCTCTGCACCGGTGCCCAGTCCAGGCATGGCGTCCAACCCAGCTCCATGGCCGGAGCTCTCCTCTGCGCCGGTGCCCAGTCCGGGTGCAGCGTCCAACCGAGCTCCATGGCCGGATTCGTGGTGTGGGGGGGGGGGGGGGCCTGACCATAGAGAGCCCTGGGGTTCTCTATGGTATTTAGGTCAGAGCTTGACAATGGGGGGGTGTTCTAGTCATTGATTTTCTATGTGGCTGGGTTGTATTGTTCCCAATTAGAGGCAGCTGGTAATCGTTGCCTCTAGTTGGGGATCATATTTAGGAAGCCCTTTCTCCCACCTGCTTTGTGGGATATTGTTTTGAGTGAGTGCATGTAGCACTACATTTGTTCACGGTCGGTGTTTGTTTGTTTATTGTTTTGTTAATAAGTTTCACTTTAAATAAATAAATATGTGGAACTCAAATCATGCTGCGCCTTGGTCCGTCTTTCCACACGACCAGTATATGAGAGAATTAATGGGACTGCCCTGGCAGAGCTCACATCAGACCGGTACATCAAATCAAACTTTATTTGTCACATACACTGAATACAAGTGTAGACCTTACCATGAAATGCTTACTTACAATCCCTTAACCAACAGTGCAGTTCAAGAAGAGTTAAGAATATATTTACCAAATAAAGTAAAAGAAAACAAAAATCAAAAGTAACACAATAAAATAACGAGGCTATATACAGGGGGTACCGGTACCGAGTCAGTGTGCAGGGGTACAGGTTAGTTTAGGTCATTTGTACATGTAGTTGGGGTGAAGTGACTATGCATAGATAATAAACAGTGAATAGCGGCAATGTACACAACAAATGGAGGGGGGGGTGAATGTAAATAGTCCGGTGGCCATTGGATTAATTGTTCAGCAGTCTTATGGCTTAGGGGTAGAAGCTGTTAAGGAGCCTTTTGGTCCTACACTTGGCACTCCGGTAACGCTTGCTGTGCGGTAGCAGAGAAAATAGTCTATGACTTGGGTATCTGAAGTTTCTGACAATTTTATGGTCTTTCCTCTGACATCGCCTATTATATAGGTCCTGGATGGCAGGAAGCTGACATCACTGGCAGGAAGCCCCAGTGATGTACTGGGCAGTACGCCCTACCCTCTGTAGCGCCTTAAGGTCAGATGTCGAACAGTTGCCGTACCAGGCGGTGATGCAACCGGATTGTGCAGCTGTAAAACTTTTTGAGGATCTGGGGACCCATGCTAAATCCTTTCAGTCTCCTATGGGGGAAAAGGTTTTGTCGTGCCCTCTTCACGACTGTCTTGGTGTGTTTGGACCATGATAGTTCATTGGTGATGTGGATACCAAGGAATTTGAAACTCTCGACCCGCTCCACTACAGCCCCATCGATGTTAATGGGGGCCTGTTTGGCCCCCCTTTTCCTGTAGTCCACGATAAGTTCCTTTGTCTTGCTCACTTTGAGTGAGAGTTTGTTGTCTTGGCACCACACTGCCAGGTCTCTGACCTCTGTCCTATAGGCTGTCTCATCATTGTCGGTGATCAGGCCGACACTGTTGTGTCGTCATCAAACTTAATGAAGGTGTTGGAGTCGTGCTTGGCCATGCAGTCGTGGGTGAACAGGGAGTATAGAAGGGGACTAAGCACGCAACCCAGAGGCGACCCGATGTTGAGGATCAGCGTGACTACCCTTACCACCTGGGGGCGGCCCAAGTTAGGGAGAGGTTGAAAATGTCAGCGAAGACATTTGCTAGTTGGGCCTTACATGCTCTGAGTGCACGTCCTGGTAATTTGTATGGCCCCGCGGCCTTGTGAATTTTGACATGTTTAAAGGTCTTATTCACATCAGCTATGGAGAGCGCGATCACACAGTCATCCGGAACAGCTGGTGCTCTCATGCATACTTCAGTGTTGCTTGCCTCGAAGCGAGCATAAAAGGCATTTAGCCAGTCTGGTAGGCTCGCATTACTGGGCAGCTCACGGCTGGGTTTCCCTTTGTAGTCAATAATAGTTTGCAAGCCCTGCCACATCCATCTAGCTTCAGAGCCGGTGTAGTAGGATTCAATCTTAGTTCTGTATTGACGGTTTGCCTGTTTGATGGTTCGTCTGAGGGCATAGCGGGATATCTTCTAAGTGTCAGGATTTGTTTCCACTCCTTTAAAGCAGCAGCTCTAGCCTTTAGCTCGGTGCGGAAGTTGCCTGTAATCCATGGCTTCTGGTTGGGAAATGTACGTAAGGTCACTGTTGGGACGACGTCATCAATGCACTTATTGATGAAGCTGGTGACTGAGGTGGTATACTCCTCAATGCCATCGGACGAATCCCAGAACATATTCCAGTCTGTCCTAGCAAAACAGTCCTGTAGCTTAGCATCCGCGTCATCTGACCATTCCTTATTGAGCAAGTCACTGGTTCTTCCTGCATTCGTTTGTGCTTGTATTCAGGAATCAGGAGGATAGAATTATGGTCAGATTTGCCAAATGGAAGGCGAGGGAAAGCTTTGTATGCATCTATGTGCGTGGAGTAAAGGTGGTCTACGTTTTTTTCTTCTGGTTGCACATGTGACATGCTTGCAGAAATTAAGTAAAATGGATTTAAGTTATCCATTCAAGTATTAGACAAAAAAATATGTGTCTGCTATATGCAAAATGTTTAGTATAAAGTATTAATTAATTCCTCCAGAGTGTTAGAACTACAGTGTTGTTACTTATGATGCCTTGCAGTTGCTGTTCTCTGCCTTGTGTCATGGAGACCTCCTTCTGTGCTTACTCTTTCTCTTTCCTTGTGGGCTGTTTAGCAGAGGACCAGCTTCTTGTCACAAAGTGTCCCTTGTGTTCTGCTATGTCTCTGTTGTGTGTTTTCTTTGGATTGCAATGCTGCCCCCTGCTTCAAGGCTGGAGCTGACCTTCTGTTCAACAATCAGATATATTCCGCTGCATCGCATCTGCATGTGTATCCTCTATTGCCATACTGCTGAATGACTTAGACCTTTGTATTGAGGCTGTGTGTAGTTTTGATTTAGCAACCAGCGCTGCTATGTGTTTGCATTGCTGTGTGGACTTTGACCTCTCAGTATTGTTTGTATTGAAATGTAGACCAACCCTCAGCCCTCTAATACTGTAGCTGGGAATGCATCACCTGCTTTTCATGTTGCATGGCGAATGCATAGAAAGTCAGACGCTGGTCTTTAAGACATCTCTCATACAAAGCTTACAATGACCTCCCACTTCAGTTGTGCAGTGGTGGTTGAGTTTGCATGGACGTGTAATTATGATGAAAAAAGATGCTGAGATTGAAAAAACATACTGTACTTATTACAATGTGAACACTTTGGAGTCATGCGTGCGTATGAGTGTATAAGAGTGAATAAGACAGGACGTTTGAATCAGACAGAGGTGTTTGGGAAGAAGAATGTCAGAAAGAGAAAGAGAACTCTCTGTGTCTGCACTTCACTGTGTGAGGCTATGAGTCTGTGAGCAGGGTGCTAAGTGGGGCCATTTAGTAGCACAATGTGGGAGTGTTTTAGACCCTGGCCCGTACTGCCAAATGGTTGCCATTCCTACCTCTGCATGTAAATAAACAGTGGTTATGCTGGCTGCTCACTGATTGGACATAATGTAATGAGCTGTGAAAGCCCAGTCAGTGGTGTCACACAATGAGGGCTCAGCACTCTCTCTATCTTTAATGGATCCCAGACCTGCCAGTTAGTTATCCCAGTCCCACACACTAACTCATGGTGAATACACTCTTCATATCTACACCATGCATTTCTTTTCCCATATTCTTACATTGCACTTCAATGTGTAGTCTATTATACTGAAGAAACATTGTTTGTTGTGACAACTGTTTGTGCGGTAACAAGTGTGTTGTCTTTCCGTGAGAGAGTGGGAGAGTTTTATTTTATGTGAGTATGCTTGGCTGGTGCCACTGTGAGGGAGAGGGGGAAGATGGAGCTGCAGTGGATAGCAGCTTTCTTATTGTGTTTTTTTATTGCTGATCTTTTTCTGTACATAATTACTCTGCCATAATTTCCTGCTTCTGAAAGCTACTGTATGATCCCTTATTGATGTCACCTGTTAAACCCACTTTAATCAGTGTAGATGAAGGGGAGGAGACGGGTTAAAGAAGGATTTTTAAGCCTTGAGACAATTGAGACATGTATTGTGTATGTGTACCATTCAGACAGTGAATGGGCAAGACAATAGGTTTAAGTGCCTTTGAACAGGGTATGATAGTAGATGCCAGGCACACCGGTTTGAGTGTGTCAAGAACTGCAACGCTGCTGGGTTTTTCAACAGTTTCCCGTGTATCAAGAATGGTCCACCACCCAAAGGACATTTATCCAACTTGACACAACTGTGGAATCCACTGGAGTCAACATTGCCAGCATCATGTGGAAAGCTTTCAACACCTTGCAGAGTCCATGCCCCAAAAAAACTGACGCTGTTTTGAGGGCAAAAGGCGGTGCAACTCATTATTAGGAAGGTGTTCCTAATGTTTTGTACACTCAGTGTATATCTCGCTGGTTTTTCTATGCATCATCAAGACCGGACGGCAAACAAAGGAAGGAACAGGGTTTATACTTGTTAACAACAGCTGGTGCACAATCTCTAATGTTTTTGCGAGTTAGAATACCTCATGATAATCTACAGAACATATTATTTACCATGAGATTTACCAAACTGATGCTGGCACAAAGACCACACTCAACGAGCTGTATAGGGCCATATGCAAACAAAAAAATGCATATCCAGAGGTGTCGCTTCTCGTGGCCAGTGATTGTGATATAGGGAACCTGAAATTTGTTTTACCTCATTTTTACCTGCAAGTCACCTGTGCAGCTAGAGGCGACAAAACTGTACTCCACACACAGAAACGCATGCAAGGCCCTCACTCGTCCTCCCTTTCGCAAATCAAACCATAACTCTATCCTATTGCTTCATGCTTACAAGCAAAAACTCAAACAGGAAGTACCAGTGACGCGCTCAATATGGAAGTGGTCCGATGAAGGGGATGCTAAGCTACAGGACTGTTTCGCTAGCACAGACTGGAATATGTTCCCAGGATTCATCCGATGGCATTGAGGAGTTTACCACATCAGTCACAGGCTTCGTTAATACGTGCATCAACGACGTCATCCCCACATTGACTGGACATACATACCTCAACCAGAAGCCATGATTACAGGCAACATCGGCACTGAGCTAAATGCTAGAGCTGCCGCTTTCATCAGATCGAATATTACTACGCTGGCTCTGATGCTCGACGGATGTGGCAGGCTTGCAAACTATCACGGATTACAATGGAAAACTCAGCCGTGAGCTGCCCATCGACGTGAGCCTACCAGACAAGCTAAATGCCTTCTATATTCTCTTCGAGACAAGCGACACTGAACCTTGCATGCGAACACCAGCTGTTCCAGACGACTGTGTGATCTGGCTCTCCGTAGCCGATGTGAATGAGACCTTAAAACAGGTTAACATTTGCAAGGCCACGGGGCCAGACGGAATATCAGAATGTGTACTTAGTGCATCTGCTGACCAGCTGGCAAGTGTCTTCACTGACATTTTCAACCTATCCCTGACCCAGTCTGTAATACCAACTTGTTTCAAGCAGACTACCATAGTCCCTGTGCCCAAGACTTCCAAGGTAACCTGGCTAAATAAAGCAACAGTAAACATGTCATTCCCCAGGAATGATGCAGTTAATTACTATAGCTCCTGCCTTGGGCCAAAAAGTGTAATTTTGTAAATACCGGATCTCTATGGCAAGACGCCTCATTCACCCAAGTTTCATAAAAATCAGGCCAGTGCTATCTGAGATATTGCGTGTGACTAACAAACATACAGAGACAGATCCACAGTCCCCTCCCAGATTTCAGTGACAGTGACTATTGACCCGCAGCACTCACATTTATAGCCATGAAATGCTTTCAAAGGCTGGTCATGGCTCACACCAACACCATCATCCCTGTCACCCTGGACCCACTCCAATCCGCATACTGCCCCAACAGATCCACAGATGATGCAATATATTTTGCACTCCACACTCCCCTCACCCACCTGGACAAGAGGAATACCTATGTAAGGATGCTGTTCAATCATTACAGCTCAGCATTTAACACCATAGTCCCTTCCAAATCAAATCAAATTTGATTTGTCACATACACATGGTTAGCAGATGTTTATGCGAGTGTAGCGAAATGCTTGTGCTTCTAGTTCCTACAATGCAGTAATAACCAACAAGTAATCTAACTAACAATTCCAAAACTACTGTCTTATACACAGTGTAAGGGGATAAAGAATATGTACATAAGGATATTTGAATGAGTGATGGTACAGAGCAGCATAGGCAAGATACAGTAGATGGTATCGAGTACAGTATATACATATGAGATGAGTATGTAAACAAAGTGGCATAGTTAAAGTGGCTAGTGATACATGTATTACATAAGGATACAGTCGATGATATAGAGTACAGTATATACGTATGCATATGAGATGAATAATGTAGGGTAAGTAACATTATATAAGGTAGCATTGTTTAAAGTGGCTAGTGATATATTTACATAATTTCCCATCAATTCCCATTATTAAAGTGGCTGGAGTTGAGTCAGTGTCAGTGTGTTGGCAGCAGCCACTCAATGTTAGTGGTGGCTGTTTAACAGTCTGATGGCCTTGAGATAGAAGCTGTTTTTCAGTCTCTCGGTCCCAGCTTTGATGCACCTGTACTGACCTCGCCTTCTGGATGATAGCGGGGTGAACAGGCAGTGGCTCGGGTGGTTGATGTCCTTGATGATCTTTATGGCCTTCCTGTAACATCGGGTGGTGTAGGTGTCCTGGAGGGCAGGTAGTTTGCCCCCGGTGATGCGTTGTGCAGACCTCACTACCTTCTGGAGAGACTTACGGTTGAGGGCGGAGCAGTTGCCGTACCAGGCGGTGATACAGCCCGCCAGGATGCTCTCGATTGTGCATCTGTAGAAGTTTGTGAGTGCTTTTGGTGACAAGCCGAATTTCTTCAGCCTCCTGAGGTTGAAGAGGCGCTGCTGCGTCTTCTTCACGATGCTGTCTGTGTGAGTGGACCAATTCAGTTTGTCTGTGATGTGTATGCCGAGGAACTTAAAACTTGCTACCCTCTCCACTACTGTTCCATCGATGTGGATAGGGAGGTGTTCCCTCTGCTGTTTCCTGAAGTCCACAATCATCTCCTTAGTTTTGTTGACGTTGAGTGTGAGGTTATTTTCCTGACACCACACTCCGAGGGCCCTCACCTCCTCCCTGTAGGCCGTCTCGTCGTTGTTGGTAATCAAGCCTACCACTGTTGTGTCGTCCGCAAACTTGATGATTGAGTTGGAGGCGTGCGTGGCCACGCAGTCGTGGGTGAACAGGGAGTACAGGAGAGGGCTCAGAACGCACCCTTGTGGGGCCCCAGTGTTGAGGATCAGCGAGGAGGAGATGTTGTTGCCTACCCTCACCACCTGGGGGCGGCCCGTCACCAAGCTCATCACCAAGCTCAGGACCCTGGGACTGAACACCTCCTTCTGCAACTGGATCCTGAACTTCCTGATAGGCCGATCCCCCAGGTGGTGAAGCAAGTGACAAATTAAATGTGATTTGTAAGAGTTTTTTAAATTATACCTGAGTATTTTGGGTTGGTTAGTGACAGTTTGTAGGCTAGTAATGGGAGATGGGTGGAGATGTACCTCTAAAATGTCAGTGACTATTTGGTGAAGAGATTCTGCAGAAGTGGAGCAATAGATTCCAAAGTAGTCCAGTAACTGAAACTGTTTTGTGGATGTTGGTACTGTGAGGATCGACGCTGGAGACAGGAAGCAGGTACAGGGAGAACATTTAATGAAATACGGACATGAAAAAGGACAGGAACAGTGTCTGGACAGGGGACAAAATAACGACATCTGGTCCCCCGGAACAACCATGGGACCAGACAATTATAGACCGGGCAATCAACAATGGGAAGGAGTCCAAGTGCGTCCAATGAGCGCTGCTGCGCCTGGCATTACACCTGGGCGAGCCTGATGGGACGGCCGAGGCATGGGCGCTGGACAAGAAAGCTGGAGCATAGAACCCCGACGAACCGGCAGAGGCATGGGGTTGGCGAACAAGCTGAGGTGTGGGAGCCTAACGATCCGGTTGATGTGTGAAAGCCTGATGAACCGGCTGAGGCATGGGAGCCTGATGGCCAGCTGAAACATGACGTGGGGTGGGTGTCTGCCGAGCCCATCGGGGCAAGAAAAACATATCGAGCCTTCTAGGGCGTGGAATCCTGACCAGCTAACTGAGGCACCCCCAGTTCCATCGGTGACGGCACCCGGACGCGACATCACCAACAAAAACAAGGCCTCTCTGATGCTTCCAATTTTGGTGTCTGCATTCTGTGAGGATCGACACTGGAGACAGGAAGCAGGTACAGGGAGAACATTTAATGAATATCGGACATAAAACAGGACAGGAACAGCGTCTGGACAGGGGACAAAATAACGACATCAATGCAGACACAGGGAACAACCGGGGGAGCAGACAATTATTGAAACGATGTGCACTGAGAGTCGGGAAGCAAGTTCAGGGAGTGAGTGTTAATAAACAAACACAACATAATACAAGAATAAGAAACACAAACAACGCACAGAACTGACACAGGAACAGAAACAATAACGCCTGGGGAAGGAACCAAAGGGAGTGACATATATAGGGAAGGTAATCAGGGGGGTGATGGAGTACAGGTGAGTCTGAAGATGCACAATTGCCCATAATGATGGTGACAGGTGTGCGCCATAACGGGCAGCCTGGTGACAAAGCCAGCTGATTCCTATAATCCTCTTCAAATGATGGTTATTTGTGTATGATTTGTAAAGCTAAAAAACAATATTGAAAAGTTTGTTTTTGAAACGCGTTTGGTTGGTCCCTTCAAAATCATATTTTCATGGTTTGATCCACTCAGGTAATCATGCCATTTACTATGTAGGTCCAACTGTGTGGGTTTTACTGTGGTAATATTTTGTATATACTTTTTATAATGGATTTATGTCTATATGCTTTTGGATATTGCTGTCTTGTGTTTTGATGGAAAAACAACTGTCATCTGTGAGCATTTTTAAAACAGAGTTCTGTGTGAGAGAGTGAGTGAGTGAGTGAGTGAGTGAGTGAGTGAGTGAGTGAGTGAGTGAGTGAGTGAGTGAGTGAGTGAGTGTGTGTGTGTACTGTAAACAATGTCAGCGGCATGCATATGCCTGGTGGATATCTGAGGTGGATAATTATGTATAAAGTTTTGTGCCAGGAAACATAACTTGATTAGCAGCTAATGTTCCTTGCAGAGAGCCCATCAATCTTCATCACGGCCCTGCCCTCCCCTTGTGCTGAGTGTGTATTTGGACAAGTGTAGTTGGTTTATGTAGATAGTGAAAAAATATAACAAACATGTAGATTAAACCCCTTTTGAAGCTTGCCGTATTAAATGGCATGATTTAGTGCAGAATGAAGGACTGATTCCACATGAAATGAGAGTGATGACACTTTCCAAGACTTGCTCCATTTCTCTCACTCTATTTGACCCCACACTGATTCATTAAGCCTGGCCAACTCAGTCAAAAATTAATTATGGTGGGCAGACTCAACTTTGATTCAGAGACTGTGAGTGTGAACCACACAGTAAACCCTACACTATATAATATATATGCCTCACTACAACACCATTCATCCCTAGAAATCATCTCATCCACCTATATATCTTCCCTGTCAGCCCTCCATTTTACTACTGCAGTCTTGTTCCCCTGAATGATATCATGGAGTATGTTCCTCATAGGTGGTCTGACTGTTGGTTAGTTAGAGGAATGAGAAGCCAACCGGCGATTTTAAAGGTTACTAAATCCAAACAATTCAGTGAACTGACTTGAATACCTACACTTTAGGTCTAAAAAATTAAAAATACATCAAAACACATCAGTGTTTCAGTCTAAAATTCTGCACTATTGCAATTGATCTGGTTGTTATTAGTGTGTCGATGGGTACTATATTAAAGAATAAAATGTACCTCATTCAGAGAGATTTCAGATTTGTTTTCCATTAAAATAAATAAGAATGAGAGGACTGCCTCTTGGGTCTGAAGTCCAAATTAGGATCATTTTTCAATTCAAACACTTAGAAGGGTCAACAGACTCTTATTCATCATTTATTTGTGTGTTATGCCTTAGAAATAGAGATCAGAGAGCAGAACAGTTGAACCACTGGGTGGCACTAGAACATTCAGCCATCCTGTTGTGGTTGTGTCTAGAGATCATTACTCTCGCCAATTATTAACTAACTTTACAGTTAGTTGTTGGTTGAAGAGTTTGCTCTAGAGACTAGAAATTACTTAGAATATATGCTGACATCATAAGTCTCAATAGTCATGATGTTAGGGAGTGGTATCTCAGACCAGTAGAAGTGTGTTTAAATGTGAACTGAACTTAGTTTTCAGTCATTTACTTAGGTTGCGTTTAGACAGGCAGTCCAATTCTGATCTTTTTTTCTACTGATTGGTCTTCGACCAATCACATCAGATGTTTTCACATCAGATCTTGTTCAGAGCTGGTCTGATTGGTCAAGACAATTAGAGAGAGAAAAAAATCAGAATTTGTCACAATAATTCAATCAGAATAACATTGAGATGGATATTCTTCATATTTTAATTAAATGCATGAAATTTGGGAAAAAACAACCACTTTGGTGCATCAGATTAATTTGAAGAAATTCTTATAAACAAAAGATTTAGTTTCAGATGCTTAGTTCTTGTTTGTTGAGGATCCTCAGTTTAGCAGAGCCACAGTATCTTACAGAAAGTGCTACATAATCTGTCAATAGAGTTGAAGACTAAATGTGCTGATGACTGTTTGAGCTGAGCAGGCTAGGGAATGGAACCTCTTTTTCTCCTCAAAAGGTTTTCAGCATGACGTTTTATTTACACATCTGACCAAAAGAATCCTATACACAGGAAATGCTTGTGATTGTGAGTTCCTCTCCTCAAATGTGGGGAAGTTTATTTATTTCCACAGGCATTCCTGATTTGCACTCTCAAGGTCTGCAGTGAGGGTTTCAGAGGAGTATAAATTTAAGCTATATTTAGAAGTGGGAGTTTGGGCTAAGAGTTTTCATGATTATGTTGTCAATAACGCTCTGATTTCATGCAGGTGTCATAACAAAACCCCACAAACCTACTGCTTATTTATGCGACTGTATACAGTATGCAACTTTACAGTTCAATACCATAACAACTTTCATTCACTGTAAATCACATAGTGACCTCAAGGAAACAGATGGCAATGCTCTGGTTGATACAGTATTTGTGTTAACAGCACTTTTTGCAATGGGAAATTTGATCAACTGGTAAACAAATGTATGTTTACTGGTGCCCATAGCTCTAATTCTGATGCAATAGGCCTACATACTGTGGGTCATGAACACGTTTAACTCTTCCCTTCATAATTTAGGCTAATAACCTGCCCAGGGACTGCGGTTGAAAATTAGCCGGCTGGCTAAAACCGGAACATTTACTGAAACGTTGATTAATGTGCACTGTCCCTGTAAAAATTAAATAAACTCAGTAAGTCTGTATGAGGGAGAGCATTGAAGACCGGCTGCAGGGCTATACTGAAGAATGCATGACCAAATGTAATGATTTTTACGTTTTATAGGCTAAGATTGAATGTGTTAGTTACACTGCAATGTCCTCAATTTACTTTTGTCAATTTTCATAGAATTAAATCAAGCTGATGTGCAATGTATTCTTTTAGTTTATTACGGTTTGTTTTTACATTCAAGATGGAAAAAGAAAACTTTGTAAAATTATATATATTTTCAGATACCATAATGCTACCACTTTAACATTGAAATGTAACACCGGAGGATCAGCACAGAATATAACTCACACAACAGCGAAATGGCAGGCACTCCGATGACAAGCTCAGAGCTACTACATATAAAACCCTCATTATAATAAACATTTACATTTACTAAAACAACATACTCATGAGGGCTTTTCGTCAAATGCAAAGTTATTTTACCAGCTCATGGGAAGTGAAGGTAGCCTAATAATCATAATCATAATCATAAATGTAATCATAATTGGTTCATCGTTATAGTGCTGATAGGCTCTTGATCAGATGGTTGTAGAAGTCAAATTATTAATATCATATTCTCTCTTCCCACTGCACGAAAATGGTGACACTCGTGCGTAATATCATTAGATGTTCCCATTTTATCACATCACCTCTCGTTTGTATATCACTTTGCCTATTTGAAATGTAGAACTTTCTCAGGGCAGGTGAATGATAAGTAAGAGCAAAGAGGAAATTCCATCTGGTACAGCTGGTGCGTGCGTGCACCCAAGATAACAGACGAATTGAATGTGTGACTTTGGGGGTCCAAGCCCGTCTGTGCTGTCACACCAATGCTGCTTTTGTGCATTTGGTTTCCCTTTTTTGATAAGATACTGTCTATGCTAAAACATTTTGATTTGTCCGTTGCTCTGCTTGGGACGGTGGGTATAATGTCCTTTGTTCTGCACAGAATAGATGAGTTCAAGTTCACCGCGCAACCGGACAGGACAGGAGACCCGTTCTCCCTCCCATCAAACGCTAGTATGCTGCTGTCTGGTTCAACCTCGTGGAGGGAAGACGCTCCTGAAAGATGCGCTGCGTCCAACCAGACCCTGTGGTCCTGAACTGGTATGCACCTTGGACCGAGGCGCGCGTCAGTGGATTGACTGCCGTACATGTCCTGCGTGGATTCAATTTGGATTTCATTGTGCACATTTAATTTTGGGCCATGGCCAGACCCACTTTGCTGCATCCCAACATTGTTGAACTCACCAAGAACATATTTTAAATCTGAACATTTCTCATAACATCTATGCTGTTGTTCCATCTCTGTGCCCACCACAGCTGACATTGGCCTACCCATCCTCCTCAGGTAAGCATCAGCTGGAAGTTTAGACCCTGTCGGGTTCGAGGAGACCGGGCCCCTGTTCCTCTTGTGAGTAGTTTTGGACTCTGCAGTCTCTTGACCCTTTAGTTTTCTCTTCCTCCGTCTATAGTTTCCGTGGTCGAACATGTCCAGACACTTGGTGTCCAAAGTCCAGTAGCTGCCTTTACCGGGCCGGCCCTTCTCTCTCGGTACCTTGATGAAACAGTCATTTAGAGAGAGGTTGTGACGGATTGAGTTCTGCCAGCCCTGCTTGTTGTCATGGTAAAAAGGGAAGTGGTCCATGATAAACTGGTAAATGCCGCTCAGCGTCGCGCGCTTCTCTGGCGCGCCCTTTATAGCCATTGCGATAAGTGCAATGTAGCTGTACGGAGGTTTTTGCGGAGGTTCCTGCCGATTCGGGACGAACCCCAAAGCGGGAAGAATGGTACCGCCGTCGCCTCCATATAAGTAAATCAAGGAGGAATTGGAGAGATTGAGCGCGGAGGGTGAAACTCCAAGCTGTGGCACTCTGCTGTGGTACAGACTCATGACGCTGGAGCGCTATTTCCTTCCCAAGGAAACTTTAGCCCGTAGAGAGTGCTGCTCTTGGAATGACGGGCTCACGCTGCGTCCCTGCCTCATGAGTCTAGAAATGTTAAATAATTGTTGTACGTTTGCTGTTTTATGTTGACTTTGCACTGGAAAATAAATGTTCGATCATAAACACTCGTTGTGTTTTCAGCCCACCCACATTAATTAAAAAGTTCATTGCCGAAAGCGGCTCTCTCTCCGCGTGTCCCCTGCGTACCAGCCAATGGTGTGCTTGGTTATTCCCTCATTTGTTTATAGAATTAGTCTGTTGATAAGTCTGCCCACCCAAGTTGAATCAAGCTGTGTTTATTTGGAAAAATTTCCGGGCACCCAATACATAAACGCACTGATCTGATGTTTGAAATATCACGTCCACCCTTGACGCTCAAAGTTGCTCACACAGAGAGAACAAGCAAACGGTCGAGTTCTTTCTGGACGTTGCTGTGGGTTACTTGAAATGAAAACAAAGAGTATAAAAGAAAAATAACTTAAACAATTGTCTTTTAACTCAAGTTGTGACAGACCCCCCTACATTAGCAATAAAAAAAGACAGAAGGTATAGCCTATAATTTACACATTTAATCCCCAAACCTGCATGGTGTAAATAGGCACAGCTTTTATTTCATTTATAGCAATACATAAAAATATACTTTAGGTAATTGTTTTATAATAGAGAATATCCCTCTGCTATACTGCTTGAAAAAAAATTAACACAGTGTTTTAACGGTTTTATCAAGAGATGAGTGAGAAAGCCACCCACTGCCATAAAAGGACAATTTGGCAGGACGTGAAGGTAAACAGTATTATTTGTGGATGCGTGCATGATGCTTTATATTATGTATTTTCCTGTTTATAAGACGGAGGAGGATTATAACAACTTTACAAGTGCACACAGCTGGCCGGTGCTTACATTACGAGTTTGGAGGTTTCAGCATATATAAACTCTGGAGTTTTTTTTTTGAGTTTGTCTTTTTTCCTCTCCTCACAAACTATGATTCATTAAGAAATAAGCCAACATGGCCAAAAGCAGCCTATATGTATCCCTCAAGTACTTAGACCACACATTCATCTGATGTTGTAGGGTGCTGTTGCAGACCATTCCGTTCATTGGCCTAAAATAAAATATATAGAAATATAGCCCGCTATAAGAGTGACATATTTGACATTTACATTTTAAACATAATATATGTGGGTGAATGCAAAAATGAAAATAATGCGGTCAATGAGCTCAGGCTATAGTCTATTTTAATGTAAGCTATTTTTTATAACTGTTTTGTGGACATCATAAACTTGGCCTACACATTTTTTGGGGTTCGGTTAGTGGCTAGATGGCCATTAGAAAGTCATTGTATAACCAGTAACACCTGGGGGTAATGAAAATTGAGAAATGAAAACGTTTAATTTTTATAGAAAAATAGGATATATAGGTCCCCCTTGAATGATATCAATATTGCATTGACATACCGTGTTTAAATTGCATTGGAGAAAGTGTGAAATACTATCGAATTATTTGATCACTGAAATGCCCCAAAGGAGTTCAGAGCAACCCTGACAAGCATATACGGATTACAGTTTTGGTTAAAGACAGTAGGCCTGCTTTCCGGGAACAAAAAAGATACATTTGGCGACATCTACAGGCAAGAACGAGAATTGTGGATTTTTTGTATCCTTTGAATATTTGAAAATAGTTCACACACTGACGTTATGGTTTTTCCGCTGTCATATTATTTTGCAGTCTTGCTGCATGCTGCAGCACAAAGATGGTTGAGAAGAACAACATCATTTATGGCCTATGTGTTATGATTATTTGTTGGTATTGCTCTGGTCCATGCACATTAAACGGATGCACATGCAGCTCATATGCTGCGTTCATAATACGTGGGAAACTCGGAAAATACTACTTGTAAACGGGAAGCAAAGACTTGTGTGCATTCACCTGCTTTGAACTCGGTATGGACATACTTGCGAACAGTTTCTCAGTTTCCAAAATTCTCAGCCATAAAATTCTTAAAATAACTAACACTGTTATTGCACAACTGCCATCTGTAGGATTATAAGGAGAGTCCTTGGCTTTGTTAAAGTATGGCGCTTTTGGCAAACAAGCTGCGTCAACCATAAACTAAAAATACAGATTTAATGCTCATAAACAAATTAAAGTATTCAAAAAACATATGAATAGTTGTTTTTAAATAAATATTATTTTGTGACATTTAACTGCAGCAAATGCTGTTATCTAGGTTATTTCCCTAGTATGTGATGTCAGAGTTCAGCATGTGGGAGAAGTCGGAGCTCAGAGATGATATTGTATTTTTACTCATCTAAAATGTATGTTACATACACAGTTTACAGCAGATATAAGGTGCAGCGAAATGCTTGTGCGAGCTCCCTTTACAATGCAGTACATTAATCAATAATAACAATGAAAATAATCAAGTCAATTAATTACAAGTAGTAGGATTTAAGTAATTATAGCATCATAATGAATGATGCAAAAAAAACGTGCAGTTGAGAGGATTATGTTAGTTAATGTAAAGACCAACGATTATGCATATTTTTTAGTCATGAAGTTAATTTACGAAAATGGCTATTTAGCAAGCTATCTGAATAGCTAACATTAGCCAGCTAGCTAGGAAAGGAGACGCTTAAGCACATACTTGGACCATACACCCACTCTGAATAGCACGCCTGAGATTGCTTTGCAATGCATGCATTTAGCCACTGATTCCTTCCAAACCACTCATTGTTGAATTTGCGATTTCCAAATTGTTGTGTAAAGTTTGTCCAATTTCTCGTCATAATTCACTTCGTATGACAAAGATTGAAAATGATTTGCCAGTAGATTGTCAAGTTGATTCATGATGATGACTGCAATTTTGCTAGCTAATATCAAAGATACATAACATGATTTGACGTCATTTTATCTGTGGCCAATGACCTTGAGCCTTCTTGGATGGTTACTTCTAATGTAACTCTTTGGCAGCTTGAATTTTTCAGCTCTCCCGGTAGATGTAGTGTCCCCATGAGTGACAGAACACTGAGCCAATGACTGCGCAACTAGAGAACATTACCAACCCCTACACTCCGTATTTTCCGCTGGCTGCCCCACCACCACAGAAAGCCCTGAGCTAGGCTCAAACGCCTGCATTTTGGAGCTGCATTACTCAAGAAAGCAAAAAAGAGACCATGTTTGTATAAATCTTTATTAATGCAATGATTTTGGTTTTTGTACAATGTTTGTAAACTGATATGACACGTATTAATGCCAAAATAACATGCAAAACAGGCAAAAAATATATATAATATACTTTTACATTATTATTATTATTATTATTTATTTTTTAGATAAAGAGCCCCACCTGCCCTGAATGACCGGTCGCCACTGCCCAGTTGGCCGGAAGGTTATCTTAAGAGTGGGTGAGGTGGCAATGACGGGACTGGAGGTTGACATCCTCTCTCACATCAAAACATACCTTCAGAATAGAGAGAGATGGATATATATAGAGAGAGAGAGATGGCATGATTTAAGCCTGGTGTCTTGAATTCTAACATCAGGTGGTACAAAACAAGCACAAAACCTTGACCTTGTATCATTAACTCTGGGACTTTTACATCTCTATCTGTATTTCAATGTAAAGCATCTCTTTAACAATACTTCCTGTTGACCCAACCAAGTAACCTCTCACCTCTACTCATACTGGGCTTATAAACAACCAAAAACGAAGACTTTTCAAATCAAAGTTGCAAAATAACTACAGCAAGTTCTGGGAAATGTTTTGATTGTGGTATGGTTAAAGTAACTCTGATTGTAAACTGAGCAAAAAAAGAAACATCCTCTCACTGTCAACTGCATTTATTTTCAGCAAACTTAACGTGTAAATATTTGTATGAACATAACAAGAGGGAGGGGGGGGTCAAAATCAAAAGTAACAGTCAGTATCTGGTGTGGCCACCAACTGCATTAAGTACTGCAGTGCACCTCCTCCTCATGGACTGCACCAGATTTGCCAGTTCCTTTTTAAAAATATTATTTTACCCCCTTTTTTCTCCCCAATTTCGTGGTATTCAATTGGTAGTAGTTACAGTCTTGTCTCATCGCTGCAACTCCCGTATGGACTCGGCAGAGGCGAAGGTCGAGAGCCATGCGACCTCCGAAACACAACACAACCTAGCCGCACTGCTTCTTGACACAATGCACATCCAACCCGGAAGCCAGCCGCACCAATGTGTCGGAGGAAACACCGTGCTCCTGGCGACCTGGTCAGCGTGCACTGCGCCCGGCCCGACACTGAGACAAGGATATCCCTGCCAGCCAAACCCTACCTAACCCGGATGGCGCTGGGCTAATTGTACGCCGCCCCATGGACCTCCCAGTCAAGGTCAGCTGCGACAGAGCCTGGGCTCGAACCCAGAATCTGTGGTTCGAGCCCAGGCTGCGATGTAGTGCCTTAGACCACTGCTCCACCTGGGAGGCAATTTGCCAGTTCTTGCTGTGAGATGTTACCCCACTCTTCCACCAAGGCACCTGCAAGTTCCCGGACATTTCTGGGGGGAATGGCCCTAGCCCTCACCCTCCGATCCAACAGGTCCCATAATTGCTCAATGGGATTGATATCCGGGCTCTTTGCTGGACATGGCAGAACACTGGCATTCCTGTCTTGCAGGAAATCACGCACAATCACCCTCCACCTCCAAATCGATCCCGCTGCAGAGTACAGGCCTCGGTGTAACGCTCATTCCTTTGATGATAAACGCGAATCTGACCATCACCCCTGTTGAGACAAAACCGCGACTCGTCAGTGAAGAGCACTTTTTGCCAGTCCTGTCTGGTCCAGCAACGGTGGTTTTGTGCCCGAAGGCTACGTTGTTGCTGGTGATGTCTGGTGAGGACCTGCCTTACAACAGGCCTACAAGCCCTCAGTCCAGCCTCTCACAGCCTATTGAGGACAGTCTGAACACTGATGGAGGGATTGTGCGTTCCTGGTGTAACTCGGGCAGTTGTTGTTGCCATCCTGTACCTGTCCCGCAGGTGTGATGTTCGGATGTACCGATCCTGTGCAGGTGTTGTTACACGTGGTCTGCCACTGTGAGGATAATCAGCTGTTCATCCTGTCTCCCTGTAGCGCTGTCTTAAGCGTCTCACAGTACGGACATTGCAAATTATTGCCCTGGCCATGCCTCCTTGCAGCATGCCTAAGGCACGTTCACGCAGATGAGCAGGGACCCTGGGAATCTTTCTTTTGGGTTTTTTCAGAGCCAGTAGAAAGGCCTGTTTAGTGTCCTAAGTTTTCATAACTGTGACCTTAATTGCCTACCGTCTCTAAGCTGTTAGTGTCTTAATGACCATTCCACAGGTGCATGTTAATTAATTGTTCATTGAACAAGTATGGGAAACAGTGTTAAAAGCCTTTACAATGAAGATCTACTGTATGAAGTTATTTAGATTTTTACGAATTATCTTTGAAAGACAGTGTCACGCCTTGGTCTTAGTAGTTTGTGTTTTCTTTAATTATTTGTTCAGGCCAGGGTGTGACATGGGGTTATTGTATTGTCTTATTGGGGTTTTTGTAGGCATTGGGATTGTGGTTGATTAGGGGTGTGTTTAGTATAGGCTTGGCTGCCTGAGGCGGTTCTCAATCAGAGTCAGGTGATTCTCGTTGTCTCGGATTGGGAACCGTATTTAGGTAGCCCCTTTCACTTTGTATTTCGTGGGTGATTGTTCCTGTCTCTGTGTAGTTTCACCAGATAGGCTGTAATTAGGTTCACGTTCCGTTTGTTGTTTTGTATTTTTGTATAGTTGTTTCATGTATCGTCATTTATTCATTAAAGATCATGAATAACCACCACGCTGCATTTCGGTCCGACTCTCTTTCGACAAACGAAGAACGCCGTTACAGAATCACCCACCACACACGGACCGAGTGGCGTGGTTACAGGCAGCGACAACAGGAGCGAAAGGAGGTACTTACGAGACGCTGTTATGAGGACGTTATGGACAGCAGAAGCATGGAGTATACGACATGGGATGAAATAGACAGGTGGGCGGCTGACCCAGAGAGAGTGCCTGAGCCCGCCTGGGATTCGCTAGAGCAGTGCGAAGAGGGCTATAGGCGAATGGAGTTGGAGAAACAGACACGGCGGCGCAGAGCGAAACCCGAGAGTCACCCCAAAACATTTATTGGGAGGGGGGGGGGCTCAGAGGGAGAGTGACTGAGTCAGGAGATAGACCTGAGCCAACTCTCCCTGTTTATCGTGAGGAGCCAAGGAGGAGACCAGAACCAGAGCCGGTGTTGGAGGTGAGCGAAACAGAGACTGTGAAGGAGTTAATGGGGAAATTGGAGGATGGAATTCGCCCGATGGAACGTGTTGGGGATTTGATGGCACCTGGGTTAGCGCTCCATACTCGTCCTGAGGTGCGTGTTAGTCGGCTGGTGAAGTTGGTGCCAGCAACACGCACCAGGCCTCCTGTGCACATCCCTAGCCTTGCACGTCCTGTGCCAACACTGCTCTCAAGATCTCCAGTACGCCTTCACGGTCTAGCCCATCCTGTGCCACCTCCACACTCCAGTCCTCCGGTAGCAGCTCCCCGCACCAGGCTTCCTGTGCGTGTCCTCGGTTCAGTACCACCAGTTCCAGCACCACGCACCAGGCCTTCAGTGCGCCTCGCCTGTTCAGCGCAGCCAGCGCTTTCCTCCTCTCCTGCGCTGCTGGAGTCTCCCGCCTGTTTAGCGCAGCCAGAGCCTTCCTCCTCTACAGCGCTGCCGGAGCCTCCCGCCTGTTCAGTGCAGCCAGAGCCTTTCTCCTCTCCAGCGCTGCCGGAGCCTCCCGCCTGTTTAGCGCAGCCAGAGCCTTTCTCCTCTCCTGCGCTGCCGGAGTCTCCCGCCTGTTCAGCGCAGCCAGAGCTGCCAGCCTGCATGGAGAAGCCAGAGCTGCCAGCCTGCATGGAGCAGCCAGAGCTGTCAGTCTGCATGGAGCAGCCAGAGCTGTAAGTCTGCATGGAGCAGCCAGAGCTGTCAGTCTGCATGGAGCAGCCAGAGCTGTCAGTCTGCATGGAGCAGCCAGAGCTGTCAGTCTGCATGGAGCAGCCAGAGATGTCAGTCTGCATGGAGCAGCCAGAGATGTCAGTCTGCATGGAGCAGCCAGAGCTGTCAGTCTGCATGGAGCAGCCAGAGCTGTCAGTCTGCATGAAGCAGCCAGAGCTGTCAGTCTGCATGGAGCAGCCAGAGATGTCAGTCTGCATGGAGCAGCCAGATATGTCAGTCTGCATGGAGCAGCCAGAGCTGTCAGTCTGCATGGAGCAGCCAGAGCTGTCAGTCTGCATGGAGCAGCCAGAGCTGTCAGTCTGCATGAAGCAGCCAGAGATGCCAGTCTACATGGTGCAGCCAGAGCTGCCAGTCTGCATGAAGCAGCCAGAGATGTCAGTCTGCATGGAGCAGCCAGAGCTGTCAGTCTGCATGGAGCAGCCAGAGCTGTCAGTCTACATGAAGCAGCCAGAGTTGTCAGTCTGCAAGGAGCTGCCAGTCTTCAATGAGCTGCCAGTCTGCAAGGAGCTGCAAGGAGCTGCCATTCTGCAAGGAGCTGTCAGTCTGCAAGGAGCCGCCAGTCTGCCCAGCGCCACCAGTGCCGCCAGTGCCGCCAGTCTGCCCAGCGCCGCCAGTGCCCCCAGTCTGCCCAGCGTCGCCAGTCTGCCCAGCGTCGCCAGTCTGCCCAGCGTCGCTAGTCTGCCCTGCGTCGCCAGTCTGTCAGGATCAGTTAGATCCACCAGTCAGCCAGGATCCACCAGTCTGCCAGGATCCGCCAGAAGTGCCAGTCAGCCAGGATCCGCCAGAAGTGCCAGTCGGCCAGGATCTGCCAGTAGTGCCAGTCGGCCAGGATCTGCCAGTCGGCCAGGATCCGCCAGTCAGCCAGGATCTGCCAGTCAGCCAGGATTCGCCAGTCAGCCAGGATCCACCAGTCTTCCAGGATCCGCCAGGATCTGCCAGTCGGCCAGGATCCGCCAGTCAGCCAGGATCCGCCAGTCAGCCAAGATCTGCCAGTCAGCCAGGATCCACCAGTCAGCCAGGATCTGCCAGTTAACCAGATTCTTCCAGATCAGCCTGTCAGCCAGTCTCTTCCAGATCTGCCAGTCAACCAGAATCTTCCAGATCTGCTAGTCAACCAGAATCTTCCAGATCTGCTAGTCAACCAGAATCTTCCAGATCTGCTAGTCAACCAGAATCTTCCAGATCTGCTAGTCAACCTGAATCTTCCAGATCCGCCAGCCAGCCAGGATCTACCGGAGCCTACTACCTACCTGAGCTTCATCTCAGTACTGGGCTTCCTCTCAGTTCCGGGCTGCCCCTCAGTTCCGGGCTGCCCCTCAGTCCCGAGCTGCCCCTCAGTCCCGAGCTGCCCCTCAGTTCCGAGCTGCCCCTCAGTCCCGAGCTGCCCCTCAGTCCCGAACTTCCACTCAGTCCCGAGCTGCCCCTCAGTCCCGAGCTGCCCCTCAGTCCCGAGCTGCCTCAGTCCCGAGCTGCCCCTCAGTCACGAGCTGCTCCTCAGTTCTGTGGGGTTCTGGGTGAGGACTATTAGGCCATGGTCGGCGGCGAGGGTGGATTATCCCAGGACGCGAAGGGGAGGAACTAGGATATTTATGAAGTGGGGTCCACGTCCCGAGCCGGAGCCGCCACCATGGACAGACGCCCACCCGGACCCTCCCTATGGGTTTGAGGTGCGTCCGGGAGTCCGCACCTTAGGGGGGGGGTTCTGTCACGCCTTGGTCTTAGTAGTTTGTGTTTTCTTTAATTATTTATTCAGGCCAGGGTGTGACATGGGGTTATTGTATTGTCTTATTGGGGTTTTTGTAGGCATTGGGATTGTGGTTGATTAGGGGTGTGTCTAGTATAGGCTTGGCTGCTTGAGGCGGTTCTCAATCAGAGTCAGGTGATTCTCGTTGTCTCGGATTGGGAACCGTATTTAGGTAGCCTGAGTTTCACTTTGTATTTCGTGGGTGATTGTTCCTGTCTCTGTGTAGTTTCACCAGATAGGCTGTAATTAGGTTTTCACGTTCCGTTTGTTGTTTTGTATTTTTGTATAGTTGTTTCATGTATCGTCATTTCTTCATTAAAGATCATGATTAACCACCACGCTGCATTTCGGTCCGACTCTCTTTCGACAAACGAAGAACGCCGTTACAGACAGGGTCCATAAAAAGGGACTTCTCTTTTTTTGTTTACATATGAGATGAGTAATGCCAGATATGTAAACATTATTAAGTGACTAAAATACTGTAGAAGAGTATAGAATACAGTATAAACATATGAGATGAATAATGCAAGATATGTAAACATTAAGTGACTAAGATACCGTAGAGTAATATAGAATTGAATACAGCTGTAACGGCTCTCGTTTGAAGGAAGAGTGGACCAAAGCGCAGCGTGGAAAGTGTTCATGATCTTTATTGTCAAGAATCACTCAAACAAAAATAACGAATACAAAAACGAAAGCGAACAGTTCCGTCAGGCACAGATACTAAACGGAAAACAACACCCCACAAAACCCCAACGGAAAATGACAACTTATATATGATCCCCAATCAGAGACAACGATAGACAGCTGCCTCTGATTGGGAACCACACTAGGCAAGAACAATAAAGAAATAGAAAACATAGATTCTCCCACCTGAGTCACACCCTGACCTAACCAAACATAGAGAATAAATAAGGATCTCTAAGGTCAGGGCGTGACAACAGCAGATACATATGAGATGAGTAATGCCAGATACAGTGGGGAGAACAAGTATTTGATACACTGCCGATTTTGCAGGTTTTCCTACTTACAAAGCATGTAGAGGTCTGTAATTTTTATCAACAAAAATCCAGAAAATCACATTGTATGATTTTTAAGCAATTAATTTGCACTTTATTGCATGACATAAGTATTTGATCACCTACCAACCAGTAAGAATTCCGGCTCTCGCAAACCTGTTCGTTTTTCTTTAAGAAGCCATCCTGTTCTCCACTCATTACCTGTATTAACTGCACCTGTTTGAACTCATTACCTGCGTAAAAGACACCTGTCCACACACTCATAAAGACTCCAACCTCTCCACAATGGCCACGACCAGAGTGCTGTGTAAGGACATCAGGGGTAAAATTGTAGACCTGCACAAGGCTGGGATGGGCTACAGGACAATAGGCAAGCAGCTTGGTGAGAAGGCAACAACTGTTGGTGCAATTATTAGAAAATGGAAGAAGTTCAAGATGACGGTCAATCACCCTCGGTCTGGGGCTCCATGCAAGATCTCACCTTGTGGGGCATCAATGATCATGAGGAAGGTGAGGGATCAGCCCAGAACTACACGGCAGGACCTGGTCAATGACCTGAAGAGAGCTGGGACCACAGTCTCAAAGAAAACCATTAGTAACACACTACGCCGTCATGGATTAAAAACCTGCAGCGCACGCGAGATCCCCCTACTCAAGCCAGCGCATGTCCAGGCCCGTCTGAAGTTTTACAATGACCATCTGGATGATCCAGAGGAGGAATGGGAGAAGGTCATGTGGTCTGATGAGACAAAAATAGAGCTTTTTGGTCAAAACTCCACTCGCCGTGTTTGGAGGAAGAAAAAGGATGAGTACAACCCCAAGAACACCATCCCAACCATGAAGCATGGAGGTGGAAACATCATTCTTTGGGGATGCTTTTCTGCAAAGGGGATAGGGCGACTGCACCGTAGTGAGGGGAGGATGGATGGGGCCATGTATCGCGAGATCTTGGCCAACAACCTCCTTCCCTCAGTAAGAGCATTGAAGATGGTTCGTGGCTGGGTCTTCCAGCATGACAACGACCCGAAACACACAGCCAGGGCAACTAAGGAGGTAAGAAGCATCTCAAGGTCCTGGAGTGGGCTAGCCAGTCTCCAGACCTGATCCCAATAGAAAATCTTTGGAGGGAGCTGAAAGTCCGTATTGCCCAGCGACAGCCCCGAAACCTGAAGGATCTGGAGAAGGTCTGTATGGAGGAGTGGGCCAAAATCCCTGCTGCAGTGTGTGCAAACCTGGTCAAGAACTACAGGGAACGTATGATCTCTGTAATTGCAAACAAAGGTTTCTGTACCAAATATTAGGTTCTGCTTTTCTGATGTATCAAATACTTATGTCATGCAATAAAATGCAAATGAATTACTTAAAAATCATACAATGTGATTTTCTGGATTTTTTTCCCCGTCTCTCACAGTTGAAGTGTACCTATGATAAAAATTACAGACCTCTAAATGCTTTGTAAGTAGGAAAACCTGCAAAATCGGCAGTGTATCAAATACTTGTTCTCCCCACTGTATGTAAACATCAAAGTGACTAGTGTTCAATTCCTTAAAGTGGCCAGTGATTTCTAATCTATGCCGATAGGCAGCAGCCTCTAATGGTGGTTTAGTGGCTAGTGGTTTAATAACAGTCTGATGGCCTTGAGAAAGAAGACGTTTTTCAGCCTCTCGGTCCCAGCTTTGATGCATCTGTACTGACCTCACCTTCTGGATGATAGCAGGGTGAACAGGCAGTGGCTCGGATGGTTGATGTCCTTGATTATCTTTTTGGCCTTCCTGTGACATCGGGTGCTGTAGGTGTCTCTGGAGGGTGGGTAGTTTGTCCCTGGTAAATGTGTTGGGCAGACCGCACCACCTTCTGGAGTGCCTTGTGGTTGCGGGCAGTGCAGTTGCCGTACCAGGCGGTGATACAGCCCGACAGTATAATTTCAATTGTGCATCTGTAAAAATGTGTGAGGCTTTTAGATGACAAGCCAAATTTCTTTAGCCTCCTGAGGTTGATGGAACTTGAATCTTTCCACCTCCATTGCAGCCCCATCGATATAGATAGGGAGGTGCACCCTCTGCCGTTTCCTGATGTCCACGATCATCTCCTTTGTTTTGTTGACGTTGGTTGAGAGGTTGTTTCAGGCACCACAATTCCAGAGCCCTCACCTCCTCAATGTAGGCTGTCTTGTCATCGTTGGTAAAGCCCACTACTGTTGTGTTGTCTGCAAATTTGATGATTGAGTTGGAGGCGTGCTGGTCACGCAGTCATGGGTGAACAGGGAGCACGCACCCTTGTGGGGCCCCAGTGTTGAGGATCAGCGGAGTGGAGGTGATGTTTCCTACCTTTACCACCCGGGGGCAACCCGTCAGAAAGTCCAGGACCCAGTTGCACAGGGCGGGGTTCAGACCCAGGGCCTCGAGGGTACTATGGTGTTGAATGCTGAGCTATAGTCAATAAACAGCATTCTTACATAGGTATTCCCTCTTTTCCAGATGGGATAGGGCAGTGTGTAGCGTGACGGCGATTGCATCGTCTGTGGATCTATTGGGACGGTAAGCAAAGGTAGAGGTGATATGATCCTTGACTAGTCTCTCAAAGCACTTCATGATGTTAGGGGTGAGGGCTACGGGGCGATAGTCATTAAGTTCAGTTACCTTTGCCTTCTTGGGTACAGGAACAATGGTTGCCATCTTGAAGCATGTGGGGACAGCAGACAAGAATAGGGAGAGATTGAAAATGCCCATAAACACACCAGCCAGCTGGTCTGTGCATGCTCTGAGGGCGCGGCTAGGTATGCCGTCGTGGATGGCAGCCTTGCGAGGGTTAACACGTTTAAATGTTTTACTCACGTCGGCCATGGAGAAGGAGAGCCAACAGTCGTTGGTAGTGGTCCGCGTCGGTGGCACTGTGTTATCCTCAGAGCGTGCGAAGAATGTGTTAAGATGTCGGTCTCGGCGACGTGGCTGGTTTTCCTTTTGTAGTCCGTGATTGTCTGTAGTCCCTAACACATACATCTCGTGTCTGAGCCGTTGAATTGTGACTCCACTTTATCTCTATACTGACGCTTAGCTTGTTTGATTGCCTGCCGGAGTGAATAACTACACTGTTTATATTCTGCCATATTCCCAGTCACCTTGCCATGGTTAAATGCGGTGGTTCAGTTTTGTGCGAATGCTACCATCTATCCACGGTTTCTGGTTAGGCTAGGTTTTAATAGTCAAAGTGGGTACTATATCTCCTAAACACTTCCTTATAAACTCAGTCACCGTATCTGTGTACGCGTCTCGATTATTTTCACAAGCTATCCAGGACATATCCCAGTTCAAGTGATCAAAACAATCCTGAAGCGTGAATTCCGGTTGGTCAGACCAGCATTGAATAGTTCTTAGCACGGATACTTCCTTTATGAGTTTCTGCCTGTAGGAAGGGAGGAGCAAAATGGAGTCATGGTCAGATTTGCCTAAAGGAGGGTGGGGGAGGGCCTTGTAAGCATTTCGGAAGTTTGAACAGCAATGGTCGATTCTCAGCAGCGCGAGTAGTAGAGTCAATATGTTGATAGAACTTCGGCAGCCTTGTCCTCAAAATTACTTTGTTAAAATCCCCAGCTACAATAAATGCAGCCTCAGGATATGTGGTTTCCAGTTTACATAAAGTCCAGTGAAGTTCTCAGAAAGCTGTTGTGGTATCGGCTTGAGTGTTGATGTAAACGGCCGTGGCAATGACGGAGGAGAATTCTCTTTGGAGATAATATGATCGCCATTTGATTGTGAGGTATTCAAGGTCGGGTGAACAAAAGGACTTGAGTTCCTGTATGTTCCTAGAATTACACCATGAGTCGTTAATCATGAAACATACCACCCTTCTGCATCCCGGAGAGAAATGTATTCCTGTCTGCGAGATGTACTGAGAATCCTGCTGGCTTTACCGACTCAGACAGAGTATACCAAGAGAGCCATGTTTCTGTGAAACAAAGTATGTTACAGGCCCCGATGTCTCTCTGGAAAGAAATCCTTGCTCTAAGCTCATCAACTTCATATCCAAATAATGAACATTAGCGAGTAATGTACTCGGAAGCTGACCAACTGAAGCGGAAGATTCCCGGTATGCGCGCCTCCTAAGTCGAACCAGCAGGCCGCCTCAAATACCTCTCCTCCGCCGGCAATGTTTTGGGTTCAGCCTCTAGAATAACTTCAATTGCTCTGGGGAGAGTGAACAAAGGATCTGCTCCAGGAAAGTAATATTCCTGGTCGTAATGCTGGTAGTTCTGTTGAGTTACCGCCGCTCTAATATCCAATAGTTCTTCCCGGCTGTATGTAATGACACAAAACATTTCCTGGGCTAATAATGTAAAAAATAGTACATAAAAAAAAAATGAATAATGCAAAGTTCCGTAAGAAATAGTCGCAATGCTGCCATCTCCGTCGGATGTCCCCGTTAAGAACGGAGCTCCCTTGGTCATGCACAGTGTTGCTCTATTTTATTCTTGTACTAATTCGCTTTGTAAATGTGAAGCTCCAGTTCAGTTCTTTGTATTCAGAGTCTTTCTTATTATATAAATTAGTAATAAGAGCTAAGACACTACACTTGCCTTTTGGCTGATCGATTCGTGGTTTCAGGTTGGGTGAAAACAGAGTTGGGTGCTGTGGAATCAGTGAGGGTAACCAGAAGGGGTCTTGTGATAATTGTTTATGTTTCTGCTGGTCTGAATTGTTTTTCTTTCAAGAAAGGGCGCCATTATAAAGGAGTGATTACTGGGGTAGAAGTAAACATGTGAAAGTTGACCAACTGAAGCGGAAGATTCCCGGTGTTTGTGATGCTTGTTGTTTGGTGCGACGCAGACAGGGTGGTATGTGTGGTGAAACAGAAGAGTCATTGTCTGTTCTTTTGAGTTCAGATGTTGAGTTTTTGCCTGACAGTGATGTTAGGATATATAAGTTATTCTGTACGAGCTTTTGTGCCGAATACATTACGTTGTTATAGGTGTCAAGCTTATGGGCATGTTGCAGCAGAGTGTATGAGGGAGGTTCCTAGGTGTGAGAAGTGTGCAGAAGGGCATGAGACAAAGGAATGTGTACCATTGGGGAAAATAGTGGTATGTGTTAATTGTAGGGGTGCCCATGGGTCTGTGGAACAGAAATGTCCGGTGCGAGAGAGGCAGGTTGAGGTTTTCAGTGTTAGAGTACTGCAGAATTTGTCATATGCTGAAGCAGTGAAGAAAGTAGAGGAAGATGGGTCAAGGGGGAGGGATCCTGAGAGGAGCGGTGTGAGTAGTAGATCAGTACCAGTACAGAGGGATAGGGCAACAAGTGATATGTGTACGAGACTTGACGTCAGAAGAGTTACAGGGTGTGTTAAGTAATGGTGGCCCATCCGTTCAGGCTGTTGGCCTGAAGTAGGACTAAATATATTTAAATAGTGGAGTAGGATATTTTTGGGGGGGTTGCCGAGGCGGGTGGGTTTGAGTGTAGTGTTTTTTAAAAAAATTTTCAAGCTTCTTCTGGGGAAAGAGAGGCGGACCAAAATGCAGCGTGGTTAGTTTTGTACATCTTTAATAAATATGAAAATACAACAATCTACAAAACAAGAACCGTGAAAAAACCCGAAACAGTCCTATTTTATAAAAAATAATTTATTATCTTCAATACCATTCATTCTTTACAACTCATAATTGTCATACATACTCAAATAATGGTATTTAAATTAAACTAATTTAACTAAACAAAAACCCCAAACAAAACCTCAGGGGAGCATCTTCCCTCCCCGTCACCCTACAAACTACCTTTCCCTATCTCCCCGTCCCTAATCGACGTTCTTCGTTTGTTGAAAGAGAGGACCGAAATGCAGCGTGGTGGTTACTCATGTCTTTAATGAAAAAAGTGACGATACATGAAATAACTAATAAATACGAAAACAACAAACGGAACGTGAAACCTAATTACAGCCTATCTGGTGAAACTACACAGAGACAGGAACAATCACCCACGAAAGACAAAGCGAACTCAGGCTACCTAAATACGGTTCCCAATCAGAGGCAACGAGAAGCACCTGACTCTGATCAAGAACCGCCTCAGGCAGCCAAGCCTAACTAGACACACCCCTAAACCTAGCAATCCCAAATCCTATAAAACCCCAATACGAAACACAACACGTAAACCCATGTCACACCCTGGCCTGACCAAAATATATAACGAAAACACAAAACACTGAGACCAAGGCGTGACAATCCCCTTACAAATCTAAATGACACCCAGCACTAAACCCCCCTTCCACCTCTCCCGAGCAGCATGCTGCCCCCACTTCCAGGGATCAACAAGCCTTCCACCCCTGCGTCTGCCCTAATGGCAGCCCCCAGAGGCTCCATGTACAGAACGAAGAGGAGAGCCGAGAGTGGGCACCCCTGCCTGACCCCAGACGAGAGGTCAAAAACGTCACCCAAGTGACTATTTACACTAACTCGGCACCCCGCTCCGACATATAATGTACGAATCCATCCTATGAACTTCTCCCCAAAACCTAATCGACCTAACACTCTGAATAAAAAGGATCTATTCACGCGATCAAAGGCTTTCGCCTGATCTAGCGCTGCTACCATTAAAGGCAGTCCTCTATCTTCAACCCAAGCAATGGAGTCCCTGATTAACTGTAGGTTCCATCTAATAGAGCGGCCCTCTACCCCGCACGTGACGTAGGGAAGGGCTGTGCGCAACCGGTCTGCTAAAACCTTTGCAAGTAGCTTGTAATCTACACACAGCATGGTCAACGGTCGCCAGTTGCCAAGGTCTGTTACTTCCCCCTTCTTATATAAAAGTGACAGCACACCAACAGCCATTGATCCCTCCGGGACCCCCGTCTCAAGGATGGCCTTCAAGACTTCGAGGACCACTGGTCCAAGTATACCCCAAAACTTGAGATAAAACTCAGCCGGCAGCCCATCCATCCCAGGCACCTTCCCTTTTCCCATCCTCCTAAGAGCGCTCTCAACCTCTTCTAGTGAAATCTGGGCCTCCATCACTTCTCTAATGTCCTCCGGCAACCGCCTGGACAAGTGTTCTAGAAACACATTTCCCTGCTCTACATCTATTTCCCTTTCCTTAAATAAACCTTGGAAATGATCAGTTGTCGCCCTGACCATATCCTCTGGTTCTCTAACTATACTACCATTTTCTTCCCTAACGCCATGCATTACCTTCCTACTCTGTCTGGCCCTAACCGACTTAAAGAACATAGCAGAACAAGTCTCATTATGTTCTAGAAAGCCACTATGCGCACGTTCCAGGAAAGCTCGAGCCTTCCGCTCCTGCAACTCCCTGAGTTGCGCCTTTAGGGTTGCGGATCTCTCCCAGTCAAACGACCCGCCGAGGTTGCCTGCCTCGTATTCGAGTTCAATTAACCTTTGGATACAATCCACCTCCCTCCTCTCCTCCCTTTTTTTCCTCTTGCAATACCCTATTATAAAAGCCCTAATCCTCACCTTAACTAATTCCCACCACTCTAACACCCCCTCGCACATGGACCGGAGGCCTTCAAGCCTCCAAAAGAAACCATAAAACCAGTCAACAAAAGCCTGCTCCTCCAGCACATCCCGATCTAACTTCCAGTACCCCCTACCAAAGAAGCAGACTGGCGACCCCACCTGCAGGAGCACCCCGTCGTGATCCGAAAAGAAAACAGGCAACAGCCGCCCAGACAACTTACCCAAAGACCTGGGTACAAAAATATAGTCGAGCCTCCGCTCAACCCCCCTGGAGTTGCACCATGTAGGACCGGCCATTTTCGGAGTAGTGTGCAGACCACCATCTACAAGACCATGGCAAGCCATTAGCCCGGCAATGGCGCCTGCACTGCTATCCCCCCCTATTCCTAAATCTGTATTAAAATCCCCCCCTATCACTAATTTCCTATTTGTGACACACAGGGGCGTCAGACAGTCCACCATCTCCCTCCTGTCTGCCACCACCTGTGGCCCATACACCACCACTAATCTAAATTTACAATCCCTTATCGTGACATCCACCCCTATAACCCTCCCCTGCATTACCACAAAAGAATCCTCCACTTTTACCTCCCTGTGTCCACACAAAATCCCTACCCCCGATGAGTGCACCCCCCCAATACCCCAAACCGACTCCCCCTTGTCCCACTCCCTCTTAAACCTACTAACATCCCCTCCATCCCTCAGGTGAACCTCCTGTAAAAAACAAAAATCAAACCCCACACCCTCCAAATAACTAAAAACCGCCCTCCTCTTAACAAAATCCCTTAAACCCCTTACATTTAAAGTAACAAAAGTAAAATTAGACCCCATGAAAGAATAAAATAAAAACATGTAATACACTCAAATTCTAAACCCAGACAGAAAAAAAAAAAAAACAGGAGACTCACCCGATGCTCCCCTGCTCCATATCTACCGGTGAGAACACCATCCGTACTCCCGACATCCCCCCCCTCTTCCTCCATCTCACCAACCCAGGATGCAGGAATAGTGTTTGGCTACGGGGTGCCGTGCACCCTGGGTCTACCCCCACAATCCTCCCCCTCTCCAGTGCTGCAGCTGGATTGGAAAAAAAAAAATCGGGGAGGCTGAGTCCCCAAACAAAAAACTCCCCACCTCCTCCTGTACCCAGTCCTGAGTCTTGTTAGGTGTGTCCCCACCCAACAGAAGTTGAGGGCCTGGGGAAACCAGCAGCAACCCAGAGGTTTCTCCCACCCCCATCACTCTCTTGGCCATCCCCTCCCTCTCACTGTCGGCCAATCGCACCCTCCTCTTCATTCTCTTCTTTGGTGATGGCGGCAGTGGAGAGATACCACCCTCCCCCCCCGCCAGCTCCTCCACCATACCCCTCATCTCTTCCACCAGGGCACTTTCCCCCCAGTCCACTTGCTCTTCCACCGTCTCCTTCTCCAACACTCCTCCCTCGCTTTCTTCTCTCTCATGCTCCTCCACTCGGTTGCCTTCTTC
Organism: Oncorhynchus kisutch; assembly: GCF_002021735.2. Lineage (NCBI taxonomy): Eukaryota > Metazoa > Chordata > Actinopteri > Salmoniformes > Salmonidae > Oncorhynchus > Oncorhynchus kisutch. The sequence continues at coordinate 21,834,567 of NC_034195.2, read as the reverse complement.
CGCCGCTTTTCCTGGTTCTCCTACTCCCGTGCCTTCTGTTTCCTTCTCTCTTCCATCCGCCGCTTCTTGCTCCTCCTCCTTCCTTGCGGCCTTCCCCTCTGGACCTGTACTCTGGTCAGAGGCTTGCTTCCTTCCCCTCCTCTTCTTCCCCCATCCCCCGCTCCTGCTCCCCCCCCAGCCGCAGACGCATATGACCTCTGATGAGCCGGGCACCCCCGCCACAGGTGTGCTGACGAGCCACACCCGTGGCACGCCTTAGGCTTGTCACAATCCCTCGCCTCGTGTTCCTCAGATCCACAAAATCTGCATTTTCTTGTGCTGCACGAGGCGAATATGTGGCCGTAGGCCATACAGCGCCTGCAAAATGGGGGCTGACGTGCATAAAACAATGTCCCCCTGTCAGCCCCTAGGGAGAACATAGCAGGAGGATGGAGGTGGCCACCATGTCCCTTTGGGTCCTCTCTGAGGAGGGCCTGGAAGCCTCTCCTCCCATTCCAAAATCCAAGGGAGTCTTTGAGGTGCCTTGCTGAGGAGACGTTATCCATGTATCTCCCCAGTAAGGCCCTCACCTCTTCATCCTTAACGTATGGGTTATAAATGTTGACAGTTACAACCCTAAAGTTATTCTTCGCCAGGCTTGTTATTTCATAGTGGCTCATCGGCCTCTCGCCTCCCACTGCTCTTGCCCTTCTCAGGATATCATCGTGTTTCTCCTCTGTATATAGTGCCATGTTGTATGCTCCCTCCAACGAGTTGCCTTGGAAACAAAACACGTCCTTCACTGTCAGCTTTAGAATCCCCATCAATATTATCCTTCCAAAAGTTTCCCGTCCTAATGTTGGCCAGCCCAATCCCAGGGACCGACCGTGTTGATGTATTTTGCACCATCTCCGCAAGGAGAATGGGGCTCGTTCTCTTCTCTTCCAAAACAATGAAAAAGAAAATCCAAAGTGACTGAGCCTATCTGTTCCTGTCTCTACACAAAGACAGGAACAATCACCCACGAAACACTCAAAGAATATGGCTGCCTAAATATGGTTCCCAATCAGAGACAACGATAAACACCTGCCTCTGATTGAGAACCACTTCAGGCAACCATAGACTTTTCTAGACAACCCCACTATACCACAATCCCAATACCTACAAAACACCAAGACAAAACACACCACATAATAAACCCATGTCACAACCTGGCCTGACCAAAATAATAAAGAAAACACAAAATACTAAAACCAGGGCGTGACAAAGCTAAGTATAAGGGAGTTATACTCCAGTCTAGTAGGTGGTGGTAGTGCAACATTTATTTGATGCCAACCACCATTAAACCTAGAAGATGAAGAGTAGGTTACCTTGAAAACAACAGTCGTACATCTTGGGCACAGTCTCCAGTTCTTATTATACCTCAGTACTTCAGCCCCATTCAGCAATATGGTGTGCTTCAAATTAAAATACTTTCGGCTTCATACGCCATCAGGTATTTTTCATAGAAATATGTGGATGACATCAGCACCACCACTATCTACTGATTTTAATGTCTATGGATTAATCAGACAAGCCTGGACCAGAGCAGCCCCCTAGCTCTGAAGTTGATTATTAATTAGCTAGATTCTTCAACAACAAAAAATGACATATTTCTTCAGCAGCAGTGTGAAGTCAGGGCTTTGGATAGTAGCTCCAAACCTCTCTTGTTTTTCTTCCAGGAGGTTAACTGTAGGTTGCTAGCTGCTTGAAGTCCTAAAACCCAGAAAGCCATCCCTATGGGGAAAATCAATGGGGAAGAATAGGGTTTTGGGATAAACTCAGAAAATAATGTCTGAGGTTAACACAGGCTTAGGAGATCTTATACGTTTTGTTATATAACATAATATCAGTCAGTTGACATGACCTTTATGAATTATGAAGCCTTTGTGCTTATTTGTCATTACATAAATGCTTAAAAATGCAGGAAGAAAATACCCTAGCTGATGAAGATTATCTCATAGAACAAAATGTATAAGATCTCCTAAGCCTGTGTTTACCACAGACCTTATTTTCAGCGTTTATCCAAAAACTCTACAAAAGCACCATTCATTTCCCCATAGCGACAAAGCGTCCAACAAACCATGGCAGAGTTAGTGCCTACAAAAAAATGGCATTACAATTCCTCTCTATATCCAGGGATCTGTTCCAGTGGCGACCCGTCATTTTTGACAGGGTTGGCCTGTTTTACATGTTATTTTGGCACTAATACTTGTCACATATCAGTTTGCAAACAATGTAAAAAATATAGAATAATAATAATAATTCAGTTAATAAAGCAGAATACAAGTATGGTCTCTTTTTTGCTTTCTTGAGTAAGGCAGCTTCAAAATTCAGGTGTTTCAGCCTAGCTCAGTGCTTTCTGTGGTGGTGGGGCAGCCAGTGGGAAAAAACTGAGCGTAGGGGTCGGTCATGTTCTCTAGTTGCTCAGTGTTCTGTCACTCATGGGGACACAACGTCACCGCCTAGTCTAAAAGGTAGAGCTCGAAAATTGAAGCCCCTTGGGTGCTGCCATAGAGTTACATTAGAAGTGCCCATCCAAGAAGGCTCAAGATCATTGGTTACAGATAAAAGGATGTCAAATCACGTTATATCTACAGTAGCTTTGATTGGACTGATAATGTCAACATCATACTTTTAAAATATTAGCTAGCAGTCATCATCATGAATTAAGTCGACAATCTACTGGCAAATCCATTTTAATCCTTGTCATATGAAGAGAACTAATGAATTGAAACTATAGATAAAATGTATCGGTGCTCATTGGCCATTAGACATAAACATTACACAACAAGTTGGAAATCGCAAATTCAACAATGAGTGTTTTGGAAGTAATCAGTGGCTAACTGCAAGCAATTCAAAGCAATAACTAGCCTGCTATTGAGTGGAGTGGCTGTGTGATCCCAAGTCTGGCATAAAGGGTCTCTTTTCTAAGCTTAAAATTATAAACATTCAACATTGGCAATGCTGTTAATGAAGCATGAGTTGTGCCGCACTCAAAACAACTGTTAACTCGGAACTGGGAAATCTGACTTCAGTGAGTTCAAGACAACTGGGCACTCGGGGAAAAAACTAGCTCCGACTGGGAAAATATGTTTTGAACGGTCATCCAAGTCAGAATTGTAAATCGGGAAATTGGGCCTCTTTCTGGAGCTACAACCTGAAGATCACTGATGTCATCATGATTCGACCTTGTTTTTTTTTCAAGTTCCCAGTTGTCTTGAAAACACCATAAATCCAGAGAATGCCAGACTGATGACAAATTTTGCCCACGAAGGACCGCCGCACCACCTTCCTGTTCAAGTGAGTATAGCACAACAAGGTGAGTCCAAAAATGTATTGTATGCTGCTGCATAAATTATGTAATATGCCAGGGAGATATGTATACTGTAGCTAAGAAAGTAATACTAAGTGTATGTTGTGTAGTAAGCTGTTAGTAGCCCACGTGCCTCACCCTAATACTTTGGTTTCTTTTCCCCTCTTAATTTCGCCTACTGTTCTGACTTGGTGGTGGACATGTAGCCTTTAACATGTTTTAGAGAAATATAATCATTGAATATTGTAAGAGCTTTCATTGTCTGTTAATATGCCCCCTTTATTTATCCTACTGTTCTGACTTGGTGTACAGGGAGAACACGGTAAGAATGTTCCATGTTCTGAATTCTGTCACTGTACATTTAAAAAGTGCTGAACAAATAATTATATTTCCTGTCCATCCTAGCTCGCTCATTAATGTTTTAATATAAATTGCCTCTTATCCGCATGTCGTCCCCTTATGCCATAGTTTGTACATCTCAATTGTTAGTAGAAACTACATTTTTTTAAGCAAGTCAGCCATATCAGCTGTTTTTTTAAAGACAGTAAATGAGGCCGAATTAACTGTTTTGCTGCCAGAAAAGGCCCCGCTGATAGCCAGGGGTAGCAGTGGTAAGATGTTGGGACTGCTGTTGGGACTGTGCTGCTGGGACAGCGATATGTAGGCCCTACCGTTTGTCACCGTTATAGTGCAATTAATGTATTGTTCAGTGTTGTGTAGTGGCATGCATCCCACATGTATTTTTTTTGTTTGCCCCACCAAGATTTACATGCTAAAATCGCCACTGATCTATTCAATCTTGCAACAGTAAAAGGTCACGGCTAGAAGGAATTTACGCAGCAGGTTATGAGAATTAGGTTAAGGTTAGGAAAGGGGTGAACTTTTGACATTCATTTGACAGCAGTAAACTGGAGCACCAAATCTGCCATAATTAGAATTTAATGAATAAATAAATGCACACAAAAATATATATAAATACATGATTGGTGTCACAATTTTTCTCCATCCCTATCAAACACAGCTGATTAATCAAATTGCATTCTAAACTGAAGATCATGAGGAGTTGATTATTGGATTCAGGTGTGTTAGCTGGGGCTGGGGCAAAACTGTGACACCAATCAGGCCCCCAAGGACTGGAATTGCCCACCCCTGTTGGGAATGTCCATTTGGCCAGAAAAGCATGGTAAGCTAACGTTACTGAGTGAGTATCATGCTAGCTAGTTTGACCACAACTGATAAAGTTGAGGTGGCTAGCTAGCTGCAATTTACAGGCACTCAGTTTTACACTTAGCTAGCCAGTTAATGAATTTAACTGCAATGATCATAAATCATTGCTAGCTAAGGTACCTAAATATCTGTCAGATGTAAAGCAAGCAGTATCGTGGCATGTCAGAAGCAATCCATGTTGACTAGCTCACGTTAGCTAGATCATTGATTAAGCAATAGAGTGGATACTTAATTAATAGGGTTGTCATTTAGTTAGCCAATGTCATTCTTGACATCATCCATCTTTGAAGTGGTTTGGCTGCAAAATTAGGTCTCAACAATCCAGGCATCTAATATAGCAGCTAGCTACCTACAGTCAAATAAGAAGAAACATGTTGTCATAATGGAATAATTCTCCTATGTGAAGCTAGCCACAATACGGATTAGCCAGAATAGTGGAATTTGCTGTTCGCCTTAGCAATTGTTAGTGATATTAAATGAGATGTGATACCATAATATATTAGCTTGGTATAAATTCACATGTATGCCATGTAATTGGTTGAGGCTTTTGACCAGCAGGATCATTGAGCACTCTGTGTCAGTAAGTCATGAAATTGTTGTCCTTCACATTGCATGATACTAGGGAGGAGGCCATGGGCCAGTGGGAGGTCAGGGCTCTCTCTTTCTAGCATTCACTACCTCTCTCTGTCTCTCCAGGTGCTACTAAAACAGACTGGTCCATGAACATCTGGAGCTTTCTGACCAACTACCTGCGATCTCTCCAGATTGGATTAGAATTACTGTACTCATGTCAAAACTCATGTGCTCTCCCCCCTGTAAAAGTCTCCCAGACATTTATGAGATACATTACACAGGTGTCAACTAAAATATATATCCTAGACAAGATTGAAGAATGAGACAAGACAAAGTGAATATATGTAAGTGACTGTGTCTGTAGCAGTTTGTATGAATTTTTAGTGGTTACTTACAATACATGTTGACAGAATGGCTGCGAGACAGAGAGTGAGAGAACTGTTTCTGTACTCCCAGCACAGGAGGTTGGTGGCACCTTGAAGAGGAATTTTACCCTGGAGGAATCTGGGCTTGTTTTCATCATGTCTGAGGCATTTCTAGGACAGTGAGATAATTACCCAGGAGAATCGCAGGTCAGGGCTTTGCGTGCGGAATGATAAACCCTATGACGGCTTCTGGTGTATTGATGGGGGGGTAATCAAAATGTATGTAGTCCTGCTTTGTGGCATTTCGAAGGGTCTATGTTAAACTGATAATACTATACGTTTTTGTGGGTATAAATATGGTTGTCCTTAGAGCCATTGGACGTCTTTCAGCGATGTTCCTATCGGCGGAGTCATTGCTAAATATACAACCAGACATTTTTTCCAGTCTTTAAAAGACTACAACTTGTGTTGGGCGGTGCTTCATACTCTGGCCCCCGTCCCTCCCCCAAAGCGGGCTTTTTTGAAAAGGAGACGGACACTAACAACAATCCTTTGGGCAAAACTGAAATAACTCCAGACGCAATGGCTTCAAGTGATTACTCCCATCAACATGAATTCAATGATTGAGCATCCATTAGCGACATTCAACCATACATGTTTCAGCCGGGATAGAACGAAGAGGATTTGAAACAAAGAGTTTGATTTAGCTAACATAATGTTAGAAGCTGAGCTTCAGCCGATGCCAGGACCAAGAGGGCAGATGACATTACCGTACCTAGCAGTGGAGGCTGATGAGGGGAGGACGGCTCATGGTAATGGCTGGAACGGCGCAAATTGAATGGCATCAAATACATTGAACTCATGTGTTTGATACCATTCCACCCATTCTGCTCCAGCCATTACCATGAGCCCTTCCTCCACAATTAAGGTACCACCAACCTCCTGTGGTGCCTCACTAAGAAAATTATTTTTCCTGCAAGCCATCTGGTTAATTTAGTTTATCTACTGAAACCCATATTGTGTATTGCTGGCTAACATAATACTGTTACAGTAGGGGGAAATCAAATAATGTTTCTGTTTGCTAACTTAGCTACCTAGATTCTATAGCTAGCAAACAACTACCGGTAGCCATATCTATAACTAAAAATAGAAGAGGTTTTACAATCGGAGATCTTTTGTGTCTCGATTTTTAGTCGTAGATATGGCTAGCTACTAAACAGCAAGCTACAATGTTACAACCAGCCAACTAAAGCTAGGTTTACCAGCAAAAGTTAGCTAGTCAGCCTGGCGCCTGCTAACTTGTTATGCGCCACACCTCACATTTGTAACTTGTTCGCAAATGTGTAACATCAGCAACTAAATCATTTTACGAGCTAGCTATGTAAAATCATTTGAGGGTTGACATTGGTTATGATTATGACCGTGCATTTCAATCTCATAAAATGATAGGTGTGATGCAAGATAAGCATGCCTGATAGACATGGCTGTAGGTAGATACGGTCTGCCTTTCTACCTAGGCTCATTTGTACAGTCTTGGTCACTGTGCAAAGGTTGATGGTTATGCCATATTTCTTTCTATTAGGCTAGATATTGTTGTAAATGTAATCTCTGTGCCTGTGCACATGTATGCATGTTCAACTCGTCTATCCTAATGTTGATGCTGTGCTGGCATGGTTCAACTGTTGTTCAAACTGTATAAATGTTTTAGTTAGTCTTCCAGAAAATACTGTGGTGCCTGGGCTTCTTCCTGGAGTGGATTCTAGATACAGAAACAGGATTCCTTTGCCTGCGTGTGTCATTGTAGCAGAAATGTATCCCTTGAACCATATCCCTCTCGAGGGATGAGACATTATGCTGGATTTCAAGCAGATGACTCATGAGGAGTTGAATGGCAGGTAGATCATGACAACACTCCTTCCACAGCTTTACAAGTATTTCCTGAACTTACTGTATGTTTCTTTGGAATGGCAATTTCTTGACCATCTCTCCCATCTGCTGATCACCAGTTCTCTTAGCTAAAGATTGTTACACCGGATAATGTGATTTAACTGATTTATGGGGTACATTACTGGGCATTACAGGATACAGTTGATGTCAAGTTTACATAAACTACTTTTAATGACTCCAACCTAAGTGTTTCAACCACTCCACACATTTCTTGTTAACAAACTATAGTTTTGGCAAGTCGGTTAGGACATCTACTTTGTTCAGGACACAAGTAATGTTTCAAACAATTGTTTACAGACAGACTATTTCACTGTATCACAATTCCAGTGGGTTACGTACACTAAGTTGACTGCCTTGAAATCAGCTTGGAAAATTCCAGAAAATTATGTCATGGCTTTAGAAGCTTCTGATAATCTAATTAACATAATTTGAGTCAATTGGAGTTGTACCTGTGGATGCATTTCAAGGCCTACCTTCAAACTCAGTGCCTCTTTGCTTGACATACTGGGAAAATCAAAATAAATCAGCCAAGACCTCAGAAAAAATATTTATAGACCTCCAGAAGACTGGTTCATCCTTGGGAGTAATGTTCAAACTCCTGAAGGTACCACGTTCATCTGTACAAACAATAGTATGCAACTATACAAACCATGGGACCACGCATCCATCATACCGCTCAGAAAGGAGACTCGTTCTGTCTCCTAGAGATGAACATATTTTGGTGCGAAAAGTGCAAATCAATCCCAGAACAACAGCAAAGGACCTTGTGAAGATGCTGGAGGAAACAGGTACAAAAGTATCTATAACCACAGTAAAACGAGTCCTACATCGACATAACCTGAAAGGCCACTCAGCAAGGGAGAACTGCTCCAAAAATCGCCATAAAAAAGCCAGACTAAAGTTTTCAACTGCACATGGGGACAAAGATCGTACTTTTTGGAGAAATGTCCTCTGGTCTGATGAAACAAAAATGGAACGGTTTGGCCATAATGACCATCGTTAGGTTTGTCTCGCAAGCCGAAGAACACCATCCCAACCGTGAAGCACGGGGGTGTTAGCATCATGTAGCATCCTTAATTGGGGAGTACGGGCTCGTGGTAATGGCTGGAGAGGAATAGGTGGTATGGTATCAAATATATCGAACACATGGTTTCCAATTGTATTTTGTAAAGTGGTTTCTTGCATCAAACAGCACATTTTCAATCACCTCCTTGTCTGAAGGACAAGTGAATGAACAGGTTAATGTCAAACCCTGCATGTGTTTTTCAAAAGTCTCATGGAATGTAGGCCAACATTGAACACCACACATTTTATGCTACTGTAGGCTGAATGATATAATAGCTATTTCCATGTTATGGGATGCATTTTTCTCCATGATTTTAGATGATAAGCCATTCTGGTAGGCCAGATAATCAAATAGCCACAGTAGCCTACTTGGCCACTGTTAAAACTAACTTAAAGTGACTACAGCATCAGTGTTCACAGTAAACGTGTGATGGAGGTGTCAAAATTCTGTGCAAATGTTCAAGTTTGTTCTCAGCAGACCTGAAATTTGCTCAGTGCCTAAAGGAAATTGAGGGAACATTTGATTATGAGCCACATTATTCAGCCTATTGTGTGAATTGAACATATACTGTATATTGCAATGTGATTTCCCACAGTCAAAGTCCTGCAAAATGAGCTACAGTACAATGCTAATATTTGTAAACTCTTCACAGTTGTGTTCTCTGGATGTCACTGAGTAGGCTGATACCCAATTTTCAGGACCCAAGATCCATAGGTAAAGCTGTACATTGCGATATGAATGTACAATAGGCTGAATAGTGAGGCGATTTCCCACAGTTAAAGTCCTGCAATAAGATCCCAGACGCTAATATTTGTGTAAACTCTTCACAGTTATGAACATTTCATGGACCCAAGATCCATAGGCAAGGCTTTACCATGCCCCCAATGCATGATCAATTGTTTTGTTGGTCAAATTAACTCATTGTTGAATTGCTATAACAACATTTTGAACTTGTTAAGCATTATCTAGTCCAATTATGTTATGATTCCACTATTTGTATCTGTTTGTGTCCATTTCAATGCTGACTTTTATTTTGATGCTCCCTCAAGCAATTTATATATTTTTTTTATTTGACCTTTATTTAACCAGGTAGGCTAGTTGAGAACAAGTTCTCATTTACAACTGCGTCCTGGCCAAGATAAAGCAAAGCAGTTTGACACATACAACAACAGGGTTACACATGGAATAAACAAACATACAGTAGAAAAGATCTATATACATACAGTGTGTGCAAATGAGTTAAGATAAGGGGCAATAAATAGGCCATGGTGGCGAAGTAATTACAATATAACAATTCAACAGTGGAATGGTAGATGTGCAGAATATGAATGTGCAAGTAGAGATACTGGGGTGCAAAGGAACAATATTAATAAATACAGTATGGGGATGGGCTATTTACAGATGGGCTATGTACAGGTGCAGTGATCTGTGAGCTGCTCTGACAGCTGTTGCTTAAAGCTAGTGAGGGAGATTTTTGCAGTTCATTCCAGTCATTGGCAGCAGAGAACTGGAAGGAAAGGCGGCCAAAGTAGGAATTGGCTTTGGGGGTGACCAGTGAGATATACCTGCTGGAGTGCGTGCTACGGGTGAGTGCTGCTATGGTGACCAATGAACTGAGATAAGGCGGAGCTTTACCTAGCAAAGACATGTAGATGACCTGGAGCCAGTGGGTTTGGCGACGAATATGTTGCGAGGGCCAGCCAACGAGAGCGTACAGGTCGCAGTGGTGGGTAGTATATGGGGCTTTGGTGACAAAACGGATGGCACTGTGATAGACTGCATCCAATTTGTTGAGTAGAGTATTGGAGGCTGTTTTGTAAATGACATCGCCGAAGTCGAGGATCGGTAGGATGGTCAGTTTTACGAGGGTATGTTTGGCAGCATGAGTGAAGGATGATTTGTTTTGCGAAATATGAAGCCGATTCTTTATTTAATTTTAGATTGGAGATGCTTAATGTGAGTCTGGAAGGAGAGTATAGAGTCTAGCCAGACAGTTAGGTATTTGAAGTTGTCCACATATTCTAATTCAGAACCTTCCAGAGTGGTGATGCTGGACGGGCGGGCAGGTGCGAACAGCGATCGGTTGAAGAGCATGAATTTATTTTTACTTGCAGTTGGAGGCCACGGAAGGAGAGTTGTATGGCATTGAAGCTTGTCTGGAGGTTAGTTAACACAGTGTCCAAAGAAGGGCCAGAAGTATACAGAATGGTGTCGTCTGCGTAGAGGTGGATCAGAGAATCACCAGCAGCAAGAGCGACATCATTGATGTATACAGAGAAGAGAGTCGGCCCGAGAATTGAACCCTGTGGTACCCCCATAGAGACTGCCAGAGGTCCGGACAACAGGCCCTCCGATTTGACAAACTGAACTCTATCAGATAAGTAGTTGGTGAACCAAGCGAGGCAGTCATTTGAGAAACCAAGGCTGTTGAGTCTGCCGATAAGAATGTGGTGATTGACAGAGTCGAAAGCCTTGGCCAGGTCGATGAAGACGGCTGCACAGTAATGTCTCTTATCGATGGCGGTTATGATGTCGTTTAGGACCTTGAGCGTGGCTGAGGTGCACCCATGACCAGCTCTGAAACCAGATTGCATAGCGGAGAAGGTATGGTGGGAATCAAAATGGTCAGTAATCTGTTTGTTAACTTGGCATTCGAAGACCTTAGAAAGGCAGGGTAGGATCGATATAGGTCTGTAGCAGTTTGGGTCTAGAGTGGCTCCCCCTTTGAAGAGGAGGATGATCGCGGCAGCTTTCCAATCTTTGGGAATCTCAGACGATACGAAAGAGAAGTTGAACAGGCTAGTAATAGGGGTTGCAACAATTTCGGCAGATCATTTTAGAAAGAGAGGGTCCAGATTCTCTAGCCCGGCTTATTTGTAGGGGTCCAGATTTTGCAGCTCTTCTAGATCATCAGCTATCTGGATTTGTATTTATTTATTTAATTTCACCCCCTTTTCTGCCCAATTTCGTGATATCCAATAGTTACTATCTTGTCTCATCGCTACAACTCCCGTACGGGCTTGGGAGAGACGAAGGTCGAAAGCCTCTGGAAACACAACCCAACCAAGCCGCACTGCTTCTTAACACAGAGCGCATCCAACCTGGAAGCCAGCCGCACCAATGTGTCAGAGGAAACACCGTGCACCTGGCGACCTGGTTAGCGTATACTGCGCCCGGCCCGACACAGGAGTCACTAGTGCGCGATGAGGCAAGGATATCCCTACCGGCCAAACCCTCCCTAACCCGGACGACGCTAGGCCAATTGTGCATCGCTCCATGGACCTCCCGGTCGCGGCCGGCTGCGACAGAGCCTGGGCTCAAACCCAGAGTCTCTGGTGACACAGCTAACACTGCGATGCAGTGCCCTAGACCACTGCGCCACCCAGGAGGCCCAGCTATCTGGATTTTGGTGAAGGAGAAATGGGGGAGGCTTGGGTGAGTTGCTGTGGGGGGTGCAGGGAGGTTGACCGGGGTAGGGGTAGCCAGGTGGAAAGTATGGCCAGCTGTAGAAAAATGCTTATTGAAATTCTCAATTATAGTGGATTTATCGGTTGAGTGTTTCCTAGCCTCAGTGCAGTGGGAAGCTGGGAGGAGGTGCTCTTATTCCTCATGGACTTTACAGTGTCCCATAACTTTTTTGAGTTTGTGCTACAGGATGCAAATTTCTGTCAGGAAAGCTAAGGCTAGCTTTTTCAAACTGCCTGTGTATCAGAGAATCAGAGAAATCATTGGTTTCTACCTTCCCTGAAAAGTTGCATATCACGGGGGCTGTTCGATGCTAATGCAGTACGCCACAGGATGTTTTTGTTCTGGTCAAGGGCAGTCAGGTCTGAAGTGAACCAAGGGCTATATCTGTTCCTGGTTATAAACTTTTTTGAATGGGGCATGCTTATTTAAGATGGTGATGAAGGCACTTTTAAAGAATAACCAGGCATCCTCTACTGACGGGATGAGGTCAATACCTTTCCAGGATACCCGGGCCAGGTCGATTAGAAAGGCCTGCTCACTGAAGTGTTTTAGGGAGCATTTGACAGTGACGAGGGTTGGTCGTTTGACCGCAGACCCATTACGGATGCAGGCAATGAGGCAGTGATCGCTGAGATCTTGGTTGAAAACAGCAGAGGTGTATTTGGGGAGCAAGTTGGTTAGGATGATATCTATGAGGATACCCGTGTTTACGGATTGGATGTTGTACCTGGTAGGTTCATTGATAATTTGTGTGAGAATGAGGGTATCAAGCTTAGATTGTAGGATGGCCGTGAACCGCAAATTGTACTATTGTGGCTAATCCTTTTTGTGGCTAGCTTCACATAGGGGGGTGCAAAAGCAATTGTGTTAGGCACTGTGACATTGATCAACCACTGCTTTTTTATACCCTGATGAAAACCGCTTGTCTGTCAACGTTGGATATTAGGTTATTAAATTATTGCATCTGAGCTCCTAGAGTGTGCGGCTCTCCTTTTAGTTTTTCAAGTGTTAGATACCACCGACAGATGTTTGATTGACACAGGTGTTTTATTAACACCCCCTCATTATCATATTGGAGTAAGAAATACAGAAATGACTAAAAATGAATTCAAGTTTGAATTAGATAAATAATAAAATACATACAGATATGTATTTTTGTATTTTTTGTATTTCCTTGCTCATTCATTTGTCGATTTTATTGATTTATGTAATTATGACAGGTTTGGTCCTACATAGTAAACTAGTAAAGAGAAAACAAAAAACTTTAGTCGCGGGAGAATGACGTATCCCCGTAGAGTTTGTGGGCGTAACATGGTTGCGTCCAAAATACAGCACAATGGGGGCTGTGTTCGATTACTTTGAAGATGTATCCACCCTTTCTTCCTCGTGCATACATTAAACTGTATGAAAGCGGAAAACAATGTTGCCACGTATCCATATTTATCTCAGATATGTGATTGTTCCAGGGGAAGGAATGTAAAAGTATTTTAACGGAGCCTGGCTTGTAAAATAGAAAAAGTGTGCTAAACGCTTCTTTAAAAAAAAATTTTTTACCTCGCGTTCTGCTTCTGACTTGTGTGTAGTGTGGCCCATGCAAGGTAGGCTACAGTGAAGTGGGACGAAGCCAATGACTATGTCATTCCATTTGGGACGCTCCCTGTTATTTGTTTATATCTAGTTAGATAGCGAGCTAGGTAAAGTAGCGTACTATTATTGTTATGAATGTCACATGAGCCTGTGTGGTTGTATTTAAATGTTTGACCCTGCCAAGTATAACGTTAGATGATTAACTATCTATGTCACTTAATATTCAGCCCAAAATCCAGTCCAATAATTTCTTATAGGCAGCTGGCTAATTTTGCATGCTGACGTTAGCCTAGCCTACGGTCGGCTAATTCTGCCTGAAGGTAACTCTGGCATGGTAAATTGCTTTATTCCTAGTTCGCAATCCGGGCTGGTGTGCTAATGACATGTTTTTTCTCTGTAGGAACACAATGTCCAGCACTGAGTCCGAGGTTAGCGTTGCAGGTTCGGTGGTGTCAGACCCTCAACACTCTCAGAAACTTCTCAAGGCCCTTCGCTCCTTTTGGCAAGAACAATGCTTCCAAGACGCAGTGTTAGTACTGGACGGGGAAAAGATTCCAGTCCAGAAAAACATTTTGGCTGCGGCTAGTCCATACATCAGGTAATCCGTTAGTTATGTCTTGCTTTATCTTTTGTCGAAAGCAGAACTGTTGCAATGGATGAAATCCATTCCATGGTTATTATTATAACTTTGATACGGCTGGGGATGTGACATTGTTTCCAGCTGTCAACAGGGCGTCTCCCGCAGTGTCCCACTCGATGCTGGTAGACTGTCAATTGTTTTACCTGTCATGCTGATCACATTTGTATTTGTTTAGTACACATATTTTGCAGACATTACCGCGGTTGTAGAGAAATGCTTATGTTCCTAGCTCCAACAGTGAAGTAATACCTAACAATGCACTCAAAACCAAACAAAAAGGGATGAAGAAATACTAGAATGCGACACATACCGTATTCTGACATATTCCATAGAACAAAACTGAACTACAACCCTCCAAAGGAAGATGGATCCATGTACACCATTGAGCTTCAGGGAATCTCTGTCACTATCATGAAGCAGATCCTGGACTACATCTTTAGTGGGGAGGTGAGTAGTGTGCAATGCTGTAAATGGGCCTAGAATAATGTGTAAATGGGACTAGAATAATGTGAACATAAATGGGATTATTTTACTGGCTTTTAAATTGCCTATAACAATATTGTCCTGTACTTCCTAAGTCTTTTGAGGGAATCCATATTCCTATTTGTAGCTTACAGTTTTTGAATCTTATGTTCCCTACTTGAACAACCCTGATCTTACACTCCTCCTTCCGTCCTGCTCATTGTTATCTGTGTGTAGATCAGTCTGAGTGAGGACACCATTCAGGACATGGTCCAGGCTGCTGATCTTCTGCTTCTGACAGACTTGAAGTCCCTGTGCTGCCAGTTCCTAGAGAGCTGCATTGCTGCAGAGAACTGCATTGGGATCCGGCTCTTCTCTCTACATTACTGTCTGCACCATGTTCACCATGTTGCCACAGACTTCCTCCAGACACATTTCCGTGATGTGGCTGCCACGGACGAGTTCAGGGAGTTACCCCCAGACCGGCTGTGTGAGATCCTGTCCATGGAGAAGCTCAACGTGGGCAATGAGAAGCATGTCCTGGAGGCTGTGGTGCGCTGGCTCGGTCATGACCTGGAGGAACGGAGGGTGAGGACCTTGTTTTACTACTAAGGGTGTGGGGGTTCTGGCCTTGGTTCTGTCTGTCGGAAAACAACCTGTAGTATTCCATGGCTACAAAAGTAGAATTACAACTACAATTATGTTCAGAGACTACTACATCATTTGAAGGACTGTTTTTCGCACACTATTTGCCTATCCATTACTATTGGCCTCAGCTCATCCCGAGTAACCTATTTCTGATCCTCTCCCAGGTGCACATGAAAGAGGTGATGTCATCAGTGTGGATCCAGGGCCTGGACCAAGGTTACCTGAGGGAGCAGGTATTGGGAGAGCCCTTGATGAGGGAGGTGATCAGGGAGTACTGCAATGCTCCACTGGGGGGTGCTGCACTGCAGGGTGAGGCTCTTCTAGCCGCCTTCAAACCTCGTGGCTACTCGGAGTGCATCGTCACTGTAGGAGGGGAGGAGAGAGGGTGAGTATTTGCTGACTCTTACTCTGGGAGGATGTCCAGGCATAAGATGTCTACATTCTGTTGAATGTGTATATGAATCATACATTGTGGCCATAACGCATTAATTCTCATTTTGCAGAATGCTGTGGTTTTGTGTGCGTATGCTTGTTATACAAACAGTTTGCAATGGAAGTTCTTGCAAAACATTCAGAGACCTGAAATTTATGACAAGCAAGATGAGAATTTAAGGGCCGTAAGAATAGTGTGGTTGATATACTGAGAGATTTGAGGTGACACGGAGATTTTTATGGTGACACAGAGAGAGGATGATGTTAGAGCGGGAGCCAGTGTGTCAGATAAAACCAACAGGATATAACTCATTGACTTCCTGTTCTCTGGTTCCTGTTTAGAACGAGGAAGCCGTCAGCCATGGCACGCTGCATGTGTCCACTCTATGATCCAAACCGTCAGCTGTGGATCGAGCTGGAACCAATGAGCATTGGCCGAATAGGGCATGGGGTGCTGGCTGCAGGTTGGTATTGAATCCAGACCTAGTTTTATTTTTACAGTACCAGTCAAAAGTTTGGACACTTACTCATTCAAACTATGAAATTACACATGCAATCATGTAGTAACCAAAAAAGTGTTAAACAAATCAAAATATATTTAAGATTCTTCATAGTAGTCACTCTTTGCCTTTGACAGCTTTGCACAATCTTGGCATTCTCTCAACCATCTTCACCTGAAATGCTTGAAGGAGTTCCCACATGCTCAGCACTTGTTGGCTACTTTTCATCCCAAACCATCTCAATTGGGTTGAGGTCGGGTGATTGTGTAGGCCAGGTCATCTGATGCAGCATTCATCACTCTCCTTGGTCAAATAGCCCTTACACAGCCTGGATGTGTGTTGGGTCATTTTCCTGTTGAAAAACAAATGATCGTCCCACTAAGCGTTAATCAGAGGGTGTATCACTGCAGAATGCTGTGGTAGCCATGCTGATTAAGTGTGCCTTGAATTCTAAATAAATCACCAACATGCTTCAGGGTGGGAACCAAACATGCAGAGATGATCTGTTCACCTACTCTACGTCTCACAAAGACACAGCGGTTGGAATCAAAAATCTCAAATTTGGACTCATCAGACCAAAGGACAGATTTCCACCTGTTGAATGTCCATTGCTCGTGTTTCTTGACTTAAGCAAGTCTCTTCTTATTATTGGTGTCCTTTAGTAGTGGTTTCTATGCAGCAATTCGACCATGAAGGCCTGACTCATGCAGTCTCCTCTGAACAGTTGATGTTGAGATGTTTGTTACTTGAACTCTGACGCATTTATTTTCTGAGGCTGGTAACTCTGTAATGAACTTATCCTCTGCAGCAGAGGTAACTCTGGATCTTCCTTTCCTTTTGCGGTCCTCATGAGAGCCCGTTTCTTCATCAGTGCTTGATGTTTTTTGCAACTACACTTGAAGAACCGTTCAAAGTTCTTATGTTCCGTATGGATGACCTTCATGTCTTAAAGTAATAATGGACTGTTTCTTGCTGCTTATTTGAGCTGTTCTTGCCATAATATGGACTTGGTCTTTTACCAAATAGCCCTATCTTCTATATACTCCAGCTACCTTGTCACAACAACTGATTGGCTCAAATGCGTTAAGAAGGAAAGATAATCCACAAAATATATTTTGATTTGTTTAACACTTCTTTGGTTACTACATGATTCCATATGTTATTTCATAGTTTTGATGTCTTCACTATTATCCTACAATGTATAAAATATTAAAAATAACAAAAAACCCTGGAATGAGTAGGTGTCCAACTGTTTGACTGGTACTGTCTAGTGAGTATGCAGCCCATGGAAGAACTAGGACATTTTCAGCTTCCAGGAACTGTGTACAGATCCTTGCGGCAAGGGGCCGTGCATTTATGATAGAGAAATAAACATTAAATTCTCTGGCAACAGCTCTGGTGGACATTCCTGCAGTCGGCATGCCAATTGCACACTCCCTCAAAATGTGAGACTTCTGTGGCGTTGTGACAACTGCACATTTCAAGTGGCCTTTTATTGTCCCCAGCACAAGTTGCACCTGTGTAATGATCATGCTGTTTAATCAGCTTCTTGATATGCCACACCTATCAAGGTGGATGGATTATCTTGGCAATGGAGAAATGCTCATTAACAGGGATGTAGAATAAATTTGTGCACAAAATGTGAGAAATTAGCCTTTTGTGCTTCTGGGAAATTCTGGGGATCTTTTATTTCAGCTCATGAACCATGGGACTAATACTTCACATGTTGTGTGTTATTTCATAGTGTTGATGTCTTCACTATTCTACAATGTAGAAAATTGTAAAAATAAAAAGAGTAGGTGTGTCCAGTCTTGACTGGTACTGTACCAGTGCAGTCTTAATGGCAGTTTATAATTATGGATCCCACAATTCTCATGTAAGTCAAACCCAACCCAGTGTAAGGGATCAACCATGAATTAACACCATTCTTTGTCCTCTCAGAGGGCTACCTCTTTGTGATGGGTGGTATGGATGAAACTAAGATGGTCCTGAGCAGTGGGGAGAAATATGACCCAGACACAAACACCTGGACCCCAATTCCTTCCATGAAACAGGTATTCTACTTAATTGATAATGCCCTCAACCGGTGTTTGGAGGATATATTGGCACGGGTGGTGTTTTGTCGAGGGCCGGCAAACCATGCCAATATATCCTCCAAACATTGGCTTTGAGGGCATTATCACTTTTTTATACAATGGGGTTACCAACATATTCATATAATGATTGACATTTTCACATGTTGGTTTTATTCATGCTATGTCATCCTTCCACAAGATATAGTTCCGACACAAATCTAGGGTTGCTACCTAAGCCGGCTGGTTGTTCGTTTGCCATTTAACGACTAGGTCACGTCTGTCTTTTTATTCTCTATCTATGAACACAACCCAGTTCTTCCTTCTAAATGTTCCATTGCCATACTGGCTGGCAACGTTCTTAACCCTTGCTTACTAGCTAGCCAACTATGGCTAACTTAGTCACATCAAACAGTGTAGCCAGAATAACAATAGTACCTTAATTTGCATTTATGCAAGCTGTTTTCTAGTGACATTTATTTGGACACATCCATAAGAATGATGCCAACTGATTCATGATTTCGACTGGCTGAGAAACTCTGCCTGTCTGTCTGGCTCATTCCGACTCCCGACACGTTCATTACTATAGGATAGCTGGAGATCAAATTTGAATATTGAAACAATGTTGCAATTGTCGGAGAGGCAGGCGGCAAGGTTTATACAAATCTCCGCTGTTGAAAACTAAATGTTAGTATAAAAGAAATGTGAGATAATGTCTAGATGCTTTTATAGTGGAGATCAAGTTTATAAATTGCCTTGCAGGACTGATGACTGGATTGCGCAGTCAGATGGAACAGAGTAAATAGGAATTTTAACGTCATAGATTTAGCCGGTGATAACTTGTGGAATTGACACCTTCTGGAATGTGGTTTTAACCAATTGGCATTCAGGATTGGACACACCTGTTGTATAATACTGCACACAACAGAAACTGCAAAACATTTTCCTTTGCAATCCTTCCAACCTGTCAGTAGCAACATTCAACCCACTTGTTTCATAGACATTTCAAGTGACGCCATTTTGAAGTTACTTCAATTGGTTATATAGACCAAATGTCTTTCACTGAACCAAGTAATTTAATCCATCAAACGTTCCATGTGTCCTTTTTACTTGTATAGGCTACTCACTGGTAGCCATGTTTTATGTTCTTATCTATCCTTCTAAAGCGTTATCATTCTGAGTAATGCCCACTGTTATTAAAGGCTTCTGCTCTTTGTTTGGTCAGGCGAGGCAGAACTTTGGTGTTGCAGAGCTGGATGGGATGATCTATGTTTTGGGAGGAGAGGATGAGGACATAGAGCTCCTGACTGTGGAGGTTTTCGACCCTCACTTTAACACCTGGACAACCCAAACCAGCATGACAATGGTCCGCAAGGTGAGACATGAGCACTTCCAGCTTGCTATAAACACATTCACAAATTGCAACCTCTCTAAATCTCTCACCACTTGCCCAACAATCTCTCCTCAGATTGGCTGCTATGCCACCATGAAAAAGAAGATCTATGCCATGGGTGGTGGGTCATATGGAAAGCTGTACGACTCAGTAGAATGCTATGATCCGAAGACCAAGCAGTGGACTGCAATCTGCCCTTTGAAAGAGAGAAGGTACAGAATCAACTCAGTAGTTAAAATAAAATAGTTCCTGTCAAAAGTTTGGACACACCTAGCCAAGGTTTTTCTTCATTTTTACTATTTTCTACATCAAACTATGGAATCATGTAGTAACATTTTTGTATTTATTTTTTTAATCTAAATATCTTAGCAAGATTTCAAAGTAGCCACCCTTTGGCTTGATGACAGCTTTGCATACTCATGCCATTATCTCAACCAGCTTCACCTGGAATGCTTTCCCTTCACTCTGCTATCCAACACATTTCAATTGGGTTGAGGTCGGGTGATTGTGGAGGCCAGGTCATCTGATGCAGCATGTCATCACTCTGTTGTCAAATAGTCCTTACACAGCCTGGAGGGGTGTGTTGGATCATTGTCCTGTTGAAAAACAAATAATAGTCCCACTAAGCGCAAACCAGATGGGATGGCGTATAGCTGCAGAATGCTGTGGTAGCCATGTTGGTTAAGTGTGCCTTGAATTCTAAATAAATCACTGACCGTGTCACCAGCAAAGCATCCCCACACCATTACACCACCTCCTCCATGCTTCATGGTGAGAACCACACATGCGGCAATCATCTGTTCACCTACTCTGCGTCTCACAAAGACACAACGGTTGGAACCAAAAATCTCAACTTTGGACTCATCAGACCAAAGGACAGAATTCCACCGGTCTCATGTCCATTGCTCATATTTCTTGGCCCAATAAAGTCTCTCTTCTTATTGGTGTCCTTTAGTAGTGGTTTCTTTGCAGCAATTTGACCATGAAGGCCTGATTCACGCAGTCTCCTCTGAACAGTTGATGTTGAGATGTCTGTTACATGAACTCTGAAGCATTTATTTGGGCTGCAATTTCTGAGGCTGGTAACTCCAATGAACTTAACCTCTGCAGCAGAGGTAACCGAATCTTCCGTTCCTGTGGCGGTCCTCATGAGCGGCAGTTTCATCATAAGGATTGATGGGTTTTTTGCGACTGCACTTGAAAGAAACGCTCAAAGTTCTTGTAATGTTCTGTGTTGACTGACCTTCATGTCTTAAAGTAATGATGGGCTGTCATTTCTCGTTGCTTATTTGAGCTGTTCTTGCCATAATATGGACTTGATCTTTTACCAAATAGCCCTATCTTCTGTATACCACAGCTGCCTTGTCACAACACAACTGATTGGCTCAAACGTATTAAGAAGGAAAGCAATTCACAAATGAACAAGGAACACCTGTTAATTAATGCATTCCAGGTGACTACCTCATGAAGCTGGTTTAAGAGAATGCTAAGAGTGTGCAAAGCTGTCTTCAAGGCAAAGGGTGGCTACTTTGAAGAATCTAAAATATACTTTGATTTAACATTTCTTTGGTTACTACATGTGTTTCATAGTTTTGACGTCTTCACTATTATTCTACAATGTAAAATTGGACTAAAGAAAAACCCTGGAATGAGTAGGTGTGTGTGTGTGTGTGTGTGTGTGTGTGTGTGTGTGTACACACTCTCACTAACGTTTAAACGTTTGGGATCACTTAGAAATGCCTCAAGTCCTCAACTTGCAGCTTCATTAAATAGTACCCGCAAAACACCAGTCTCAACGTCAACAGTGAAGAGGCGACTCCGGAATGCTGGCCTTCTAGGCAGAGCTGCAAAGAAAAGCCATACCGCAATACACTGGACAGAGGAACTCTGCCTAGAAGGCCAGCATCCGGGAGTCGCCTCTTCATTGTTGACGTTGAGACTGGTGTTTTGCGAACTATTTAATGAAGCTGCCAGTTGCGGACTTGTGAGGTGTCTGTTTGTCAAACTAGACACTAATGTACTTGTCCTCTTGCTCAGTTGTGCACCAGGGCCTCACACTCCTCTTTCTATTCTGGTTAGAGACACTTTGTGCTGTTCTGTGAAGGGAGTAGTACACAGCATTGTACGAGCTCTTCAGTTTCTTGACAATTTCTTGCGTGGAATAGCCTTCATTTCTCAGAACAAGAATAGACTGACGAGTTTCAGAAGAAAGGTCTTTGTTTCTGGCCATTTTGAGCCTGTAATCGAACCCAGAAATGCTGATTCTCCAGATACTCAACTAGTCTAAAGAAGGCCAGTTTATTGCATCCTTAATCAGCACAACAGTTTTCAGCTGTGCTAACATAATTGCAAAAGGGTTTTCTAAAGATCAATTAGCCTTTTAAAATTATTTGGATTAGCTAACACAACGTGTCATTAGAACACTGGAGTGATAGTTGCTGATAATGAGCCTCTGTACACCTATGTAGATATTCCATTAATCAGCCATTTCCAGCTACAATAGTCATTTACAACATTAACAATGTCTACACTGTATTTCTGATCAATTTGATGTTATTTTTATGGACAAAAGAAGTCTAATAAAAAATATATAAACACATTTCTAAGTGACCCCAAACTTTTGAATGTGTGTGTGTGCATACCGAAAGTACTTGACATTATGGATTTATGGTACAGCCTTATTCTAAAATGGATTAAATTATATTTTAATGGTGGGAACTGGACCACGGTCATACACTTTTATCCAGAGCATCCCAAACATGCTCAATGGGTGACATGTCTGAGTATGCAGGCCATGGAAGAATTAGGACATTTTCAGCATCCAGGAATTGTGTACAGATCCTTGCGACAAGGAGCCGTGCATTATCATGCTGAAACAGGAGGTGATGGCAGCGGATGAATGGGATGACAATGGGCCTCAGAATATCATCACGGTTTCTCTGTGCAATTGTGTTCGTTATCCGTAGCTTATGCATGCCCATACCATAACCCCACCGCCACCATGAGACAAATCTCTCGCATTCACGACGCCATACACGTGGCCTGCGGTTGTGAGACCGGTTGGACGTACTGCTAAATTCTGTGAAATGATGGCGACGACTTATGGTAGAAAAATAAACATTAAATTCTCTGGCAACAGCTCTGATGGACATTACTGCAGTCGGCATACCAATTGTAGCATTGTGTGGCGTGACAAAACTGCACATTTTAGAGTGGCCTTTTATTGTCCCCAGCACAAGTTGCACCTGTGTAATGATCATGCTGTTTATTCAGCTTCTTGATATACCACACCTGTCAGGTGGATGGATTATCTTGGCAAAGGAGAAATGCTCAAAAACAGGGAGGTAAACAAGTTTGTGCACAATTTGAGAGAAATAAGCCTTTTGTGTGTATGGAAAAAGTTGCACCGTTTTTTTTCAGCTCATGAAACATGGGACTAATACTTTACGTGTGTGTCAGGTTTGACTTTAGAATAGAATACACCGTTATTGTCCACATTTAGATGGAACATTTATGAAGAAATCCCCTGTGAAGGATTTGTTTACTGTTGGTGTTGCTATTGATATGTTCTCATTGAGTGACCCCTGATGTTATGGTGTGAATGTCTCTGCCTTCAGGTTTGGCTCAGTGGCATGTGGTGTGGGTCAGGAACTCTATGTGTTTGGAGGCGTGAGGAGCCGTGACTCAGACAACCCAGAATCCAGCACCATGACCACCTGCAAGTCTGAGTTTTTCCATGATGAGATGAAAAGGTCAATAATAGGGCTTGTTACTTTGATCAAGAACTTCCTTATTTGAATGTATGCTTCAGCCAGAATGTGTTGGACTGGGTATATCCTTGTTACCTAAAGATGTATGTATAGTTGGAAGTTTTTACATACACTTAGGTTGGATTCATTAACTCATTTTTCAACCACTCCACAAATGTCTTGTTAACAAACTATAGTTTTGGCAAGTCGGTTAGGACATCTACTTTGTGCAAGACACAATTTTCCAACAATTGTTTACAGAGAGATTATTTCACTTATAATTCACTGTGTCACAATTCCAGTGGGTCAGAAGTTTTACATACACTAAGTTGACTGTGCCTTTAAACAGCTTGGAAAATGCCAGAAAATTCTGTCTTCTAGAGATGAACGTACTTTGGTGGGAAAAGTGCAAATCAATCCCAGGACAACAGCAAAGGACCTTGTGAAGATGCTGAAGGAAATAGGTACAAAGGTATCTGTATCCACAGTAAAAACAAGTCTCATCATCATAACCTGAAAGGCCGCTCGGCAATGAAGAAGCCACTGCTATAGAACCGCCATAAAAAAGCCAGACTACGGTTTGCAACTGCACATGGAGACAAAGATCGTACTTTTTGGCGAAATATCCTCTGGTCTGATGAAACAAAAATTGAACTGTTTGGCCATAATGACCATCG
Source organism: Oncorhynchus kisutch (assembly GCF_002021735.2). Taxonomy (NCBI): domain Eukaryota; kingdom Metazoa; phylum Chordata; class Actinopteri; order Salmoniformes; family Salmonidae; genus Oncorhynchus; species Oncorhynchus kisutch. The sequence goes on along the minus strand of NC_034195.2, from coordinate 21,810,427 downwards.
TTATGTTTGGAGGAAAAAGGGGGAGTCTTGCAAGCCGAAGAACACCATCCCAACCGTGAAGCACAGGGGTGGCAGCATCTTGTTGTGGGGGTGCTTTGCTGCAGGAGGGACTGGTGCAGTTCACAAAATATATGGCATCATGAGGCAGGAAAATTATGTGGATATATTGAATCAGCGTCTCAAGACATCAGGAAGGGTTAAAGTTAAAGCTTGGTCGCAAATGGGTCTTCCAAATGGACATTGACCCCAAGTATACTTCCAAAGTTGTGGCCTGAGGCCAACAAAGTCAAGGTATTGGAGTGGCCATCACAAAGCCCTGACCTCAATCTGATAGATAATTTGTGGGCAGAACTGAAAAAGCGTGTGCGAGCAAGGAGGCCTACAAACCTGACTCAGTTACACAAGCTCTGTCAGGAGGAATGGGCCAAAATTCACCCAACTTATTGTGGGAAGCTTGTGGAAGGCTACCCAAAACGTTTGACCGAAGTTAAACAATTGAAAGGCGATGCTACCAAATACTATGAGTGTATGTAAACTTCTGACCCACTGGGAATACAAACGGAAATAAATCATTCTCTCTACTATTATTCTGACATTTCACATTCTTAAAATAAAGTGGTGATCCTAACTGACCTAAGACAGTGAATTTTTACTATGATTAAATGTCAGGAATTGTGAACCTGAGTTTAAATGTATTTGGCTAAGGTGTATGTAAACTTCCGACTTCAACTGTATGTATGTGGTCTCTGTTTACTGTATTTGTAGTTGAGCAAAAATCTTTCAAGTGTTTATTTTCCCAACCACGCTCTGTCCAGATGGATGTACCTTGATGACCAGACTCTCTGTGTTCAGACCAGTTCCTCTTTTGTGTATGGCGCTGTCCCCATTGGTGCCAGCATCTATGTAGTGGGAGACTTAGACACTGGTGAGTTAAAGGCAGACTCCTGAAGTAAATTACCACTACTTGGCAAGCATTGGCAAATACATCTTACTGTATGCGTGCACTGTGTAATGTATACATCGATCTCTAAAGGTCTGTGTGTCTCTGCGCAGGTACAACCTATGACTATGTGAGAGAATTCCGTCGCAGCTCGGGGACGTGGCACCGCACCAAGCCCATGCTGACATCTGATCTGTGCAAGACTGGCTGTGCAGCCCTGCGCATCGCTAACTGCAAACTGTTCCGTCTGCAGCTGAAGCAGGGCCTGTTTAGACTCAGGGTCCCGTCCTCTTAGATGAAGCTCATTTAGGTGCTCTGTCTCCACACTCACAGCAATGGAACATGAGAATGGAGGTTGAAGGGACGTCCCAAAGGGGACGTTTGGAGTATTTATCTGCATATTTTGGTGGCTTTCTTAGGTTCCATCAGGGTATTATTCTGTGTGGGTACTTGCTTGAAGAGGGATGGCTTTTTAAACATGACATTATTTCATATGCAATTTAACAATGGGTATGATTTGTAAATAGGTTTTACTGACCATTTACCCATTGCTTTTTGTTTACTACGTTCTTGCTGCTGTTTGGTGAGTTTGAATGAATTTAAAACACATTTTAAGGGGAGAAAAGCAAGAATGCCATAGTACTGTCATTCATTGTAGCATAGGTAGTCATTTTTAAGGAAAATCTATACCCATGTCTAACACTGCATTTTTTTTGTTGTTAAAGATCAGTCGCTGAATGACAACGAGACATCCCATTTTCGTTGTTACCTTATAGTAGCTAAGGGATTCGTGGCCTTTGAATAGACTTGGGTGATATGGACAAATCCATAATTATATTGTGACTGAATTGTCACAATAATGATACGATAAATGTATGACATTAATGTGCATCAGTTACTTTTTACATTATCCTTAGGTACAACACTCAAGTAGTAGTTATCACTTGTCCTGTTAGCATTCGCCCATATTTGCAGCCTTATTTCAATTCAAACTTCACATTTATTTAGTATAGACTACTTATCGATATCAGTAAGATGTCCTCGGTGGTGGGTTTGGTTGGTGGCAATAATTTTTCTGGTTTATCATGACATTAGAGCTATACGAGGAGACTTCTAAAAGAACAGATGTGGTTTTACTTGTTCCCTTAGCTAAGGGACTTGTAGCTCTATAAAATAAGCAAAATGTCATCTTTACCCACAAACTTAACTTAGACTGTTTTTAAATGGACAGCTTTGAATGAGTAATGCCAGAAGCTGGAGCATATTTTGTATTGAAATGGTAACAGGTTTTATATAACGTTACTGTATCTTAAGTGAAATCTCTTTGGGACGTGCGTGTTTAGTGAATGTAAAGCTGAGTTAAGCCCCTTCCTTCCATTGGTTTCCCCTTAACCAAGCACTCTAGGCACAGTGTGGGCCAGAAATGGATTTAGAGTTACTGGTGTCACTCTTAAGTTGCTAGATGTATTTTGCTGATGACTTTTAAACTGGCTTTCCAGTCAGTGTGGATGATTTTTTTGGCATCTGTTAACCCCATTTGTTCTGTGTGAGTTACAGCTGTTGCTGTCCATCCCATTTGAAGGGAAACTCGTCTCTCACGTGCTACAGAACTCACAGAAACATATTTTTAAAATGCATTCACACGCCTTTATGAAGCCAACAGAGCTCAGGACACTTCTGAAAAGCACCAAGAACAAATGTAAGAACAGGTATCACAATTTACACTTAACACTGTATACTTGCAGCATGTTAGTGTATTGCTGAGAGACTCAACATTCCCATAGTCTTTAGTGTAAACTGTGAGAGTGACACTATCTGCATTCTAGTGGTCCAAACAGTGCTTTCACAAAACATTCACCCATTGTGTAACTATCAGAACACTGTGATATGCGCTTTATGCATTGTTCTTTGAGGAATTCTGCAATAGTACCATCAACTGGTTGTTAACCAAAGTTGGGATGTGAGAGGACCATGAATTCAAATCTGTGTGTATTTTTGTATTCAATTCTGTGGGGTAGCAAGGAAGGTGTCATGGAAAGAGCTCAATCATGAGTGTCTTCAGTTTAACAAGATGATTAAACAACACTAGCCAACTCAGTAGTTATTCCTCTGTGACTTCAGCCCTGGTTTAAATCAAGTAGCATTCAGGGTGTTGGAGTTTTGTTTTTATGTTTCAGAGGATTCAGGAGAAACTGAAGAGGTATTCCTCAAATAATCCATTATATTTGGGTTATTGTTTGTTTTAATCTCTCGGAAACAGTTTACCAAGAAAATCTGTTGACTTGTAACTGTGTGTGTCTTAGATGAGGGGCAAGCATCGGATTAACACAACAGGTTTACTGAAGATAATCAGGATGGAGTTAACCAAGCTGCTCTCATGACTTTCTCAATTTAACTATAGTCTTGTGACTCAACACCGAGTGGCTAATGTTAAACTGAGCCCTGAGAGACTACTGCTTCTGCTGCAGTTTGGACACAGGATTTAGGCTGGGATTCAGCTGGGAGCACTGCCCACTGAACTTCCACTAGAAAAGACTTGTGGCATGTGAAGGGAAGCCACCAGCGCACTACACTGCATTGACAAAACCTGTTTGAGATTTACATTGAGCATAATATTTTTTTTTAATAATAATGCAGTTTGTAAAGTAATTCATTCCACAGACATTAAGAAACCTCATGTTATTCCATAAGGTGTTGAGCTTGTTTGTAGGCCTTCATTGTTGCATTTCAGTGTGTTGGATCATTTTAAAAGACACTACTACATATGGGGTTAAAGTTCCTCATATCTGACATTTCAAAACTGCATCATGACAGTCACTGTTTTTCTTTCACTTTCAGCTTACTTAACATTTAGGCATGAGCGGCTGAGGCACATCTGCAATGTCGTGGTCAAGTTAAGTAATGGGAGTGGTTGGAATGGAAAAACTTTGAGAAATGTGTTCAGCTCCCAGTTGGAGCATCAAACTCAGTGGTCAGGCGATCTTAGAGCTTGTTTTCGACAGTGTGACCCATGAGATGAGTGCCCAAGATACAGTACGTCTCAAGCTCTTTCTACTGATTCCCCACAAATAGAACAGTTTGAAAATGTTGTATAAAGACTGACTTTTAATGAAGAGAACAGGTACAATTGTTCATGAGTGTATGGTTACTCTATCTCTGCAATACTTATTCTACTCTATGCTCTTCAGCATGCCCCTAGTCTTGTCAACATAGACTGTCATATTCAGTGGGTTTGTAACAACTGTTTCTTAGGTGAAATCTGGACACATGGATACTGGTAGTCTCTGACCCACTGCTGAAACAGTTTTAATGGGGTGTGTTGTGCACTCCCCAACCAGACAATTTGGATGCTTATCAATCATTTCTGCAAAGTACCAACGTCGAGATCACAGTTACATGGAAACTGTTTGTTGTTCATGCTTATTGTAGCCTAGTGTGCATCAAAATGCTAAATATTTAGCAATAAAATGGAAAATAAGCCTTTTTCTGTTTGCAATTTAAACTACCGACAACTAATTAAATAGGTCGACCTCCTCACATTAAATATTCGCATATGTTGCCCTCAGTATCATATCAGGTCTTCTCGTGATTCTTACGGCCCATGATCCCAGCAACATTTATTGAATAGACTGATAGATGTGTCAAACGCCGTCTTCAACAAAAATGGAGACGGCACTGCTAGACGAGAGATAATTAGCATTTGTCGTACGTCCTCCATTTTTGTATTGAGGAAACTGCCCTCCTATCGCACAGACAGTGGAGCTAAAAGACTTACAGCGCATCCGCTTGCCTCCCCATTGACGTCACTTTGGTATCACATGAACGAGAAAGGACCAATCCAAGTGGCTCTATCGAAGTTCTTTTGCGAAGATAGAGGAAGACCGAAAAGGGAACCTTGCCAATGAACATTTAAAGACAAAAAAACGTCGCCTTTTGGATTTGGGTCTTTTGTATCAGAGCTACGTGATTAGTATGCGTTAAATCTATGGATTATGTTAGCTGAACTGGGGCTGGCAATGGCCCAAACATATTGAATAGATCGTTGGGGGAGCAAAACGCGACGTTGTAGTGGGCATTGTACGGATAAAGGATTATTTGCCCACCCAATAACTGCTCCGTCGTGAAATATCCCCACCAAAGATTCGTTCATGGCTTTTCTGTCAGTGTCTCCGCCGTCTCTGTTTTCCGCCCGCAACACCATTTTAACTATTGAGGTCGCATCGCTGTAGTTTTGCTCCCAAGCCCTACAATCTACACACCGCCGGCTTTCCTTTTTATATATATTTTTTTTAACTACTAAAAGTAATACATAGTTACCTCCTAGGATCATTTTTGCGACCAAATAAATATGGATTTTAACAGCAGCGGTGGGGGAAACGAGCTACATAATAACCAATTCTATCAATCTGAGGAGAGCAAGCCTTTGCTTGGAGAGATGTCTGCGCCGTTGGAGGGGAATAATAATAAATTATGCGCCGGGCCGTGCAAGAGAACCCTGCAACATTGCAGCAGCGGGATGCGATATAAACTACTACAGGAGGGTGACATCCAGGTGTGTGTGGTCAAACACCCTCGGACCTTCCTCAGCAAAATTCTAACCTCAAAATTCTTACGGAGATGGGAACCGCACCACCTCACCTTGACAGACAGCAGCCTGGCGTCTGCGACGGTGAGTTGCTACTGTAGTTAACTGTTTCCAAAGGCCCTAATGTATTTTTTTGAGGGGGTGGGTGACATTGTTTTCACTTGGGATCATCGATTAAGCACGACGACTGACTTGTATGTCACTAACAGCAGAAAATGTAGCCAATATTTGTTGAACATGTAGCGTTTCCTTTGTTACCTTCCATGTTCCATTTGCTCAGCTGATAATGTGATCACAACATTGTTGCTTTATTTCCCCCCTCCGTGACAGTTTAGTCGCTACACCTATACGCATCCTCGGACGATTCCTATTTGTTGTGCTTTTATTCTAGCTGGCTACGTTTTTCACAAACAATTTGATAATCTCTAGGACTATTTGTTTAATCAAACATGGCTGTCCTACTGTTGTGCTACAGGCAAGCACTGGCGTGTAATTTGATAAGAGCGCAAATTGTGTGTGTTTTATATATATATATATATCATTGTTTTGTGAGCAGCGAGATGGCTGGCACGCTCGTAAGTTTATTTGATGACGTTTTCTATAGGCTATGGAAGCTGAATTGGGTCTACTGTTATTGATCACCCAACAGCTGCCGCCTATGGATTTGTCACCTAGAATAGTGTAGCATGTCAGCGGTCAATTTAGTTTAATTTAGTACATTCAATAAGTTAATTGAAATCCAATTAATGTATAAAATACTCAAACAATATGCACTTATCAATTAAGGCATTACATTTCAATGCATTTCCTGAATTCACTGAATTGACACCAACTGTGATTTAGGGGGTGTAGGCCTAGCTCTCAAACTCTAGATGGCATTCTGCCTTCACCCTACAGTTCTATGCCATTAGCTTCTGCCTCGTGAACTACAACCCTTTTAACATTTAGAAACCTCAATAATCATTGCTTGGGATAAGGGCCATATCCTTCAAAAGCCTTATCTTTCATAAGTGAGAAGGAATCCTTCAAATAAAAAAAAGATGCTAACTGGCAGTTTTGCACAGATCCATACAGCTAGGTTATGGGTTCTCCACCCGAAGAAACTACATTTCCGCTACACTTCCCGAGTATGCTGACACTAGTAGTCGGAGTGTGCTAGATGGCTAATTAGCCCGAGTGGTCGCCTCATTTTCCGTCAACAAGCGTAGCTCATAGATTAAAGTTATTTCTAAGAATATGGGTTTTAAATATACACTGAACAAAAACATTAACGTTAAGTGTTGATTAGAGGTCGACTGATTAATTGGCATGGCGGCGGCAGGGTAGCCTAGTGGTTAGAGCGTTAGACTAGTAACCGGAAGGTTGCAAGTTCAAACCCCCGAGCTGACAAGGTACAAATCTGTCGTTCTGCCCCTGAACAGACAGTTAACCCACTGTTCCTAGGCCGTCATTGAAAATAAGAATTTGTTCTTAACTGATCTTGCCTTGTTAAATAAAGGTAAAATAAATAAAAAAAATGGCTGCTTACCGATTGTTATGAAAACTTGACAATCAGCCTTTATGGATGCGGATTACATTGCAATCCACGAGTAGACTGCGTGGCAGGCTGACCTGTAACGCGAGTGCAGCATCAAAGGGACCTTGTGGCTGCAGGGAGTCTAGGTAAGTTGCTAGCTAGCATTAAACTGATCTTTTTTTTCTCTACATAATCACTAGTTAACTACACATGGTTGATGATATTACTAGGTTAACTAGCTTGTTCTGCATTGCATATAATCAATGCGGTGCCTGATAATTCATCACTGAATCACAGCCTACTTCAACTTCGCCAAAAGGGAAATGATTTAACAAAAGTGCATTTGCGAAAAAAGCACAATCGTTGCAATAATATACCTAACCATGAACATCAATGCCTTAATTAAAATCAAAACACAATTATATATATTTTTTAACCTGCATATGAAGTTAAAAGATTCATGTTAGCAGGCAATATTAACTAGGGAAATTGTGTCACTTCTCTTGCGTTCAGTGCAAGCAGAGTCAGGGTATATGCAGCAGTTTGGGCCTCCTGGCTCGTTGCAAACTGTTGAAAGGCCATTTATTCCTAACAAAGACTAATTAATTTGCCAGAATTGTACATAATTATGACATAACATTTTAGGTTGTTAAATGTAACAGTAGGTTTGACACCCGTGCTGGCCCCCGCGTTACGGAACGGTTCCGTAACGTTTTGTTTTCAAAATTATAGTTTACGGATCTGACCATATTAATGACCAAAGGTTCATATTTCTGTATTTATTATAATTAAGTCTGAGCAGTGGTAGGCAGCAGCAGGCATCGTAAGCGTTCATTCAAACAGCAGTTCTTAACAATGCTTGAAGCACAGCGCTGTTTATGACTTCAAGCCTACCAACTCCGAGATTAGGCTGGCAATACTAAAGTGCCTATAAGAACATCCAATAGTCAAAGGTATATCAAACACAAATGGTATCGAGAGAGAGTGTCCTATAATTCCTGTAATAACTACAACCTAAAATTTCTTACCTGAGAATATTGAAGACTCATGTTAAAAGGAACCACCAGCTTTCATATGTTCTCATGTTCTGAGCAAGGAACTTAATTAAATGTTAGCTTTTTTACATTTATTTTTTTTATTTTTTTATTTTTTTATTTCACCTTTATTTAACCAGGTAGGCTAGTTGAGAACAAGTTCTCATTTGCAACTGCGACCTGGCCAAGATAAAGCATAGCAGTGTGAGCATACAACAAAGAGTTACACATGGAGTAAACAATTAACAAGTCAATAACACAGTAGAAAACGAAGGGGGGGTCTATATACAATGTGTGCAAAAGGCATGAGGAGGTAGGCAAATAATTACAATTTTGCAGATTAACACTGGAGTGATAAAAGATCAGATGGTCATGTACAGGTAGAGATATTGGTGTGCAGAAGAGCAGAAAAGTAAATAAATAAAAACAGTACGGGGATGAGGTAGGTGAAAAGGGTGGGCTATTTACCAATAGACTATGTACAGCTGCAGCGATCGGTTAGCTGCTCAGATAGCTGATGTTTGAAGTTGGTGAGGGAGATAAAAGTCTCCAACTTCAGCGATTTTTGCAATTCGTTCCAGTCACAGGCAGCAGAGTACTGGAACGAAAGGCGGCCAAATGAGGTGTTGGCTTTAGGGATGATCAGTGAGATACACCTGCTGGAGCGCGTGCTACGGATGGGTGTTGCCATCGTGACCAGTGAGCTGAGATAAGGCGGAGCTTTACCTAGCATAGACTTGTAGATGACCTGGAGCCAGTGGGTCTGGCGACGAATATGTAGCGAGGGCCAGCCGACTAGAGCATACAAGTCGCAGTGGTGGGTAGTATAAGGTGCTTTAGTGACAAAACGGATGGCACTGTGATAGACTGCATCCAGTTTGCTGAGTAGAGTGTTGGAAGCCATTTTGTAGATGACATCGCCGAAGTCGAGGATTGGTAGGATAGTCAGTTTTACTAGGGTAAGCTTGGCGGCTTGAGTGAAGGAGGCTTTGTTGCGGAATAGAAAGCCGACTCTTGATTTGATTTTCGATTGGAGATGTTTGATATGAGTCTGGAAGGAGAGTTTGCAGTCTAGCCAGACACCTAGGTACTTATAGACGTCCACATATTCTAGGTCGGAACCATCCAGGGTGGTGATGCTAGTCGGGCATGCAGGTGCAGGCAGCGACCGGTTGAAAAGCATGCATTTGGTTTTACTAGCGTTTAAGAGCAGTTGGAGGCCACGGAAGGAGTGTTGTATGGCATTGAAGCTTGTTTGGAGGTTAGATAGCACAGTGTCCAAAGACGGGCCGAAAGTATATAGAATGGTGTCGTCTGCGTAGAGGTGGATCAGGGAATCGCCCGCAGCAAGAGCAACATCATTGATATACACAGAGAAAAGAGTCGGCCCGAGAATTGAACCCTGTGGCACCCCCATAGAGACTGCCAGAGGACCGGACAGCATGCCCTCCGATTTGACACACTGAACTCTGTCTGCAAAGTAATTGGTGAACCAGGCAAGGCAGTCATCCGAAAAACCGAGGCTACTGAGTCTGCCGATAAGAATGGCACTTTTACGTCTCCAACACTGTTTTTGCATTAGTTAAACCAAATTGAACATGTTTTATTTATGAGACTAAATAGATTTTCTTTATATTTTGTTAAAATAATAGTGGTCATTGTTCATTCAGTATTGTTGTAATTGTTATTTATTACATATATAAAAATGGGAATTTTTTTGGTCCTCCAATAATCGGTATCGGCGTTGAAAAATCATAATCGGTCAACCTCTAGTGTTGATCCCATGTTTCATGAGCTGAAATAAAAAATCCCAGAAATGTTCCATACGCACAAAAAAAAACATTTCTCTAAAATGCATGAACTTGTTTACATTCCTTTTAGTGAGGATTTATCCTTTGCCAAGATAATCCATCCACCTGAAAGGTGTGGTATATTTGATTTTTAACCTTTATTTAACTAGGCGTGTCAGTTAAGAACAAATTCTTATTTACAATGATTGCCGACGCTGGCCAATTGTGTGCCGACCTATGGGACTCCCAATCACGGCCGGTTGTGATGCAGCCTGAATTCGAACCTCAAGCGCTGAGACGCAGTGTCTTAGACCGCTGCGCCACTCGGGAGCCCTCTCAAGAAGCTGATTAAACAGCATGATCATTACACAGGTGAACCTTGTGCTGGGGACAATAAAATGCCTCTCTAAAATCAGCAGTTTTGTCACACAACACCATGACACAGATGTCTCAAGTTTTAAGGGAGTGTGCAATGGTGGCATGCTGACTGCAGAAATGTCCACCAGAGCGGTTGCCAGAGTTAATGTTGTCTCATTTTAGAGAATTTGGCATTACGTCAAACCGGCCTCAGAACCGCAAACTACGTGTATGGCGTAATGTGGGCGAGCAATTTGCTGATGTCAATATTGTGAACAGAGTGCCCCGTGGTGGTGGGATTATGGTATGGGCAACCTACAGACAATGAACACAATTCCATTTTATCGATGGCAATTTGAATGCACAGAAATACTGTGATGGGATCCTGAGGCCCCTTTCTTTTAAGGTATCTGTGACCAACAGATGCATATGTATTCCCAGTTATGTGAAATCAATAGATTAGGGCCGGAGGGTAGGGCTACCGTCTTATCCGCTCTTGACCAACCATGCTATTTTGTTTTTTCGCATTGTTCGTAACATGTTTTGTACATAATATTGCTGCTATCATCTCTTATGACCGAAAAGAGCTTCTGGACATCAGAACTGGGATTACTCACCTCAAATTGGATGAAGAGTTCTTCAATGAGTCGGACGCGTGGTATATACTACGGACACCTGACCAGGCCCAGATCCCCGTGAATCGCTGGAAAAGGAAATGTCGGTTTCACTTAAAGAGATCCGGCTGCCTTGAGGATCGGGCGACGTGTGGCTAATCTGCCTTTGCCTTCCGTTCTGCTAGGTAACGTTCAATCACTGGAAAATAAATGGGACGAACTGAAAGTATGTATATCCTACCAACGGGACATTAAAAACTGTAATATCTTATGTTTAACGAGTCGTGGAAGAACGACAACATTAAGAACATACGGCTGGCGGGTTATACACTCCATCGGCAGGACAGAACAGCAGCCTCTGGTAAGACGACGCGGGGGCCAGAACGTGTATTCCAAGCATGCACTGACCAACTGGCAAGTGTCTTCACTGACATTTTCAACTTCTCAGAGTCTGTAATACCAACATGTTTCAAGCAGACCACCATAGTCCCCGTCTCTGAACACTCGGGTAACCTGCCTAAATGACTACCGACCCATAGCACTCACATCTGTAGCCATGAAATGCTTTGAGAGGCTGCTCATGGCTCACATCAACACCATCATCCGAGAAACCCTAGACCCACTCCAATTTGCATACCGCACCAACAGCCCCACAGATGATTCAACCTCTATTGCATGCACTCCACTATGCCCTTTCCCACATGGACAAACTATGTGAGAATGCTATTCATTGACTACAGCTCAGCTTTCAACAACATAGTTCCCTCAAAGCTCATCACTAAGCTAAGGACACTGGGACTAAACACCTCCCTCTGCAACTGGATCCTGGACTTCCTGTCGGGCCACCCCCCAGGTGGTAAAGGTAGGTAACAACACACCGCCACACTGATCCTTTAACACGGGGGCCCCTCAGGGGTGCGTGTTCAGTCCGCTCCTGTACTTCCTGTTCACTCATGACTGCATGGCCAGGCACAACTCCAAAACAATCATTACGTTTGCTGATGACACAACAATGGTAGGCCTGATCACTGACAACGATGAGACAGCCTATCAGGAGGTCAGAGACCTGACCGTGGGGTGCAAGGACAACAACCTCTCCCTCAACGTAACCAAGCCAAAGGAGATGATTGTGGACTACAGGAATACGAGGACCGAGCATGCCCCCATTCTCATCGACGGGGCTGTAGTGGAGCAGGTTAAGAGCTTCAAGTTCCTTGACGTCCACATCCCCAACAAAGATGGTCCAAGCACACCAAGACCGTTGTGAAGAGGGCAATCCAAAACCTTTTCCCCCTCAGGAGACTGAAAAGGTTTGGCATGAGTCCTCAGATCCTCAACGTTTTACAGCTGCACCATCGAGAGCACCCTGACGGGTTGCATCACTGCCATCCAGGACCTCTATACCAGGCGTCGTCAGAGGAAGGCCCTAAATATTGCCAAAGACTCCAGTCATCCTAGTCATACTTTTCTCTCTGCTACTGCACGGAAAGCGGCACCTGAGTGCCAAATCTAGGTCCAAGAGGCTTCTAAACAGCTTTTACCCCCAAGCCATAAGACTCCTGAATAGCTGAACAAATGGCTACCCAGACTATTTGCATTTTCTTCTATATATATATATATATATATATATATATATATACACACAGTACCAGTCAAAAGTTTGGATACCTACTCATTCAAGGGTTTTTCTTTGTTTTTACTATTTTCTACATTATAGAATAATAGTGACGATATCAAAACTATGAAATAACATATGGAATCATGTAGTAACCAAAAAAGTGTTAAACAAATCAAAATGTATGTAATATTGGAGATTCTTAAGTTATTTTGTGGAATCTCTTTCCTTAATGCGATTGAGCCAATCAGTGGAGTTGTGACAAGGTAGGGGCTATGTACAGAAGGGAGCCCTATTTGGTAAAAGACCAAGTCCATATTATGGCAAGAACGGCTCAAATAAGCGAAGCCAAATAACAGTCCATTATTTTAAGACATGAAGTCAATCTGGAGAATTGTGTAGTCACATAAACCATAAAGCGCTATGATGAAACTGGCTCTCATGAGGACCACCACAGAAAAGGAAGACTCAGTTACCTCTCCTGCAGAGGATACATTCATTAGAGTTGCCAGCCTCAGAAATGGCAGCCCAAATAAATGCTTCACAGAGTTAACGTAACAACATCAACTGTTAAGAGGAGACTGCGTGAATCAGGCCTTCGTGGGCAAATTGCTGCAAAGAAACCACTACTAAAGGATACCAATAAGGAGACACTTGCTTGGGCCAAGAAACATGAGCAATGGACATGAGACCGGTGGAAATCTGTCCTTTGGTCTGTTTTGTCCGATTTTGAGATTTGGTTCCAATCGCCTAGTCTTTGTTAGACGCAGAGCAGGTGAACGGATGATCTACGCATGAGTGGTTCCCACCGTGAACCATGGGGGAGGTGGTGTGGGGTTGCGTTGCTGGTGTCACTGATTTATTTAGAATTCAAGGCACACTTAACAGCATTCTGCAGTGATATGTCACCCCATCTGATTTGCGCTTAGTCCCACTATAATTTGTTTTTCAACAGGACAATGACCCAACACACCCACCATAATTTGCAAATAAATACATAAAAAATCCTACAGTGTGATTTTCTGGAGAGAAAGAAATTCTCATTTTCTGTCATAGTTGAAGTGTACCTATGATGAAATTTACAGGCCTCTCATCTTTTTAAGTAGGAGAACTTGCACAATTGGTGGCTGACTGTTTTTTTTTTGCCCCACTGTATACTACCCAATAATGTCAATAAAAACATGTTATACATTTTTGCTAATTTATTGAAAGTTAAATACAGATCGCATTTACATAAGTATTCACACCCCAGTCAATACATTTTAGAATCCCCTTAGGCAGTGACTACAACTGAGTCTTTCTGGGTAATTCTCTAAGAGCTTTGCACACCTGGATTGGACAATATTTGCATATTATTCTTTTAAAAAATTGTTCAAGCTTCGTCAAGTTTGTTGATCTTTGCTAGACAGCCATTTTCGGGCTTTGCCATAGATTTTCAAGTATATTCATGAATGCTATTTCCCGAAATGGAACGATTTATTTATTGCTTAAGGTAATTATTTATGGCTCGCTTTATTTTATTTTAAAACTAAATGAATGATTAACTTGTATGCTTTGATGACATGAATCAATGATTGATTGATACAGTAGCCTATAGAAGTATAGGTGATATTAAGACTAAATAGGATGTGCTCTAAGGTCTACTGCTCGATGGTGGTTATTACAAGGCTGCTATACTAAGCAGTGCGCGCTAACCAAGGTTTGCCAGGTGCATGGTGTTTCCTCCGACACATTGGTGCGGCTGGCTTCCAGGTTGGATGCGCGCTGTGTTAAGAAGCAGTGCGTTTGGTTGTGTATCGGAGGACGCATGACTTTCAACCTTCGTCTCTTCCGAGCCCGTACGGGAGTTGGAGCGATCAGACAAGATAGTAGCTACTAAAAAACAATTGGATACCATGAAATTGGGGAGAAAACGGGGTGAAGTTCTTTTTTTTTAAGTACATTTGAAAATATATATATAATAGTAATAATGAGAATTTAAAATAATGATTATTTTTCCTATTTTTGGAACAGAGGCTGTTCTAACGGGAAAAAAGTGTAAAGCCTTTATTACAGCAAACCGAAGATTTAAAAACAGCCAACTTTGTACATTTATTTACTTGACATGTCGTTGCATGAGGTTTGGTGATTACGGAGTCAGTAGGCTATTAAACACTCAAACAGGCAACAGAAGCAGGATCTGTCTTATTTCTGTAGATATATTGACGATTTATAAAGCCAGGCACATTTAACAGTTAAGATATTTATTATACACCTAATTATGTTTGGGTTTAATTTCTCCTCACTTTTCTTAGAAAATATTTCAAGGGCTGTTTTCTCATCTCATTCTGCTGCTGCCTCCGCGGTATTGTTCTCAACAGCAATATGCTGGTTAACTTTGCTATTATGCACATAGCAACATGGTCTAGGAAAAGGCGCCAATTCAACAGCGCACTGATGTGTTTCAGAACCGTGGACAGCGACTGCTATCCAAAGAGGGAGATTGCATTTGGTATAAAATAATATTTTTTATTGGTGTTGCACAATGGTTATTATGTAATATAATCCTATACAATTTCAGTAACATGTCTTGGACTGATGGACTATGCCACCCCCACGGCCTCCATAATGGATCAGTCCAATCAGACGGAAGCAATTCAGACAGGTGTATTGTACAACATGATATTTTTTTGTCTACTGCTCAACTAAGGCTGTTGGATGACCAAGATTTTCTTATCGACCAAACCATCGACCAGTCTACTTAATTGGACCAGCCCTAATATAGAGTGTTCATAACAAGGTCATATACGGTTAATTAATTGCACGTTGAGGCCCCCAAGGAAATAATTTCCCTCATACCTTGTAATTCCACAGCTTGACTATATATCAGACGAGTCCGGTCAATAACTAGTTCAATCACAGATGATAGTGCAGAATCGTTGTTTTGTACTATTAACGAATTATTGGAGTTCTATTCGAATGTCGTATTGGGTAACCAAACTCACTTAAACCTGAGCCACGTCCCAACATTTTCAGTGGCATTTTCTCAGATTCCAAGTGCTAACACATCAGACTTCCTCCTTTCCTGTCATTATTTACATGAGGAGGGGGGGGGCAGCCCTGTGGATGCTTCAGTTTCAATAATTGAGGTAGGCTACTTTATAAAGAGGTCTTAGGGACCAGTATGAGAAGTGACTCACTACTTAAGCATAGGGCAGTCACTATGGAGAACCTGCATCATATTTGCATAACACTAACCTATTTCAAGAACTTCCTGTCACTCCTCCTTTTCAAAGGCCTCCAATAAAGATCTTGCAGTTCTGATATTTCAAGGGTCCTATCTTGAAGCAAACACAAACTAAGAACGGGAGGTTGACTGTCTAATAGAGAAGGGTTAGGCCACATTGCTCCCTAAAAGGCTCAGATTGGACAGAGATACCTCACTATCAGCAAGAAACTGAACACACTATCTAAACACAAAAAAAAGTAAGACCTAAAAAGTCCAAATTGTTTTCCACGTCATACTCCACCTAGGGCTAATATTGTAGCGTACAATGAAGTGAAGAGATGTATAATACACATTTGTGACACACTGAAGCCTCGTAGAACCTCATGGCAGACATCAATACTGTGTTCACATTCAAATACATGACCTTTTTTTGGGGATAATCACCCATTATGAGAAGTTTTGACTTATTGTCTGTAATGAAGCTGCCGTGCCCTGCCATATATGGTTTCTTATCATTGATCTGAATTGGACTTTTCCCTTTGCCAGAACATGCAGTAGTGGGAGAAAGACATGTGTGTAACAAAATAATTAAATTCATTTTAGATATATAGGCATAGATAGGCCTGTTTGTCACCTGTCCTGTGTTTGTATTTATTATGGATCCTCCTCGGGTCCAGCAAAATTAAGGCAGTTAATGTTTTTTAAACATTACAATACAGTCACAGCAGATTTCACAACATATTCAGTTTGTGATCTCAGGCCTCTACTTTACTACCACATATCTATAACACAATCTGTGTATGTTATTGGGTGTTTGTATCATCTATGTTTGTTGCATCACAGTCCCCGCTGTTCCATAAGGTGTATATATATTTTTTTAAATCTAATTTTACTGCTGGCATTGATGTGGAATAGTGTTGCATGTAGTCAAGGCTCTGTGTTGTATTGTGCACTTCCCATAGTCTGTTCTGGACTTGGGGTCTGTGAAGAGACCTCTGGTGGCATGTCTTGCATGGGTCTCTGAGCTGTGTGCCAGTAGTTCAAACAGACAGCTCGGCTGCTTTTAGTTTTTGAAATATTTTAGGACTAACTTATTCCTTGTCACCCATTCTGAAACTGCAGCTCTTTAAGTGTTGCGGTCATTTCAGTCACTGTGGTAACTGACGTGTTGAGTCATCCGCATACATAGACGCACTCCAAGCCACTAGCATGTCGTTAGTAAATATTGAAAAATATATATGTTTACCGTCTTATTAGAAGCGTACAGTGGCTTACCACCTTAAGCGTCTAACCTTTGCACTAGGCCTACTGTATGCCATAACAATGATGAGCCGGGGTTTTGGCTTTGTGCTAATTGGACCAAGAGGTGTTAATCAGAAATCCCTTTACAGGAAATGTTATAGATATTTGAACTGAAGTCAAATTTAAACTTAAGTTTATATGTCGTGTACACATATTTGCAGATGTTATTGCAGGTGCAGCCAAATGCTTATGTTTCTAGCTTCAACAGTGCATTAATATCTAGTAATACAATATCCCCAAAAATATGAAATGTCAGAACAATCAATGAGCAAAAATATTTTACTGTCCCAGTACTTTTGGAGCTCGCTATGTCTCTATACACACTACATGACCCAAAGTATGTGGACATCTGCTCGTCTAACATCTCATTTCAAAATCATCATGCGCATTAATATGGAGTTGGCCCCCCTTTTTCTGCTATAATGGCCTCTACTCTTCTGGGAAGGCTTTCCACTAGATGTTGGAACATTGCTGCAGGGACTTTCATTCAGCCACAAGAGCATTAGTGAGGTTTTGCGATTACACCTGGCTCGCAATCAGCGTATCAATTCATCCCAAAGGTGTTCGATGAGGTTGATGTCAGGGATCTGTGCAGGCCAGTCAAGTTCTTCCACGCTGATCTCGACCAACCATTTCTGTATGGATCTCACTTTGTACATGGGGGCTTTGTCATGCTGGAACAGGAGAGGGGCTTCCCCAAATTGTTGACATAAAGTTGGAAGCACAGAATAGTCTAGAATGACATTGTATGCTGTAGCGTTAAGCTTTCCCTTCACTGGAACTAAGGGGCCTAGCCCAAACCTTGAAAAACTGCCCCAGACAATTATTCCTTCTCCACCAAACTTTACAGTTGACACTGCATTGGGGCTGATAGCGTTTTCCTGGCATCTGCCTAACCCAGATTCGTCCATCAGACTGCCAGACGGTGAAGCGTGATTCATCACTCCAGAGAAGGCTGCTCCAGAGTCCAATAGCGTCGCCCTTTACACCACTCCAGCCGACACTTGGCATTGCTAATGGAGATATTTTTCATTAGGGGGCAGATCAGCTTGTAGCTTCCATCAATATAATTGTCTGTATCATTTCCAATCCCCCATATATTCTTTTGTGTGTTCCTTCAGAAAGTTTTCAGACCCCTTGACCTTTTCCACATTTTATGTTACAGCCTTATTCTAAAATGGATTAAATATTTTTTTTACCCTCATCAATCTATACCCAATAATGACAAAGCAAAAACAGGATTTTAGAAATGTTGCTTTTTTTTAATTTTTTTTAAATAAGGAAATATCACATGAGTATTCAGGCCCTTTACTCGGTACTTTGTTGAAGCACCTTTTGGCAGCGTTTACAGTCTTGAGTCTCCTTGGGTATGACGCTACAAGCTTGGCACATCTATATTTGGGGAGTTTCTCCCATTCTTCTCTGCAGATCCTTTCAAACTTTGTCAGGTTGGATGGGGAGCGTTTGCTGCACACAACTATTTTCAGGTCTCTCCAGAGATGTTAGATCGGGTTCAAGTCTGGGCTCTGGCTGGGCCACTCAAGGACATTCAGAGACTTGTCCCAAAGCCACTCCTGTGTTGTCTTGGCTGTGTACTTAGGGTGGTTGTCCTGTTGTAAGTTGAACCTTTGCCCCAGGTTCTGAGTGCTCTGGAGCAGGTTTTCATCAAGGTTCTCGCTGTACTTTGCTCTGTTCATCTTTGTCTCAATCCTGACTAGTCTCCCAGTCCTTCCACTGAAAAACATCCCCACAGCTGATGCTCCAGACACTTGGCATTCAGGCCAAAGATTTCAATCTTGGTTTCATCAGACCAGATAATTGTTTCTCATGGTCTGAGAGTCTTTAGGTGCCTTTTGGCGAATTCAAATTGGGCTGTCATGTGATGTTTTACTGAGGAGTGGCTTCCGTCTGACCACTACCATAAAGGCCTGATTGGTGGAGTTCTCGAGATGGTTGTCCTTCTGGAAGGTTCTCCCATCTCCGCAGAGGAAGTCTAGAGCTCTGTCAGACTGACCATCGGGTTCTTGGTCACCTCCTTGTCCAATGCCCTTCTCCCCCTATTGCTCAGTTTGGCCGGGTGGCCAGCTCTAGGAAGAGTCTTGGAAGAAGTTTGGAACCACCATCTAAGCATGATGGAGGCCACTGTACTTGGACCATCAAGGCTGCAGAATTGTTTTGGTACCCTTCCCCAGATCTGTGCCTCGACACAATCTCGGGGCTCTACATCATGGCTTGGGTTTTGCGCTGACATGCACTGTCAACTGTGGGACCTTTTTATATAGGTGTGTGTGTGTGTGCCTTTTCAAATAGTTTTCAATCAATTGAATTTACCACAGGTGGACTCCAAGTTGTAGAAACAGCTCAAGGATGATCAATGGAAACAGGATGCACCTGTGCTCAATTTCCAGTCTCATAGCAAAGGGTCTGAATACTTATGTAAATAACCTATTTCTGTTTTAGTAATTTTTATACATTTGCAAACATTTATAAAATCCTGTTTTCTCTTTGTCAGTATGGGGTATTGTGTGTAGATTGACAGACTTTATTCTTTAAAAAAATCAATTTTAGAATAAGGCTGTAATGTAAAAATGTTGGAAAAGTCAAGGGATCTGAATACCTTCCCACTGTACCGTATACCGGGGTGTTTGGAAATAGCCACTTGATGGTTTTTCAATACAGTCAATACTGTTGAAACCATTCCTTTTTATTTTAATATTTGTAGCAATATAAGTAAATACCTGCAGTCAACTTGTGCAATGTGTTAGATTAAGCAGATCACATTCTTATTTCACCTGTCACATTATTTTACATTATGATTACTTAGTTCCCCAGCACAGTTGAGCCAGTCACACATTTGTTAATAGCACTACAGGAGAAAGCGGCGTCAATTCAAATTTTATTAGTCACATGCGCCGAATACAACAGGTGTAGAACTTACAGTGAAATGCTTACTTACAAGCCCCTAGCCAACAATGCATAAAAATAAATAAAAAAATGAATAAAATAATAACAAATACAAGTAATTAAAGAGCAGCAGTAAAATAACAATAGCAAGACTATATACAGTGGGGTACCGGTACAGAGTCAATGTGCGGGATCACCGGGTAGTTGAGGTAATATGTACATGTAGGTAGAATTATTAAAGTGACTATGCATGCGTAGATAACAACAGAGTAGTTGGGTGTCAAAGGGGGTGGGGTGGAATGCAAATAGTCTGGGTAGTCATTTCAGGAGTCTTGTGGCTTGGAGGTAGAAGCTGTTTCGAAGCCTATTTGACCTAGACTTGGCACTCCGGTACCGCTTGCCGTGCGGTAGCAGAGAACATGACTAGGGTGGCTGGTCTATGACTAGGGTGGCTGGAGTCTTTGGCAATTTTTAGGGCCTTCCTCTGACACCCCGCCTCGTATTGAGGTCCTGGATGGCAGGAAGCTTTGCCCCAGCGATATACTGGGCTGTACGCACCTCCCTCTAGTGCCTTGCAGTCGGAGCCGAGCAGTTGCCATACCAGGCAGTGATGCAACCCGTCAGGATGCTCTCGATGGTACAGCTCTAGAACCTTTTTGAGGACCCATGCCAAATCTTTTCAGTCTCCTAAGGGGGAATAGGTTTTGTCGTGCCCTCTTCATGACTCTCTTGGTGTGCTTGGACCATGTTATTTTATTGGTGATGTGGATGCCAAGGAACTTGAAGCTCTCAACCTGCTCCACTACAGCCCCCTCGATGAGAATGGGGGCATGCTCGGTCCTCTTTTTCCTGTAATCCACAATCATCTCCTTTGTCTTGATCACGTTGAGGGAGAGGTTGTTGTCCTGGCTCCACACAGCCAGGTCTCTGACCTCCCTATAGGTTCTCTCGTCGTTTTCAGTGATCAGGCCTACCACCTGCAAACTTAATGATTTGTGTTGGAGTCGTGCCTGGCCGTGCAGTCATGAGTGAACAGGGAGTATAGGAGGGGAATGAGCACGCACCCCTGAGGGGCCCCTGTGTTGAGGAGGATGTGTTGTTACCTACCCTTACCACCTGGGGGGTGGCCTGACAGGAAGGCCAGGATCCAGTTGCAGAGGGAGGTGTTTAGTCCCAGTGTCCTTAGCTTAGTGCCCTCAAAGCTCATCAATATGGTGTTGAATGTTGAGTTGTAGTCAATAAATAGCATTCTCACATAGGTGTTCCTTTTGTCCATGTGGGAAAGGGCAGTGTGGAGTGCATCATCTCTGGATCTGTTAAGGCGATATGCAAATTGGAGTTGGGTCTAGGGTTTCTGGGATAATGGTGTTGTGAGCCATGCCCAGCCTTTCAAAGCGTTGTTCATTTGCACAATGTCTCTCATACACATCTTCTTGTGAATGTCCAAACTCACCATAAATGACATTCGACAGTGCCTACCTAATATATGTATGAGCTGGATTGTTTATTTTCATTTGTGCTCGTTAGCATATCAAGCTAGCAGCCTCAATGGAAATGTGCAAAAGTTGTTAGTATTCTGGTAATATACACCCAATGGGCTTTGAGTTTTTGGCACCCCCTTGTGTATTAAACCGGTAATACCGTATATCCCGGGGTGAGAGATGGGACGGTATGATAATATATCAAATCAAGCTTTATTTATACATTTCAGACATGGAATGCAATGCAATGTGCTTTACAGGGGAAAAAACTATGTAAATAGAAGCTGAAATATTTACTACACAACAAACATAATATAAAAATCTCAAGAAAGATGCACTGAATAACTAAAGCACCCTAAGAAAAAGCTAAGCTAAAATTGTGTTTTAAGATCTCTTTTAGATATGTCCACAGTTTCAGCCCCTCAGGTTCTCTGGCAGGCTTTTCCAGAGGCTGGGGGCGTAATGACTAAAGGCAGCCTCTCCATGCCTTTTGGTCCTAGGCTTTGGGATAGTTAAAAGGCACAACTTAAAAGCATGTCTGACGTGTTGGGGTGCACAATCTTGGATTGATTTACAAACCAAATTAATTCTAAAACTCACAAGCAGCCGGTGCAAGAAATCTTAAAACCGGTGTAATGTGTGCTCTTCGTCTGGTCTTGGTCAGTATCCATGCTGCAGGATTCTGTATGTTTTGCAGTTGACAAATGGCATTCTTGGGTAGACCAGACAGGAGAGCATTACAGTAGTCAAGCCTGCTCGTAATAAAAACATGGATGGGTCTCTATCAGTCTGAGAGGGAAACGGGCACACCGTGGCAATGTTCCTCAGGTGGTACAAAGCTATTTCGGTCACATTCCTAATGTGTGATTTTAAGAAATTTAGTTCAGAATATAAAATATCACCTAGGTTTTTTTTACCTGGTGTGTAATGTATTGTACCAGTCAAAAGTTTGGACACAGATACTCATTCAAGGATTTTTGATTTTTTTTGTATTTTTTTGGGGGGGGATGTAATCAATTTTAGGATAAGGCTGTAACGAAACAATGTGGATACTTTAAGAATGCACTGAGCATATAAAGTGGGGAAAACATTACATAAACATAATTAAAGTGACCAATGTTCAATGAATCTATGTACATAGGACAGCAGTCTGTAAGGTTCAGGACAGGGTACTGGGCGCTGGAGATTTTGAAGCTGTTTTTCAGTCGCTCGGTCCCAGCTTTGATAAACCTGTACGGTCTCCTCATCCTAGATGGTAGCGGCCATGGCCTTGATGATCATCTTTTCTTTCCTGTGAAGGGTGCTGTAGATGTGCTGGAGGGTGCCCTGTGATGCTTTGGGCTGACCGCACCACCCTCTGGAGAGCCTTGCGGTTGTCGGCGGTGCAGTTGCAATACCAGGCGGTGATGCATGTTGTCAATGTGTGGAGGGACAATTTCAGGTCCTCAGTTTTTGTTCACGTGAAAGAGCTTGATGCTTTTGACCCGCTCCATTGCAGCTCCGTCTATGTCAATGGGGCGTGTTCACAATCAGCTCCTACGCTTTGTTGACATTGAGGGAGAGGTTCCTGGCACTACTCCACCTGGTATCTCACCTCCCTGTAGGCTGTCTCGTTGTTGTTGGTAATCAGGCCTACCACTGTTGTCATCAGCGAGCTTGATGATTGAGTTGGAGACATGCGTAGCCAAACTGTCATGGGTGAACAGGGAGTGCAGGAGGGGTAGAAACAAACACACCCCTCGGGGGCCCCTGTGTTGAGGATCAGTGTGGCGAAGGTGTTGTCTACCTTCAACACTTAGTTAAGGTCGGGCCTTCAGGAAGTCTAGGGCCCAGTTGCACAGAGAGGGGTTCAGTGATGAGCTTGGACAGCTCTATGGTGTTGAAGTTTAAGCTGTAGTTAAACAGCATTGCTTGAATGTCTTACTCACGTTGGCCACGGAGATCGGGATCACACAGACCTCGCGAGCTGTAGGGGTCATGTCTGCGGCTCTTTTTTTCCCCCCTGAGGCTGGCAAAGAATGTGGTTAGTGTTTGAGTGAGCTGTCAGTGTCCGTGACATGGTTTCTTGGCAATTTCTCTCATGGGATAGCTGTGATTTCTCAGAACAAGATTAGACTGAGTTTCAGAAGAAAGATCTTTGTTTCTGGCCATTTTTGAGCCTGAAATCTAATCAAACCCACAAATGCTGATGCTCCAGATACTCAACTAGTCTAAAGAAGGCGAGTTTTGTTTCTTTAATCAGCACAACCGTTTTCAGCTGTGCTAACATAATGGCAAAAGGGTTTTCTAAAGATCAGTTAGCCTTTTTTAAATGATAAACTTGGATTAGCTAACACAACGTGCCATTGGAACACAGGAGTGATGGTTGCTGATAATGGGCCTCTGTACCCATATGTAGATATTCCATGAATCAGCCGTTTCCAGCAACATTAGTCATTTACAACATTAACCATGTCTACACTGTATTTCTGATCAATTTTATGTTATTTTAATGGACAAAAAAAGTCATTTAAAAAAAAAAAAAAAAAAAGGACATTTTCTAAGTGACCCCAAACTTTTGAAAGGTAGTGTACACCGGATAGATGCAGTGAAATGTGTTTTACTCCGGCGTTGCTGTTTTGGTGTAGCTCTCGAGATGAATGAGGCTGCCTCGTAAGTCCAAAAAGGATCCAGGCCAAGGAAGTCAACATGTTGGTGAGTGACCGCCGTTTTGATGTCCAGATGTTGTTTTTGGCTGTAGGAAACATTCTGAGCAAATAATGTACGAAATAATACTTTAAATAATAAATACTGCAAACGTGGCTAGGAACTAGAAACAGGGTGAAGTGTCTGTCTGTGCCATCTTGTACTAAACTACTGTAAGTTTGAGGTTGCCACCTTTTTTGTTGTAACCCAATTTGTACAGTAACACTGGAGCAGGTGCTAGCAAATATACTGTAACGATCCTGGGTTTATAAGCGTGAAAATCGACTCTGCCGCACGAGCATGCTTTTACAGCACAGTCGATAGCGCGCCGGACCTCGGGCTCGAAGGTCAGGGGTTCGAGACCTGCTCCCTGCTGTTTCATTACATTGGTGTCGGAAGTGATCGGACCTTGCATCCACGACCGTGCGTGTGCTTGGCACAACATGTAAAGTGTTGGTCCTATGTTTCGTGAGCTGAAATAAAAGTGCCCAGAAATGTTCCATACACACGAAAAGCTTATTCATCTCAAAAGTTGTGCACAAAGTTGTTACATCCCTGTTAGTTTGAGGATATCCCTGCTGGCCAAACCCTCCCTAACCCGGACGACACTGAGCCAATTGTGCGCCGCCCTATGGGCCTCTCTGTCGTGGCAGGCAACAGAGCCTGGACTCAAACCCAGAATCTCTGGTGGCACAGCTAGCACTGCAATGCAGTGCCTTAGACCACTGCGCCACCTGGGAGGCCTACCACAGATGTTTTAAGGGAGCGTGCAATTAGCATGTTGACTGCAGGAACGTCTACCAAATCTGACAGAGAATGTAATGTTAATTTCTCTACCATAAGCTGCTTCCAGCATCGTTGTAGAGATTTTGGCAGTAAGTCTAACCGGCCTCAACCGCAGACCATGTGTAACCACGCCTACCCAGGACCTCCACATCCAGCTTCTTCACCTGCAGGATTGTCTGAGAGCAGCCAATCGAACATCTGATGAAACTGATGAGTATTTCTGTCTGTCTTAAAGCCTTTTTTGGGGGGAAAAACTCATTCTGATTGGCTGGGTCTGGTTCCCCAGTGGGTGGTCCTGGCTCCCAGGTGATTGCGCTTATTTCCATTCATGTGTAATCAATAGATTAGGGCCTAATGAATTTATTTCAATTGACTGATTTCCTTATATAAACTGTAACTCAAAATTGTTGCATTTTATATTTTGTTCAGTATGTATGTATTTGTGTATCCAATAATCTGAGACACTACAGTACATGGGATCCTTGGTATTTCTAAGTGCGGGAGTAATCGAGGGGTGAAAGAAAGGACAGTGAGCTGGTTAATGTGGCATGAGGAGAACTCATCATATGAGAGCCTTTGGAAACGCAGCTGTGGTGAGGTCCTGACTGGGCTCTATTTTGTCTCTGTCACAGATCTCATAGTACATGTCCCAACGTGATACCGTTTAGATTTATTTCGTTTTGTGTTTTGTAATGTTCATAGTGAAATCCCAGTTACAGGGTCCTTCACAATAGCTTGTTTTAGACTGCAGCCTGGTGGGTAATTTACAACCTACTGTTTGGTTCCTTATTATTATGGAGGGAAGTTACTGTAGTAATAATAGTAACCTGTTTTGTCACAGTAGCTCTACTGTGTGTGCAGCTGTTTAACACACAGTTCTGCATCATTCATTTTGACACAGTACAGTGGCCATTTGCATGAAATTTGGGAAGTCATGTTTGCACAATCATATTCTTAAAAAAGTGGCGCAGCGGTCTAAGGCACTGCATTTCAGTGCAAGAGGCGTCACTGCAGTACCTGGTTCGACTCCAGGCTGCATCACATCCGTCTGTGATTGGGAGTCACATAGGGCGGCGCACAATTGACCCAGCGTTGGCCGGGGTAGGCCGTCATTGTAAATAAGAATTGGTTCTTAACTGACTTGCCTAGTTAAGGATAAATAAATCCAAGCCAAGTGTCATATATTTCCGTTAGTTATGTAATGGTTATTTTCCAGCATTGTATAATGCAATGCTTGATCAATTTGCTCTGTATCCCATAATCTATTTCACTTTGATCTTATCTTCCAAATGCCAAAAATGTTTATTTAATATTTTTTAGATGTATTATAAATTGTTACATTTGTGCAATTTATTATTATTTTTTAAATTTACTTTACCACCTTTTTACCTTGGCATCTCAGTGACTCCTCTTGCACTGTGATGCAGTGCCTTAGACCGCTGCGCCACTCAGGAGCCCGAATGTTGAAAGTACTTTCCTAAAGTACTCTGCTAGTATTTATAGTACAACAGAACCACAGTCGGTGTAAAGTTGATCAAGGAATTGGCAAAGAGGAAACCACACCGTGTCAAATGTTTATTGGGTGAGAGAAGAGAACAGGGTAAAGGTTGCATACACGTGCACATCCACTACAGCTTGTCTCTGGTGTATCGCTGATTAGATCAAACCACACATTGTGCAAGTCACAATCAGTATATGGAGTTGTCCCCATACACCAGTCACAGCTTGAATTGATTCACCTCCAGTCCACTAGGTCATGCCTGATAATGCGCCTCCAATATCTCACCTTCTGCAGACTGATGCTGTGTTACAAAGTTATGTGCCTTTCAACCACTGTATCCTCTCTCTAAATCACTCAGTTTCAGGCTGCAATTGAGAATTTCATTTCATAAAAGCTACCCAGAGGCAACTGCCATCTACTGGTCTCGGATGTTTATAACATGTGCTAATTAGAAAATGGTGGAGAGTACTTGGCTAGCAATTCCCATAATGGCTATATAATGGAAGGAGAGATGTGATGCTGCATATTGTGAATAGGTGTTTTTTAATGCATCTTTTAGTTGCATCAGAATGCAAAAGGACCTGGTAATATTGGTTTACCTATACATTCACAATGAATGAATTGTCTGTGTTTTCTATCTTTTTGAGTTGTTTTTTGTTTTGTCAAATGACATGCATCAACAGATATGTTGATATAAACATCCTATCAAGACACATGGGGTATGATCATTTATTAAGGTGAGCACAGTATTGAATAGGCTTGGGAGATACAGTGGGGCAAAAAAGTATTTAGTCAGCCACCATTTGCAAGTTCTCCCACTTAAAAAGATGAGATGCCTGTAATTTTCATCATAGGTTCACTTCAACTATGACAGACAAAATGAGAGGGAAAAAAATCCAGAAAATCACATTGTAGGATTTTTTATGAATTTATTTGCAAATTATGGTGGAAAATAAGTATTGCATATAATTAGTATATTTGGATAGAAAATATTCTAAAGTTTCCAAAACTGTTACAATAATGTATAACATATGGCAGGCAAAAACCTTAGATTTCCCACTTCCTGGTTGGATTTTTCTAAGGATTGTCGTTTTAAAGTGATTGCCTATCCAATATACTGTCTATGGGTTCAGATTGCACTTCCTAAGGCTTCCACTAGATGTCAACACTCTTTAAAAAATTGTTTCAGGCTTCTATTGTGAAAGGGGAGCGAATAAGAGCTGTTTCAACCAGTGGTCAGGCTGAAAGCCTTGAGGAGTTTGTCGCGCCCTGCCATGAGCACAAGCTCCGTTCCCTTGCCTTTCTAATGACAAAGGAATTGTCCGGTTGGAATATTATTGAAGATATATGAGAAAAAACATCCTAAAGATTGATTATATACATCGTTTGACATGTTTCTACAAACTATAATGGAACTTTTTTGACTTTTCGTCTGGACTTTGTGAGCGCGCTTTGCATTTGGATAACTGGACTAAACGCACAAAAAAAGGGAGGTATTTGGACATAAAGATGAACTTTATCGAACAAAACTAACATTTATTGTCTAACATGGAGACCTGGGAGTGCCATCAGACGAAGATCATCAAAGGTAAGTGATTCATTTTAATGCTATTTCTGACTTTTGTGACACCTCTCCTTGGTTGGAAAATGGCTGTATGGTTTTCCGTGGCTAGGCGCTGACTTAACATAATCGCATGGTGTGCTTTCGCCGTAAAGCCTTTTTGAAATCCGACACCGTGGCTGGATTAACAAGAAGTTTATCTTTTAAAATGGTGTATAATACTTGGATGTTTGAGGAATTTTAATTATGAGATTTCTGTTTGAATTCGGCGCCCTGCAATTTCACTGGCTGTTGGCGAGGTGGAACGCTAGCGTCCCACATATCCCAGAGGGGTTAACACCCGCCAGCTTAACCAATGTGTTGGAGGAAACACCATTCAACTGACGACCGAAGTCAGCTTGGAAGCACTTGGCCTGCCACAAGGAGTGATGAGTCACGTAAAGCCCCCCCGGACAAACCCTCCCCTAACCCGGATGACGCTGGGCTGATTGTGTGCCGCCCTATGGGACTCCCAGTCACGGCCTGGGATCGAATCCGGGTCTGTAGTGACGCCTCAAGCACTGCGATGCATTGCCTTAGACTGCTACACCATCTTTTTGATATTTTTTTAATACATTTGAATATTTGTTGCTACTTTTTAAGTAAATACCTGCTGTCAACTTGTGCAATGTTAGAGAAGATTGCCTTCATTTTACCTGTCACAATTGTTAATTATGAAGCTTACCGGTAGTCCCCAGTCACGTGGTGTTTGTTTACAAGCACACAATAAGGAGAGTCCGGAGCCTTGTGAGTTGCGAACACGCGCCAGAAGAATGTTTGCCTGCTAGATATCTCATAACTATTAAGCTAACTTTCTAAAATGTGCTAAATGCTCTGCAATGTGCCATTTTGATTTTCAAATTTAGTAGCTAAGTGGTTAGCTTCTACCGAAATCAAGCTTCGCTTGGAAACAGCAGAGAATCCCCCCCCCTCGATCAAACGCCTTTGTCTAATATTTGTTTTGTGTGCAACAAACTGGGAGTAGCATTTTTGAGTTACTTGTATAACTTTGAGCTGGGATGTCTGTCCTGCAAATGGTTTAGAGCAGAGATTGCACACATTTGATACAATGCGCTCTTTAGCATTTAGTTAATTTTCTCTATGGGATTATACATGTACTTATTAGCATTGCTAACATTTGGATTGCAGAGGTGAAGTGGGTTTTGAAAATAGCGCCCCTTGTGGTTAGTGTTGGTATTACCGAATATCCTGGGATGGTATAAGGTCGGTATAATCTGGATACCGCCCAAGCCTGGTGTTGAAATAGGAATTGTGTTTATTATTAGAGCTACAGAATTGATCATGAACACTGAGATCTGCTGTGAGAATATTAATTGAGCAGGGTCAACAGATTTTCTTTATTGTTCATATGATCACTTTGCCAGTTCAGCTTAATACAGAGATTCTTTCTGCACATCTTTGTCCACCTGGTTCTCCCTGGAAACACAAAAAAAACAAGTCTCGATTTCACCTACTAGTTTCCATGGCAACATAGCTGTTTTGGGGAGGAGAGCTGTACTCCACTTCTCTTAAGAAAAGCATAATTAAAAAGGACAGAATGAGATGAAGAAAGACCGTGAGGAAAACATGAGGAGTGAATGCTAGAGGAAGATAGATTGGTGCGGGTTACCACAGCAAGGTGTTGTGCAGGATATGACTTCTGATGGTTATTTTAATCTGTTTGCTCCTGTTCTATATTGACTTTTTCATTTGAGTTTCTCAGAGATGCAAGCTTCTATTGTGAATTTCGTATTTTATTTGTGTGTGTGCGCGTGTGTCCAAGTACATGCACTTTACGTTCAATTAAAAATGGTTTTGAAGAATGACTTGTTTTCAAGATAAATATGTGATATAGAAATAGTGTGTAATGAAAACCATCCTGATTTCACAATATGGCTACTACATTTCAAGCATCTCCA
Source organism: Oncorhynchus kisutch (assembly GCF_002021735.2). Classification (NCBI taxonomy): domain Eukaryota; kingdom Metazoa; phylum Chordata; class Actinopteri; order Salmoniformes; family Salmonidae; genus Oncorhynchus; species Oncorhynchus kisutch. The sequence continues at coordinate 21,780,590 of NC_034195.2, read as the reverse complement.
TCTAAGGAGCGAGATGCGATGAACAGCTAGCTTGCTCTATCACCTAGAGAGCGAGATGTAAATAAAGGGAATTTGTTTGTTCTTTTACAGGGGGAGGGAGACACAGGGAGGAACTGCTTATTTGTTCTATTACACAGGAGAGGCAGAAAAGGAGAGATGCAAATAAACGAACAGCCTGTTTAACTTCAATGAGGGCGACATAAACTAAGGAACTCCGTTAATTTGAATTTACAAGGAAAACGTCACAAAGAAATGGCTCCGGTGTGCTAGTGCAGAGGGAGGGCATCGGAAGTAAAAGGAACAGCTTGCAGATTTTGACTGGAGGAAAGGTGTCACTAATAACGGAACAGAGGGATGGAGATGCAGAAACAGCCTGTTGTCATTTCAGGCCATGTGACCAGAAATGCAACAGTCAATCGTGCAACTGAAAAATGTTTTTTGTTTTTTTCTCTCCCTCGCTTTACCCCTCTAGTTCTTTTTTCCCCTTAACTTTCCTTTACTAGTATCAATTCCCAAATATTCAAGGATTTACGTCACAATAAAGTAAATGCATGACCCAAATGCAGAAGTAGGCCTTTTCACATAGTCCTGTATTTTCACATAGTCCTATAAGGACATCTCTGTTGGGTGTTGAATACTGCCTTGTACAAGTTGTCTGTACAGTGATCATTGTGACTTACCAATGAGCGATTGTTTGTTAACACTGCTTGCCTGTGTTGGTCTTGTATTCGTCTTCACAAGTGTGTAGCCTATATGAATGAGTGGTTGACATTATTTCTCTCCTCTACTGGTCTCTAGCCCACGGGGTACATGGAGGCTGCCCTGTCCTACAGCACCATAGAGGACCTGCAGCTGCTCTCCTGGGATAACGCCCCCAAATACTGTGTGCAGCTCAGCTTCCCCGGGGGCACCGTCCTCCTGCAGGTATGGTTTGCCCCCCTCCCTCCCTCTTCATGTCGTGTGTGTGTGCCAATCATGTATCTTTTACTTGACTGACTATGTGCCCTAACAGGCAGCCAACAGCTATCTGCGGGACCAGTGGTTTAATTCTCTACAGTGGAAGGTAGGATTACTAAGTATTCATTGGTTTGTGTTCATGGGGGTTCAACAAGATTCACAGCACTTTGGGCAGAGATTTTATCTGTAGTCTACACAGAATGCTGCATACATTTCCTTTATGCATTTTTGCGTTGGTTTGATAAGCACATAAAACTATCTGTATGTGAGTATGTGTGTGCCTCCTTTATTTCCAACCAGAAAAAGATCTATAAGTACCGTAAGGTTCTGAACAACCCAAGTCGCTGGGAGGTGGTTCTGAAGGAGATCAGATTGCTGGTGGACATGGCCCTGACCTCTCCCCTGCAGGATGAGTCCATCCACCAGGCCCCCCTGCAAATCATCTCCACCCTGCTGGCCGAGGTAGGCCAATCTGCAGGCCACACACACACACACACACACAGACCTGCTACTGGGAGGTCAGCTCAAAACCCACAGATGTCTGCTGTTTGGCAGAATAAAAGTTGTTTGGGTGTGTGTCTATTACATTTATTTGTCTGAGCTCTCTGTGTTGGTGATCATACCAGTCTTATTTCTGTTGTCCCCTTCCTCCTCAGAACACCAACCTCAGCACTCAGGACCATGAGAACATCATTGTGGTGAGTTTGAAGTTGCTGTTATAGTGTAATGGTAGATTCATCAGGATGTGTTTGTGTCCCTAACCCCATGGGACCTGGCCACTAGATATGGGATGTTGCAGCTCTTGAGGTACAGTTTAATGTACACTTTTTTTCTTCTTTTTTTTTACATGGGAGCAGTTGCTCACCTCATTTACCTGCCTTGGGGTGAATTACGAGCTAAGATGATGAGAGAATTATAGGTACACCTGTGTATTTTTAGGGTGACTTCTGCAGTAACTCTTAGGAATTACAGGCTAGGCTTAAGCTCTCGTGGACATATTATGTAAACATCAATGGTTGAGCATCTGACCAAATTATGCAAGATTTTAGTTTCGGCTTAACCGAGATTAGGCTAGCACTCTTTATTCACCCATGGCAGGTAAATCAGCTGTATGCCCGGGCTACACTTGGAATACACTGTCCAACGAAATGCTTACAGCTTCCTTCTCGATAATGCAACAACAATAAAAATACGAACGTAAAGTAAATGGCTCAGTAGAATAGAATACACATTTTAGCGTAAGTACAATACAAATGGGCACAATTTATAGTCCAATATTTGCAAATGTTTTGGAAGGGGGATTGGGGGAAAAATGCTTAAATTGTGTGGTATTTAGCAATAATAATGTGAGTCTGGTAGCAGCAGTTGTAGCGTGTATGTGTGCGGGTGCGTGCGTGAGAGAATGCATGTGCGATTAGGTGCGGAGAATCAGAGCAGGTCGTTGGTTCAGTTATCTTGTTCACTAGTCAGATAGCTTGTAGTACTTTAGTTTATTTTTTGTACTTTTGTCCCTTTTTTATCTCCAATTTCGTGATATCCAAATGTTAGTTACAGTCTTGTCCCATCGCTGCAACTCCCAGACTCAGGAGAGCCGAAGGTAGATAGCCATGCATCCTCTGAAACACGACCCCGCCAAGCCGCACTGGTTCTTGACACACTGCTCGCTTAACCCGGAAGCCATCCGCGCCAAATGTGTCGGAGGAAACACTGTACATTTGCCGACCGAAGTCAGCGTGCTAGCGCACGGGCCAGCCACAAGTAGTCGCTAGAGTGCGATGGGAGGAGGACATCCTGGCCAGCCAAACCCTCCCCTAACACAGACGACTCAGGGCCAATTGTGCGCCGCCTCATAGGTCTACCGGTCGTGGCCGGCTGCAACACAGCCTGGGATTGAACCCAGGTCTGTAGTGCCTTATACCACTGCGTCACTCAGGAGGTCCGGCTAGTACTGTTTCACCCAATTTATGTATACTGTATTCTAGTCATGCCTCATACTATATAACTTATTATAAAAACAATTCTGGATTGTTTTTTTTGTTTTTTTCGTTTTTATTGCTAGGTATTACTGTGCTGTTGGAGCTAGAAACACAAGTGTTTCGCTGCACCTGCTATAACATCTATAAATCTGTGTATGTGACCAATAAACTTTGATTTGATTTAGTAGAAACTGTCTCTGAGCCTGTTTATCAGACCTCATGCACATGGTCATTGTAAATAGAAGATCACATGGCTGGGGAAATTGTGAAGTTATATTAATCAGTCCTGTCTCTGGTATCTCTGTGTGTCCCTAGGCCATCGCTCCTCTCCTGGAAAATAACCACCCTCCACCGGACCTGTGTGAGTTCTTCTGCAAGGTAAAGATGGGCCCCACTTCAACCTGTTGTCAAAATCAAATCCCATAACTGCCTTGGCCCTTAGTGCTTGTGTAACGGAGTTGGATTGGTAACCTCACTACTCCGCTTGAAATGCCTCCACCTGCGCCATCGAATAGTTTGCTTTTCAGTGGCGTAGCTGGTTAAGGCATTGTCTAGAGGGTGGTCGCGTGTGTTTGCGAGGACAAAGGACAGATCAAGGTCCGGTAAGAGAAGGAAGCTGTACTGTTAAGCAAGCACAGTGACGTCCCTCACACTAGGGCCATTGTTGGAGCGGAAGATGGTTCCACTATGCTACCATGGCTGTCCTTAACAGCCCATGTACAGTTTATCCAGGCCTAGGTAATAGATTCACATTTATTGTTAAGGTGATGGAGTGAATGGTTGTTTTGTGCAGCACTGTCGGGAGCGTCCGCGGTCCATGGTTGTGATTGAAGTGTTCACCCCTGTGGTCCAGAGAATCCTCAAACACAACATGGTGAGCTGAGCGTTCCGTCTTGTTCCCTGTGTAGGTTCACACTCAGTTTGTTTCTTTTCTTCTGTGGTTATATATTGGAGTGTCAACGCCCACTGTGCCGCCTCTCGTCCTCTCTCTGTCCTCGTGTTTATTTCTCTGCCTCCTTTTTGTCTGTGCCAGGACTTTGGGAAGTGCCCCAGACTGCGTCTCTTCACTCAGGAGTACATCTTGGCTCTAAATGAACTCAACGCTGGGATGGAGGTCGTCAAGAAATTCATTCACAGGTGAGTCAGCGACATGTTTTTAGGACGGTGATTTTTTTCTTTTCTTCCACCAACAGTACTCCATGATTTACTCTGCTTTCTCCCTGTTCCATGGAGTCTATTGGGTGCTAATTGTGTGTGTGGCTGTGTTTCAGCATGCATGGCCCCACCGGGCAGTGCCCTCACCCCCGTGTCCTGCCCAACCTGGTGGCAGTGTGCTTGGCTGCCATCTACTCCTGCTACGAGGACTTCATCAACAGGTGAGTGATCTGCTGCACTGTAGATCCAACAAACAGACTCGACTCTCTGGCCCAATGAACGTCCCTGGTTAGCTTAGGTTACTCACCTTCCCTTTAAAAAATGTACAGAGGTGTTGACTTGAGTAATGAGTTATCATTATATCATCACCCCTGGGTCCTCAGCCCCTGTAGGAGAAAATTTGCTGGATTTCCGTTGCATTGTCACCCCAGAGAATCATTGCTCGGATACATGACCCTCAACACGCTCCCTCTAAGTATACAGGGGCTAATGCCGTTGTAACAGAGGCCTGGCTACAACCCCCAGCAGAATGACATGTATTCTAACTGTGGACTTCTGAGTGTTAGAGTCTTGAGACGATTATGTAATGTGTGATACAATGACTCTCCATTCTTCTATTACACAAAATGGTCTCTCCATCTCCCCAACAATATCTCTCTCTTTGTGCAGCCGGGACAACTCCCCCAGTCTGAAGGAGATAAGGAACGGCTGCCAGCAACAGAATGAGCGTAAACCCCCTCTGCCACTCCGCCTGCTCCGCCCAGAGCCCCTGACACCCGCACCCACAGGTCTGCTGTCCCTCTCCCCTCCCCCCTCAGCTCCCCTCCCCTCTCCCCCCACACTGCCCCTCTCTCCTCCGCCTTCCATCGTCAACTCCAGTGAGATCCTGGTGGAGTTGGAACGCAACAACAACACTGCCAACGCCAGGCGGAAGGGCCCAGGGGGAGGCGACAGTGAGCCCAACCTGATCGACTGTCTGCTGGTCAGCCCCGCCCTCAACGCCCTGTCAATCCAGCTGCCTGCCCAGGCCGACCGCGTGCTTGGCTGCTTCGCACTCATCCTCAAAATGCTGTGAGTTACCACTACTGTTACTGTATCCCCCCTGCCTTACTGTCTGCCTTACTGTGTGTGTTTAAATGTTAACAAGGGTTCATGTTTGGCACTATCTGTGTGGGCTGTGCTGAGTAGCTCAACACAGCTGCTGCCTCTGATGTCCTACTGGAGAATCATTCAAAAGGAAGGAGTGTCTGCTAGTGTGTCTCTGAATGGATGGATGACATGGGTGTGACGATGTTTTGCAAGAAGGAAGTGGCACAAGTGGTTCTATTATGTGTGTGGGAACAGGGAATGACTGTAACTGTGACACTTAACAGACAGGAATCTGATCCTCTCCTCGTCCCATTGAATTGATGGATTTGTTTGGCGTCATAGGGTGACACTCGGGATACCTCTCGTGATTCCCTGTGTGCCCAGCCCCCTGCTCTCATTATGTGTCCACCTTTCTGTTCTTACTCTTATCTCTTTCTCTCTGCAACCATTCAGGTCTGACTACGATGACTGGAGACCCGCCCTGGCTAGCCTGCTGCAGCCCATCCCATTCCCCAAAGAGTAAGTCTACTGCCCTGGCTCTACACCTATCCACTTCCACCTCTTGTGCTCCCTCACCTTTTCCTGGTCACTCCCCGGCCCTCCACCCTTCCTCCTCCAGGCTTTGGGGTCGGGGCTGGGACTTTGGGTGAGGGCCTGTCTCCGCCGTGTAGTGGCCTGGGAGTGGTGTTGACGTGGGTGTGCTGCTGAGGTGCCCTGCTGGGGATGAGGCGCCCCCCCTGAGTGGCTGTTGTAATTGGCTCCTCAGTCCGGGCCCTCATTACCAGTCACCTACAGAGGGATGTTGTTGTCACAGCCGGCAGACTCACCTGCTGCTCACCTGCGCACCAGAGCCTAATCCAAGCGTTCAGGCGTCATTAGAAAGGGCAACAACACTCCGACACAACTCCTAGAGGGATTGAGTCAGACAGAAAACACACACCCCCAACTTCCAATAGATTGACATGTATTTGTGTGTTGTTGCTCAGATATGTTCAATCCAACAAAAAAATGGGATGTGTTTCCTATGCGATCCAGCTGCAATCTGTTCAACATCTTACTGCATGTTTAAACATGTTTTATTCTCCATTTAATCATAATTATTGTATTTCATCTTGTTTTTAATGTGTATTCTTACCACCTCTTTAGGGCCCTTGCACATGCCAAATTTACGAAGTAAGTATCTACAGCCATGACTTCTAGTTAACAAATGTTACATTTCAGTTGCCATCCTACAAGGAAAGCATGAGGATTGTGCCTGACTTGTTTGTCTGTTTTGAACAGAGAGCTGAAACATGTTATTCAGAGGTTTGCAGAGGACCCCAGACAGGAGGTTAGTGTGTGTGCATCTCTGACCATACATCACTGTTTCGCCTTAGTTCAGTGTTGGATTTGTGTGTGTGGTAGTCATTGTTGTGTGGTTGTTGCAGGTCCACTCCTGTCTGCTCAGTGTGCGCTCAGGAAAGGACGGTTGGTTCCAGCTCTACAGTCCAGGGGGTGTGGCTTGTGATGATGATGGGGAGCTCTTTGCCAGCATGGTGAGTGATTGGTGGTGTTACCCTAATGATCCTGACCCTCATACCTACCTTCTGTTCTGATTGGCTGGACTTGACCTTTGACTCTCTCCTCCAGGTTCACATTCTTATGGGCTCCTGCTACAAAACTAAGAAGTTTCTCCTGTCCCTGGCTGAAAACAAGCTGGGGCCCTGCATGCTCCTGGCTCTGCGTGGGAACCAGACCATGGTTGAGGTGTGTGTGCCCTATGTACAGAGCTGACTTGTTTTTATTACTGTGTGTTTTTAGAGGTGTGAGTGCACAGGAAGCAGAGGTGACCTGTGTGTGTGTGTGTGTTTGTTTCAGATCCTGTGCCTGATGCTGGAGTACAACATCATCGAGAACAAGGACACCCAGCTGCAGATCATCTCCACCCTGGAGAGCACTCCGGTGGGCCTTCACATGTACGAGCAGCTGTGTGACAGGCAGAGGGAGCTCAAAGAGCTGGTGAGTTACTACCGCACTGTGCACAAACAAAGGCTCGAACACGACACGCTCAACCTCCCACTGCATTCCCAATTCTACTGTAATGTCTTCTCAAAATACACAAGGTCTGGGCTGTTAGTGGACAACAGTAGTTTCTGCTCAGTTAAAACTGTTACTACTCTACACTGTCCACTCTGCTATTTATCTATTCATTATCCCGTAATTACCTAGTGTTTCTGTATTGTTACTTCATGCAAATATGAACCCTTTATCTCATTTAAGAGACCTCCTATTTCATCGTTGGCACATTGCTCATAGACACCACCTGCTGTCTGAATAGGGAACTGCTGTAATCAGTCGCCATTTTTTTTTTTTCCTTTCTCCCTCAGCAAAGAAAAGGAGGCCCCACCCGACTCACTCTGCCCTCCAAGTCTACAGTGAGATTGGCTTTTATTACACTACTGCCATTTCCTCAAACATTATTTGTTTTTCTTTCACCCGAACATGTGATAATATTTTTTTATGCAAAATGTTCAAATGTAACTGTTACATTTTGTGAGAAAGATGACCTGACTCTCCATGTCTCAATTCAGTTTGAACATGTCTCTCCCTGCCTCTGTATCTGACCATGTCTCTGTGCATCTCTGAGTAGGATGCAGACCTTGCCAGGCTGCTGAGCTCTGGCTCCTTTGGGAACCTGGAGAACCTGAGTCTTGCCTTCACCAACGTCACCAGTGCCTGTGCTGAACAGCTCATCAAATTGCCCTCTCTCAAACAGCTCAACCTTTGGTCCACCCAGGTCAGAACACACACACACACACACACACACACACACACACACACACACATCACATCACATCACATTTTTTGTTTTTATTTGAACTTGATGAGTAATACTCTGTATGACTTTGAAAGACACATCCTCTCTTCCTGTTTTTGTCTTTCCTTCAGTTTGGAGATACAGGATTGCGGTTGTTGTCTGAACACTTGGCATGTCTGCAGGTGTTGAATCTGTGTGAGACACCCGTGACCGACGCCGGCCTGCTGTCCCTCAGCTGTAAGAACTCATCTAAATCATTTGACTATATGCTACTCACATATGGGGCAAAAAAGTATTTAGTCAGCCACCAATTGTGCAAGTTCTCCCACTTAAAAAGATGAGAGGCCTGTAATTTTCATCATAGGTACACTTCAACTATGACAGACAAAATGAGAGAAAAAAATCCAGAAAATCACATTGTAGGATTTTTTATGAATTTATTTGCAAATTATGGTGGAAAATAAGTATTTGGTCAATAACAAAAGTTTATCTCAATACTTTGTTATATACTCTTTGTTGGCAATGACAGAGGTCAAATGTTTTCTGTAAGTCTTCTCAAGATTTTCACACACTGTCGCTGGTATTTTGGCCCATTCCTCCATGCAGTGATGTTTTGGGGCTGTTGCTGGGCAACACGGACTTTCAACTCCCTCCAAAGTTTTCTATGGGGTTGAGATCTGGAGACTGGCTAGGCCACTCCAGGACCTTGAAATGCTTCTTACGAAGCCACTCCTTCGTTGCCCTGGCGGTGTGTTTGGGATCATTGTCATGCTGAAAGACCCAGCCACGTTTCATCTTCAATGCCCTTGCTGATGGAAGGAGGTTATCACTCAAAATCTCACGATACATGGCCCCATTCATTCTTTCCTTTACACGGATCAGTCGTCCTGGTCCCTTTGCAGAAAAACAGCCCCAAAGCATGATGTTTCCACCCCCATGCTTCACAGTAGGTATAGTGTTCTTTGGATGCAACTCAGTATTCTTTGTCCTCCAAACACGACGAGTTGAGTTTTTAACAAAAAGTTATATTTTGGTTTCATCTGACCATATGACATTCTCCCAATCTTCTTCTGGATCATCCAAATGTTCTTTGGAGTTTGGAGTGTGACTGTTTGAGGTTGTGGACAGGTGTCTATTATACTGATAACAAGTTCAAGCAAGTGCCATTAATACAGGTAACGAATGGAGGACAGAGGAGCCTCTTAAAGAAGAAGTTACAGGTCTGTGAGAGCCAGAAATCTTGCTTGTTTGTAGGTGACCAAATACTTATTTTCTACCATAATTTGCAAATAAATTAATTAAAAATCCTACAATGTGAATTTCTGGATTTTTTTCTCTCATTTTGTCTGTCATAGTTGAAGTGTACCTATGATGAACATTACAGGCTTCTCTCATCTTTTTAAGTGGGAGAACTTGCACAATTGGTGGCTGACTAAATACTTTTTTGCCCCACTATACTTCACACAACCTCATACATTCAGTATAGAACAGGCCTTCCACACAGCCTCCTAGATCTATATATGTTCATGTAGGTTAAGGTGACATGTTTATGCGTGTCTCTTCCAGCCATGAAGAGCCTGTGTAGTTTGAACATGAACAGCACAAAGCTCACAGCAGACACATACGAGGACTTAAAGGTAAGATGAACCGTGAGACCCTCTCTGTTGACAAGAACACCGAATTATAGTTTGTGGTATCTTATCTTTTCTCCTCTCTCTTCCTGTCAGGCCAAACTCCCTAATCTGACAGAGGTGGATGTCCGCTACACCGAGGCCTGGTGAACACATCCTGTGTGACATCACTAGAACACCAACTCCCACACCATCCAAACATGAGGATTACCTGATATCAACAGAACACTTAGTCTCTCTTACATCAACAACAAGAGGATCCTCTCCCATCTGTAGACGAGGACCTTTTTTTAAAAATCTGGAGGCGACATCAGAACGCCTGGACCTCTCTAGTAACATCATGTCAAGCGAGAATTACTATCTTTCTAGTGACATCATCAAAATACAAGGAGCTCCTTTTTAGCGTCATCATCAAAAAAGCAAGGACCCACTTTCTTGTGACACAAGGGACCTTATCTTTCTCTCTCATGTGTGGTTTCTCACTCAGTTCCTGTCCACATCCTATTTGCCCTCAATAGACTCCTCATAGATTTATTCAGTGTTGTGTCAAATGTACACAGAACACCCAAGTCAACAAATGGATCTTTCTCCCCTCCCTCTCTCCCACTCTCACTGAGGACCTTTATGTTTAAATGCACTCTTCCCTCCATTTACTGGGAGCTCTTCTATCCTTGTCTGATCAAGGTTAGAAAACCAGGTCACATTCCAGTACACTTTTGATATTGCCTCTAGTTCAATCCAAATGTAGCTCTAAAGATGTGTCCAATTTGTCATTTCGGTCTTGTTTTTTTAGTTTAGGTTCTTTCAGGTTCAGATTCTGGCCTTTCCAGTCCTTTATTGGGGATGAGGTGCTACCTCAAACAAAATAAAAATTGCAAGACTGTGCCTAATTCCTCATATGACACTCAATCAATTTTTATCAACTTGAATGAACATATTTTTCCAGACATCTCTACATTCATATATTGTGTGTGACATTTAAGCAGACATTTCAGGAGCTCTGCTCTGTGGTTGCAACACTATTAAAAGGAAGAAATGTTTCCTTTTAATTTGTGTTTTCAATGTACATAACTCCCATATTTAATAGAATGATTGTGTAGTAGGTGGTCTGGGACTGCCTTGTATTTATGATTTCTCCACTTCATATCCCTCTTTCTGCCTCCCATTATTTTCTCATATGTTAAGACACTTTCCAGGCATACCGCACTTGACTTTTGTCACACAATCAATCAAGATGTTGCCTAACATTCTTATCCATGCTGAGGCCTAAACTGAAGCCCTATGTGCACCTTGCATCAACCTCTCAATGTTGACTTTTTTGGCATGATGGTACAAGTTTTTCTAAAGATGAATATGGGATGCATTTTGATATTGGCTGTAGATATACAGGCCATGGTCATCCTTAGGAGTATTTTGTGATAAATGTCAGGAGTGAACAGACTCTGTAGAGGCAACAGCATGGTGTATAGATGACTCTGTTTTAAAAAAGCAGCACATAACCTGCCCAGAGTCTCTAGAATAAGACCTTTGTGGTTGGTCGGTCAGTACCAGAGTGGAAAGCCAAACCAAGTTCATTTCTGTTTCAATCAATTTTTTTTGTTGCCATACTGCACTTCAAAACACAAATATATTGTATCATACATCAGTACTATCTGATACAGTGGCATAGAATCACGTGGACTCCAACGTGCTAATCATTTGTTCATAGAGCCACATTTCTCTCTACTCTGACTAGGTCACCCTCTTTCCCTTTGCCCATCAAGCATGGAGAGAGGGCACTGTTTTGGAGTATGCTTACCCATTATGTAGTACATGTAGCTGGGGTAAAGTGTTTCATTCCTCGATCTTCATTTGGAATCATGAGAACACTTTCTGTTTGCATGGGCAATACCACCAGTTCTGAATAGTTTTCCTATGTCATTACCAAGGAATGTGATATTACAGCATTCAGGTATGTGGTAACATGGCCCACACAAACTGCAGAAGAGTTGTCCCTCTGTCTCTTCTGCTTTAGGTGGTTTTGACGAATCTGTTCCTTCTCTGTGCCCTTTCAGGGCGTCTCGTACACAATCGGAGCGTTATTCTGTATGCCCGACTCTGGTTCCCTCCACTTTTGTTTTGTCCAGAATGCTCAAGAATTCTTTCCGTTCAGTTTTGGCAGAACTTTCAGGACACAGTTGGACACCGTCCAATAAGATTTCAATGCTATGTTTATTTTGAGTGCCACAACAGTTCGGTGCACTAAATGTTGTTGTATATGGCCACCAGGCTTAGGACCTCATGCTGTCACATCCTGTATAATGTAAATACAAGTGTATATAATTTTCTGTCCCTCTCTATGTTCCCCTCCGCTCTGTGTTTCTCTTAGTCTCCCTGTTAGGGAGGCTGTTGCCTTCATCTTCAGGATGTGTGCGTGTGGTCATTACTTTAATTTTCACACAAAGTGCACTGTAATCTAACTTCCATTATGTTTTCATGGTAATTGTTATGGCAGATTTTTTTGTTGTTGTATTTGTTTCAACAGTTTGTTTGATTTGATCACTTTAATCAAATGTTTGTCATGTGTTTTGTATGTACAGTACCAGTCAAAAATGTGGACACCTACTTTCTTTTTACTATTTCTACATTTTAGAATAATAGGGAAGACATCAAACCTATGAAATAACACACATGGAATCATGTAGTAATCAAAAAAGTGTTAAAACAAATCTAAATATATTTGAGATTCTTCAAAGTAGCCACCCTTTGCCTTGATGACAGCATTGGACACTCTTGGCATTCTCTTAACCAGCTTCATGAGGAATGCTTTTTCCAACCGTCTTGAAGGAGTCCCCACATATTCTGAGCACTTTTTGGCTGCTTATCCTTCATGCTGCGGTCCAACTCATCCCAAACCATCTCAATTGGGTTGAGGTCGGGTGATTGTGGAGGTCATCTGATGCAGCACTCATCACACCTTTGTCAAATAGTCCTTACGCAGCCTGGAGGTGTGTTGGGTCATTGTCCTGTTGAAAAACAAATAATAGTCCCACTAAAGGCGAACCGGATGGGATGGCGTATAGCTGCAGAATGCTGTGGTAGCCATGCTGGTTAAGTGTGCCTTGAATTCTAAATAAATCACTGACCGTGTCACCAGCAAAGCACCATCACACCACCACCTCCATGCTTCACGGTGGCAACCACACATGCGGAGATCATCCGTTCACCTACTCTGCTTCTCACAACGACACGGCGGTTGGAATCAAAATTCTCAAATGTGGACTTGTCACACCAAAGGACCAGTCTAATATCCATTGTCGTGTTTCATGGCCCAAGCAAGTCTCTTATTATTATTAGTGTCCTTCAGTAGTGGTTTCTTTGCAGCAATTCAACCATGAAGGCCAGGTTTGCGCAATCTCCTCTGAACAGATGTGTCTGTTACTTGAACTCTGTGAAGCATTTTATTTGGGCTGCAATTTCTGAGGCTGGTAACTAATGAACTTATCCTCTGCAGCAAAGGTAATTCTGGGTCTTCCTTTCCCGTGGCAGTCCTCGTGAGAGCCAGTTTCATCATAGTGCTTGATGTTTATTGCGACTGCACTTGAAACTTTTGAAGTTCTTGATATTTTCCGGATTGACTGACCATGTTTGTCTTAGCTTATTTGAGCCGTTGTTGCCATGATATGGACTTGGTCTTTTACCAATAGGACTATCTTCTGTATACCACCTCTACCTTGTCACAACACAACTGATTGACTCAAATGCATTAAGGAAAGAAATTCCACAAATTTACTTTTAATAAGGCACACCTGTTAATTGAAATGCATTCAAGGTGACTACCTCATGGGGAAGCAGGTAGCCTAGTAGTTAGAACATCGGGCCAGTAACCGAAAGGTTACTAGATCGAGTCCCTGAGGTGACAAGGTAAAGATCTGTCGTTCTGCCCCTGAACAAGGAAGTTACTAGGCCGGCATTGTAAATAAGAATTTGTTCTTAACTGACTTGCCTAGTTAAATAAAGTGAAGCTGGTTGAGAGAAAGCCAAGTGTGTGCAAAGCTGTCATCAAGGGTTGCTACTTTGAAGAATCTAAAACATATTTTGATTTAGTTTAACTTTTTTTTTTACTACATGATTCCAAATCCGTTATTTCATAGTTTGGATGTCTACAATGTAGAAAATTGTATAGAAAAACCATTGAATGAGTAGGTGTCCAGACTTTTGACAGGTATATCAGCTGATGTTTTTTTATTTTAACTTTATTTTTTACGATTTTGAATATGAAAAGGGTCAGATCACTAGCTCTGCAGTCGCCCTACCCCCTTTGTCCATGGGTTACCACGATGTTCCGATCGAAGCGCAATGATGAGCAGTACATGTCGTAGACCAGCGACTGAATCACCTTTGTGTGATTACAGACCTTTTGTATTGCTGGAATACATTAGCGTGTGCACAAAATACTGTGTATAATGATATGAACATAGTATGTATGCCAGTGAGTTTACTGGTTACTGTACTGTTTGTACACTGGTGAGATACTGTGTGATAAGTGGAGAGATTCAATATGTGGAATTATTTTTTTGTAACCGTTGACAGAATCTGCTCTTGGACCATTTCTATTGATGTGGTAATAGTGGGTGGGGTGGAGGGGGGGGGGGGCAGTGGGAACATTTTTTATTTTTTTTTGTAGCCCTGATGCTCCTCTAGTTTTTAACATTTCAAATGTATAGTTAAAGAGGGAGACCTAGAGGTGGGAATGTGGAGGGTTTTATTACTGTAGAGGAAATTGTGATTGTTATTAAAAAATATATTAATTTGTTATATTGCTATCCTGTGGAGCTCACTGTGCTTTGCTTGGGTTTATGTCTCCTCTTCTCCCTAATTCCCTCTCTTCTCATTCCTCTCTATCCAGAGGTGATATTACCTGTTCTAATTTTTGGGGAATTTGTAAAGATTTTTCATTAGAATTTGTGACTGCGGCTTGAGTCTTAATGTGGTTGACAGCGGGGTGCCTGCTGCTGTGGCCCCCCGCTGGCTCAGTCATGGACATAAACTAGGTTTCCCATGATTCCTGTAATTTTTGCAGATCAAACGCTGCCCTCATTTTCTCTTGTCTGTGTTATCTGCTTCTACAGCTGGGTTATTGCTGCTCTGTGGCTGTTGTAATACAAATACAAGACCTTCTGCAGCTGGGTTACTGCTACTCTGTGGCTGTTGTAATACAAGACCTTCTACAGGAAAATAAGAACTATGATGTGAAATCATTTCAATCAAAATAAACTGTCTGAATATGTTTCAAATGTGAGTGCTGCATAGTTATTTATAGGATCACTGTAAATTTCACTGGGATGTCAAACATCCCATAGTTAAACCTCATAAAATGAAGTCAAGCTAGTCAGCAGAGGTCATGTTTTGACAAAATGATGCAGAGGAACCCTAAACAAAAATATAAACAAAGGATTATCAAAGCAACATAATTAAAATGTTGGAAAATAAAGGTGCTCTACGCAACAATTCGACCTGCAAATAGCCCTTTTGTCTGATATCAGTAGTTAAGAAATGCATTTGTTGAAAGGAAAACGTAAGAAAAGAAACAATTTACAGGTAACACTAATTCCTGCCCATGCAGGTACTTTTCAGCTGTATTCTTCAAAAACCTCAGAGAAATTGTACTTATTTCAATGCTGCATAGTGCACCTTTCACTGTTCATCTGATTTATCTATTCATTAAAAAAAGAAAACATATGCAAAGGAAAAAATATATATATATATATATAATATACAGTGCCTTGCGAAAGTATTCGGCCCCCTTGAACTTTGCGACCTTTTGCCACATTTCAGGCTTCAAACATAAAGATATAAAACTGTATTTTTTTTGTGAAGAATCAACAAGTGGGACACAATCATGAAGTGGAACGACATTTATTGGATATTTCAAACTTTTTTAACAAATCAAAAACTGAAAAATTGGGCGTGCAAAATTATTCAGCCCCCTTAAGTTAATACTTTGTAGCGCCACCTTTTGCTGCGATTACAGCTGTAAGTCGGGTGTATGTGGGGTATGTCTCTATCAGTTTTGCACATTGAGAGACTGACATTTTTTCCCATTCCTCCTTGCAAAACAGCTCGAGCTCAATGAGGTTGGATGGAGAGCATTTGTGAACAGCAGTTTTCAGTTCTTTCCACAGATTCTCGATTGGATTCAGGTCTGGACTTTGACTTGGCCATTCTAACACCTGGATATGTTTATTTTTGAACCATTCCATTGTAGATTTTGCTTTGTTTTGGATCATTGTCTTGTTGGAAGACAAATCTCCGTCCCAATCTCAGGTCTTTTGCAGACTCCATCAGGTTTTCTTCCAGAATGGTCCTGTATTTGGCTCCATCCATCTTCCCATCAAGTTTAACCATCTTCCCTGTCCCTGCTGAAGAAAAGCAGGCCCAAACCATGATGCTGCCACCACCATGTTTGACAGTGGGGATGGTGTGTTCAGGGTGATGAGCTGTGTTGCTTTTACGCCAAACATAACGTTTTGCATTGTTGCCAAAAAGTTCAATGTTTGGTGTGTCTCCCAGGTGGCTTGTGGCAAACATTAAACAACACTTTTTATGGATATCTTTAAGAAATGGCTTTCTTCTTGCCACTCTTCCATAAAGGCCAGATTTGTGCAATATACGACTGATTGTTGTCCTATGGGCAGAGTCTCCCACCTCAGCTGTAGATCTCTGCAGTTCATCCAGAGTGATCATGGGCCTCTTGGCTGCATCTCTGATCAGTCTTCTCCTTGTATGAGCTGAAAGTTTAGAGGGACGGCCAGGTCTTGGTAGATTTGCAGTGGTCTGATACTCCTTCCATTTCAATATTATCGCTTGCACAGTGCTCCTTGGGATGTTTAAAGCTTGGGAAATCTTTTTGTATCCAAATCCAGCTTTAAACTTCTTCACAACAGTATCTCGGACCTGCCTGGTGTGTTCCTTGTTCTTCATGATGCTCTCTGCGCTTTTAACGGACCTCTGAGACTATCACAGTGCAGGTGCATTTATACGGAGACTTGATTACACACAGGTGGATTGTATTTATCATCATTAGTCATTTAGGTCAACATTGGATCATTCAGAGATCCTCACTGAACTTCTGGAGAGAGTTTGCTGCACTGAAAGTAAAGGGGCTGAATAATTTTGCACGCCCAATTCTTCAGTTTTTGATTTGTTAAAAAGTTTGAAATATCCAATAAATGTCGTTCCACTTCATGATTGTGTCCCACTTGTTGTTGATTCTTCACAAAAAAATACAGTTTTATATCTTTATGTTTGAAGCCTGAAATGTGGCAAAAGGTCGCAAAGTTCAAGGGGGCCGAATACTTTCGCAAGGCACTGTATATATGTGCAATCACCTCTCCTACAGAGGTATGTCACACATTATCTCTCTTTTGGCATTGGCTTTGAAAGACTGAAGCTTGGGAGGCAACCCCACAGGCTCAGGATTAGCTGACCTCAGGAATATAATTTACTGTTGATTTCTTTTCCTGAATCCTAGGACAGAGCAGAGGACCAGACAAGAGCGAATTAATGTATGCCCATTATGACATTTTATTGTAACATGAAAGGAGCATAACTCTGCCTACTTCTGTTTGCAAGTGTCTTGGATCTTCTATGTTTTTCATTGGTGCTGAACTCTCATGAGGTCATTGCGGAGCTGTGGGGGGTCGGAGCTCTGCTGGCTGGCGTGGGTGTCGTACAGGAAAAGCTTGTTGCTTAGCTCCGCCTGCCTCCTCCGCAGTTGGCTAGTTGATGAGTATAGCTCCTCTGCTTCTGAATGGCACAGGCTCACCATCCAGACACACAAACACCACCAGTAACTCACATCAAAGGCTGTTTCCAGTCAACATGCAGTGTGTGTGTGTGTGTGTGTCTCACCTCCACCTGCTGCACGTTGATGTAGACTAGTAAAGAAGCTAGCTCTATGCTGTCATTGAAACCATTTTTCAGAGGAACTGAACGGTGCCCTAAGAGACAGAGAACAGTGTGTTAATGTGTAAACGAGGAGCCTATGGGTTCGTGCACCGCATATTAGTGTGTGGATCCTACCTGAGTGGATGCCCTTCACAGGGAAGGTAGCCTGAGCCAGGAAGTTTGGGTCTGAGAACATGTCCTCCTCATTCACCACGAAGCGCAGGAAGGTGAGCTCTGGCTCATGCACTAGGAAAGTCACTGGCTCTGGAGGGGCCTTCCACACTGGGTTCAGCCCATTGTCACCTGAACAAGTCCAGTTACCAACATAAATAAATACACAATCCTCTTTGAGACAACACACAGAAACTGAGTTTCTTTAATTAGCTGGAAAGTAATTCCATCCACTCCAACCCCCGCTCCCACTCCTTACGAGAGAGAACTGTCTTAAACGTTTTGTCCTCTGTGTGTCCACACAGCTCCGTCTCTACAAAAGAGCTGGCGATGCTACGGCCTGGCTTCGGCAGGTGTCTGGCAGCTAGCACCTACAGGCGGCAGCACAACAGATTCAGTGCTCAACAGTAACCAGTTTGTTTACCATGTGAAAGATTATCAGGGATATGTCATTGTAAATAAATAATTCTGGACAATGAGGAGAGCCTTACTCTGACAGTAAGGGTGAACTTGACTTTCCTCTTCTCCAGCTGTGGATCATAGCTGTCAGAGCACAACATTTCTGTCTGTTGACTGTATGTGGACTGAAGAGGGCACTGTTGAGTTGAGTATTTATCTGGAAACACAAACAAATGATTACCACTGGTATGCCGAGAAAGCAAATTTTTCATCTCTGTGAACACAATTCAGGAGGCACTCACTCTCTAGTTTAGGTCTACTTTACACAGAATACTAGTTATCTCATTCCTCCATATTTAACACATGCTTGTCAAACCCACCTGCAATCTGAAAGTTGAGCGCCACCATGTGGCAGCCGCAGGCCCACAGAGGGTTAGGGTCGTAGTTGGATGAGTCCACACGTTGGCCCTTGGGGTAGATGCGGCTCAAGGCCTTGCGGTTATACCTCAGGAAGTCTGGAGTTCTGTTTTTGGCCGGGGTCTTGTTCTCCACGAAGGAGCGGATCTCTTTGTAGCAATATTTCACTGTGGGGACATGGTTGGGAATGGGCAGACTGAGTTTGATCAGACCAATACGAATATTTGTTTATTTATTTGGATCCTGTTTCCCAGCTGCTACTCTTCCTGGGGTCCACCACATTTGATTGTTGTGGAGAGTGACTTATTCTGGTAGTAATCATAAGAGTGTGAGTTAAGAGTAGATTGTATTTCATTTGAAAACACAAATGTGAAATCTTTCAATGTGTATTGCAGTGCATGTCATACAGTGGCGGCTCCTTAGAGGAGGTAGGGGAGGACTATCCTACTCAGTGAATTTCAGATAAATAAAAAGTGAAACAAAAAATGTTATCCTTTTTTTTTGAAAAAACTATACTAAACATATTCCTGTCACCAAATAACTGATTGAAACACACTGTCTTGCAAAGAAGGTCTAGAGTAGCATGGTGTAGGCGCAGCTATTTTCCGTCCTCGTTTGGGTACACCCCCTTCCATAGACTAACACAGTAATTATGACAACTTCCGAAGGACGTCCTCCAACCTATCAGAGCACTTTTCGTATGAACCAACATATTGCCCATCCAATCAAATTAATCTAGTACTGAAAGCATAAACTACAGCTAGCTAGCACTGCAGTGCATAACGTGTGGTGAGAAGTTGACTCAGAGAGAAAGACAACAGTTGAACAGTTTTTAACAAATTTATTTATTTAAAAATGAAGGAGAAGGAGCAGAGAGAGAGAGAAAGCTAGCTATATATATTTTTTAGTTTCACTTATTTAGCTAATGCAGCTAATTTAGCCTTCTCAACAACCTGAGAGGAATGCTATTTATGTTAGCTAGCTGGCTATCCAACACTGCAACTCTTCCAAGTCAAGGTCAGCTTTCGGGTTTCATTTATTTATTGCCACGGGGGCCCGCCAGTGTAACTGCTGAACTGTTTGCTGTATACCGTACAGTGTGATTGTACACATGGATTGGATTTTGGATTTAGTAACAAGTTAGTTCTAGTTTGTTGACTATAACATTAATATGGTGGCAACAATGTAGGCTGTGTAGCTGTTAGCGGTTATGGTATGAAGGTTTGTCTTGGTCAGGGTGGTATGGCTGAGGATCATACCAAAGTGGTCCTTCTCCTTGCTGCGAGGCTGGCAGTACACCACCAGGTCAGACATCTTAATGGCGACCTCTTCACTCTTCTCCACCTCCTCCTGCTGCTTGATCTGTAGGACAGAAAACACACAGCAGCTTCCTGTCAGCATGACATCACTGAATACGCTGGGCTGAGCACCCTTAAAATGGAAGATATAATTATTTCATAGCCTCTTAACTATAGATATAGATAGATTATATATAATATTATGATACTGGCCTCTAACTTCTTGTTGTGCTGCTTGGTGATCTCTCTCTGGGTGATGTCCCAGGCCACCTGGTACCACTCAAACAAGTCTTCCAGCGACTCAGCCGCAAAGTCAAACTGTATTTTACTGTCATAATCACTCAAGTGTCATGACATGGGACTCCCCATTCTTTCCCGATCTCACTGAGAAGAGAAATGGATGGAGGAAACATAGGAAAGAGCGAGTTGAATATTTACTATGTGCAATGTCCTGTAATAGAATACAGAGTGTTGTGTTTGGGTACAGGATTAAGCTGTGTTTATGTGATGTACAGTAAATTGTATATTTAGCCAGTGTATGGTGTGGAGGTTTAAAACGATCCCTTTGGACTTGTGCAGTTGTGTGTCCTGTTGATATGTGATATGGGCAGTCAGTGTGATGAGCATGTTGCTGTGTGGAAGGACTGGGTGCTTTGGTATGTAGTGTGTTTCTCATGTGAAGACAGCATGTTTTATGAATAGATTATGGGCTCTATTCAATCCGTAGCGCTGAAGACCTGCTTTATAGCATGATTAACAATTAGAAGCAATGTTCCGGCGGTCACAGAGACTGCATTCACGGCAAACGCTGCATGTGTCGGCGCAAACGGAAATTACCTTTACATTTAGATCGCGCAAATCTGTAGTGTGTTTGACAGTATGTAAAATGGATGTAATAGAAATACTGTACTCACAAACGTTACCCTTGGAAATGTCAACAACTCATTTTCACCTATCCCCCAAAGGATTGTCCTCCATGACCCGTAAGACAAATATGTACACTGTAGAGTTCTAAATGTATACTGGTATGTTAACACACAGGCAGAACTGGATGCAATCTTGAAACACAAGATACAGATAACTGCCAAAATAAAGGAAACACCAACATGAAGTGTCTTAATAGGGCATTGGGCCTCCACAGGTCAGAACAGATTCAATAGATCTTGGCATTGATTTTACAAGTGTCTGAAACTCTATAGTAGAAATGCGACCCCATTCTTCCATGAGAAATTCCACTTTAAATCTTCAACATACTTCTGACTTATAGTTACTTATTAATGGGATTTACGAAGCAAGAGTCTCCACTTTAAATCTTCAACATACTTCTGACTTATAGTTAGTTATTAATGGGACTTACGAAGCTAGAGTCTCCACTTTAAATCTTCAACATACTTCTGACTTATAGTTAGTTATTAATGGGACTTACGAAGCAAGAGTCTCCACTTTAAATCTTCAACATATTTCTTATTATTGTTATTATTTAACACTAGGGATTCACCGATATGCATCGGTCCCGGTTCAAATGTTTAAGATATGAATGCATCAGTCCGTGGGAGCCCAAACCGATCCAAATGAAGCATGCATCGGTCAGTAAACCGATTCAAACGTTACGAAGGATATTTAAAATATAATCAAAGCCTACTGGATGACAACTTGTTTTTAACCAAGACAGAATAATTTATAACGGACATTTTCCTACATAACATAGGTGCAGAAGATCCCCTTATTGTATCGGACACTTTTAAATGTGCCTTTAGAGGCAATGCAATTCAATACTCATCTTTCAAACAAAAACTATTTAGGTAGTAATAAAAAAAACTGGACCATAAAGGCACAGAATAAGTTACTGGAAAAACAAAAAGAACTGAAGGAACTTATTCAAGAAATATACAAAATAAAGCAAACTAGATGGAATATGGAGAAAAAAATGCACAAAATAATGTTTTTATTTTCAACATAGAAATGCTTACAGAAAAAACTTACAGAAACGTGTTACAAATGATGGCGTCATCCATGATTCACCAAACGATATTTTGAAAGAGGAAGGAAAGTACTTAAAGCATATGTTTTCATTATAGTCGCCATCTCTACTAACTGAAGTTAATTGTAAGAATGCTTTATTTATTAATAGTGTAAAATTAACAGCTGTACCGAAAGATTCATGTCAAGGCCAAATTACAGAATAGGAACTTCTTGATGCAATTAAAGTCTTTAAGTCGGGGAAAACTCCAGGACTGGATGGCATACCAGTAGAGATATATCAAACCTTTTTTTTATGTACTCAGAGGTCTGTTATTAGCATGCTTTAACCACTCCTATAAAAATGGTAGACTATCAGATACCCAGCATGAAGGTCTGATTTCACTATACTGAAACAGGGCCCAGGTTGTAAACATAAAGATCCAGTCCACCTAAAAAACTGAAGACCCCTTATAGTTCAGTGTGTTGTGATGCCAAAATTCTAGCAAAATGCATGTTATTCATTATAATCAAACAGGTTTTACATGGACGATACATTGTAGATAATATAAGACAAGTTCTGGAAACAACAGAACACTATGAAAAATCTGGGAAACCAAACCTGGTATTCATAGCTGATTTTGAAAAGGTCTTTGATAAAGTACAACAAAAATGTGTGTATAAATACCTGGACTACTTTAATTTGGGAGAATCTCTTATACAATGGGTTAAAGTTATGTATAGTAACCCCAGGTGTAAAATAATAAATAATGGCTACTTCTCAGAAAGTATTAAATTGTCAAGAGGAGTAAAACAGGGTTGTCTGCTAGTGGCATATATATGTACTAGGTGTCATTGTACGCTGACGACTCATATTTTCTTTTAAATCCACAATTTGGATCCCCGGACAGTCTCATAGAGGAGCTAACCTCTATGACCTCTCTCTAACCTCTCTAGATTACAATCAAACTATGAAAGGTGTACCAAATTATGTATTGGATCGCTAATAAATAAATAAAAAGTTTTCACATTAATGTGTAGTTTACCAATAAAAATGGTCTGACTGTTAAGTGGACATACACGGTATTCATATCCCAAAATAAATAAATGATCTCACTATAATACATTTGAATAGAAAGTTAGCAAAAATAGATAAGATCTTGCTACCATGGAGAGGTAAATAACTGTATATTTGTGGGGAAATTATTTCAGTCATTCAAAAGTTATACTTAAATCCAAACTGGTTTTCCAGGAGAATGCTAAGAAAGACTCACTCAGCGTTCAAATTCCAACCTTTACTTTCAGTTATTTGAAAATTAAATAATCTCCAAAAGATCTCTATTTTGTTTTTAAAGCCATAGAAATCTGGTTGCAATTTCAGTTTAATCCACCAGAAAATACATAACAAATATAACAATACATATTATGGTTAAACTCGAATATACTAATTGACAGAAAAAAACATTAAAAAATACATATGTATTTTGTTTAGTGATATCATAAATAGGACTGGTGGAGTTACAGTATGTCACACATGCAGCTAACAAAAACACATGGAAATGTCTGCTCTATGCAAAATTACCACCAACGGATTGATGCATTACATCAAAAATAGAGGAGGCAAGTGGAAGAGGGAGAAGATAAATAAAAAGCATAAATTGTCCCCACCACTAATCTGATAGTGGGGTGGTAGGTGCTCAGTCTTCCCTATGACTCAACTCAGGTAAACACACACACACAATTGTATAGAATCGCATCAATTCGTTCCCCTAATCAAACCAAATCTCACGGAATCTTTTCAAACTGAAATGTATCGTTCCTATATTGTTTCAGAGCCCATGTATCTATCTAGATGCGTATCAAATTGTTCATGAAAGGGAGAGATGCACATCCCTATTCAGGCACGCTACTCCTTACACAGTTTAAGCTAGAAACACCGTTCAAACTGTAAAACGTGTTGACTGGTCTGGTTTGAGTTGCTTGTGTTCAACTTTTATACTTTTAAAACTATTAAGCTTTTTGTCCTTTTTGATGTCCATCTTCATTCACTTTCATGGGACTTATAGCAACATAAAGGTCCCATTGTGAAAAAATGACTTCCAACATTTAATTCACTGTAAATGCAATAATGAAGCTTTTGACACAAATTAGCTACTTTGACCACTTTGCCCCAAAAATTGATAAAAAGTTACAGGGTATGAAATCTTCTTCTATTTCTCTGCTATTCAAATACGAAATCGGATCAAAAATATATTCTACCGATTACAGTTTTTTCCAACTGCTGACACACAAAATCTTTTCATGTCACACGATTTTTGAAACCTCTCACTCAAAGTGCAAAACTACACACCAAATATCCAAAACCATAAGCTATTTCTCAGCCTTTGACTCAGTTGTCAATTGCATAAAACACCTTTTTCAAAACACTACACACAATTCTCTACCTAAAACACAAAAATCTAACAGGAAGTGACTTGCTTTCCTTTTCCAAACACAACCAATCAAAATGCTACACTTATTCACCAGGTCACACACACACTCCTCACATGTACAAACACTAATAGCTTAACGGATCACTAACCAATCATTGCTTTACTGTAGTATAGGCCTATAAGTAGGTCAAAGGTCAGATTACCTATTTTGAACTATGGATGCCAACAATGGACAGAGAGCAAGAGGAGTAGGAGGGAGAGGAAGAAGAGGACGAGGGCAAAGAAGAGAAGGAAGGAGAGCCATCTCTGATGAGATTAGGGCAACACTTGTTGATCATGTGATCAACCACGGTTTGACCATGAGAGAGGCTGGACTGAGAGTCCAGCCCAACTTGAGTCGATTTACAGTGGCGTCCATAATTCGAACCTTCAGAAATGAGAACAGGTATGCAACTATCTAATGACTATTTTAGCATTACAGTAATGTACTGTAAAATACGTATGACTGCATAGTATTGCATAAACATTTGTAACTCTAACCATTTACTGCACTGCACTGAATGAATGAGGTTGGTTATCATGCTGTACTACATTTTTTGTACATTGTTTACAGTTCCTATGCTGAACACATACTGTGTTTGAATTCTGTACAGAGTGGAAAGGCAAAGACATCATGGAGGACGAGGACGCTTGTTTACAGATGTACAAGAGACTGCTATTATAAATATGGTTTTGGCCAACAATGCAATTAGGTTTCGCGAGATAAGAGAGCATATCTTGAATAATGACACCATATTTAACAACATCAATGCTGTAAGCCTGTCGACCATACAACGCATCCTCCAACGGCACCGAGTGACGATGAAACAACTTTACAAGGTGCCATTTGAGAGAAACTCTGACAGAGTCAAGAATATGTGACATGACTTTGTAGAGATATGTATGCAACACTACTTCCAGTACTTCAGACATACCATATTTACTCATCTCTATATCCTTTTGTCTGTTACAGAGAGTATTGGAGCTGGATGGTGCTTACAGTGTACTTGTTACCCCTCTCAGCAGATTACTTTCACTGTAGAACATTGTATTGAAATGTAGATATAAGCCTATGAAAGACCAAAGAGCTTTAGATTTAGAACAACAGTGTTTACATGGTATATCCAAAAATGTACTATTATGAAAGCAGTGTTTGCCATTTGATGCAAATGCTTCATTCTGACATGTGTTTATGGCATTTTGAATGCAGTGTTACATTTTGAAGGAGATGTGAGGCATTTTGCATTTTGTGTGTGCAGTTTTGGGAATTGTGTGTAGAGTTTTGAAAAAAGGAGACCGTTTTGAAAACGTGTGTAAGCAGTTGGAAAAAACTGTAAACTATACAGCTGTTTTACTAACGGCATCAACCAAATTTCCTGTAACTTTTTATAAACAACTTACTTTTTGACCACTTTAACAAAAAGTTAGACAGAAAGTAAGATTGTATGAAATCTTCCTCTACTTCTCTGCTATTCAAATCGAAACAATAATATATGCTACAAATGTAAAGGTACAGCTGTTTTAGTAACCACATAAATTAAAATCCCAACTTTTTTCCGAACAACTGAAATATGTACAACTTTTGCAACACTTTAGACAACAACTTAGAGGGCATATTGGTCTACATTTTTGCTATTCACATCTGGATTCAGAACATAATTATCTACAACCAATCAAACGTTACAGCTACTTGTCAGCGTTTAGAGTGAAAAAAGTAGCTAGCTAAGTCAGCTAACAGCACTCCCATGTCTCATTGAGCAGCCCAAACTGAGCCGTTGCTATGGATACTCACACAGGCAGAGGAGCGAATGGGGCAGTGCAGGCAAAAATGATGAGGGTGATTGAATTTAGAACAATATTGTAATGATGATGAAGAATTGTGAACACCAAGAAACCAGCTATAAGGAGGCAGCTAAGGCAACAGTGCATCGTCCTCCTTCTCAGGATTGTGCCCGGTGCTCTTTATAACGCAACTGGCTAGTTTGTCTGTCTGTAAAGAGAAGGGCTGCTCTGACTGGATAGAGCGAAGCTGTCTCCCTTTACTCCTTTCATATTTCACCCGATCACATCTCATCGCATGTTTCAGTCTGATCATGTAGCCTGCTGTTACTATGATAAATCAATAGGCAATGATCTTTTCTAGCAAGCTATCAACAAGCGAAGCGAGAGTAGGGAAAGAAGAAGAAACACTGATGTGCATTGTCACACCCCTAATAACAATACAATAGATCAGGAGTGTCAAACCAGTGGATGCTGCTGAGGGGAGGAGGGCTCATAACAATGTCTGGAATGGAGCAAATGGAATGGCATCATCAGCTGTATATTAAAGGTCCCACAGTTGACAGTGCACGTCAGTGCAAAAACCAAGCCACAAGGTCAAAGGAATTCTCCATAGAGCTCAGAGACAGGATTGTGTTGAGGCACAGATCTGGGGAAGGGCACCAAAAAATTCTGCATCATTGAAGGTCCCCAAGAACACAGTGGCCTATCATGGATCCCCCCCCCCCCCCCCCCTAACAAAGTACTGAGTAAAGGGTCTGAATTTTGTGATATTTCAGTTTTTTTCTAAAAACTTGTTTTCGCTTTGTCATTATGGGGTATTGTGTGTAGCTTGATGAGGGAATGTTTTTCAAATCCATTTTAAAATAAGGTTGTAACGTAACAAAATGTGGAAAAAGTCAAGGGGTCTGAATACTTTCTGAATGCACTGTATTTGATACCATTCCATTTATTCCAAACTCATTCCATATGGCCTAGTGTCTGCAGGTTTTGTTTTTTCCTTTCAATTAGGCCCTAGACAACCAGGTGTGAGGAGTACCTTACTAATTAGCGGCCTTAATTCATCAATCAAGTACAAGGAAGGAGCGAAAACCTGCAGACACTTGGCCCTCCATGGAATGAGTTTGACACCTGTGCGGTAGATGTATTTGATGCGTAGTCTGAAGGGGAAAACGTGTTTGTTTTTTGTTGCGTGTGAAAACTTTCAGTTTTGACATGCAACATTTTAATTCGAGTTGTGTAGCCTGTTCAGTCAGTCAGCATTAGTGATTCGTATTTTCCTGAAATGTTTGGGAAACGGCACATGAATGCAACCATCCGTTTGTGTGTGTGTGTGTGTGTGTGTGTGTGCGATGCACGTGTATTTCTACACTTTATGTAGCCATTAACGATGATGCTAATGTAAACTGTCCTTCCAAAAATCTTTCTCAAATAAATGTTAACTACAAAGTCGCCTATAGGCCTACATGGCAGAATGATGTCATGATTATTTACATCAATCTAGTTGCCCTTTGTTTTGCAAACTCTGCAATCACATTAGCACCATGCAAAATACTGATCACTCCTCCTACCAGATCCTTTGTCTCAGATTTGATATTGTTGAACACTTCCTCAAAAAAGTTGGCAGGGAAAAATAGCTGCAGTTTTCCTCCATAGTCCCCTTTCCACCTGTAGGGAGCACCAGACAGAGGTTTGTATGTTCCTAATCTGACGTGTGTGTGTTCTTGGGCCTCTCCATCCATCACTGTCTTTGGACACATTGTGGATCAGAGCCCCCTTGCAGAAGCTTACTCAGTTCATCAGGTCTCATGGGTCTGTAGTCGTACGCTTTAACTGTGCTCTTAGGCTTGTGGTGTTACAGATACAGTATATCAACAGGTAGATGCATACATTAATACACATACAAACACACTGCATTTGAAATTGCTTGAGAAAATCTATAAAAATTACCTCAATTTAGGGAAACATGTTAAAGGGATACTTCGGGATGTTAGCAATGAGGCATGCTAGAAGATACCCATAGACTTCCACTAATTGTGATAATTCTAGTTAGCAATTGTGCTTGCGATAGTTAGCAACTTCCTTGAAAATGCAAGAAAATACATCAAATGGTATCCATGAGTTAATTTGACTCTGGGAAGTAGATACATTGGCGAAATCCCAAAGGAATCCTTTAACATAATGTGAGCCTACCAGTGATGGCTCCATTTCATTTATAGTGAGGCGCAGTCTCTCTCCTACTCAGACGAACCATTGCAAACACATCAGTAAACATACTCTATTTAACTTTCCCACCCCCAGTAGTCCAGTGTCTAGCCCCCTTTCTCCCTCCCCCCTCCCTCTGCCCTCCTCCCGTCCCCATTATACACTGAACCAAATTATAAATGCAATATGCAACAATTTCAACTATTTCGCTGAGTTACAGTTCATATAAAGAAGTCAGTCAATTTAAATTAACTCATAAGGCCCTAATCTATGGATTTCACAGACTGGGAATACTGTTGATTACAGATACCTGTAAAAAGAAAGGCAGGGGCATGGGTCAGAAAACCAGCTTTTGACCACCACTTGCCTCATGCAGAGTGACACATCTCCTTTGCACAGAGTTGAACAGGCTGTTGATTGTGGCCTGTGCAATGGTGTCCCACTCCTCTTCGATGGCTGTGCGAAGTTGCTGGATATTGGCGGGAACTGGAATGCACTGTTGTACACATCGATCCAGAGCATCCCACACATGCTCAACGGATGGCATGTCTGGTGAGTATGCAGGCAATGGAAGAACTGGGACATTTTCAGCTTCCAGGAATTTTGTAAAGATCCTTCCGACATGGGGCCGTGCATAATCATGCTGAAACATGAGGTGATGGCAGCGGATGAATGGCACGACAATGGACCTCAGGATCTCGTCACAGTATCTCTATGCATTCAAATTGCCATCGATAAAATGCAATTGTGTTCATTGTTCGTAGTTTATATATAACGCCACCATGGGGCACTCTGTTCACAACGCTGACATCAGAAAAACGCTCGCCAACACGACGCCATACATCCTGGCTGCCATCTGCCCGGTACAGTTAAAACTGATTCATCCATGAAGAACAGACTTCTCCAGCGTGCCAGTGGACATTCAGATGAAGCATTATCCAACTGAAGTCGGTTACGACGCCAAACTGCAGTCAGGTCAAGACTCTGGAGAAGACATCAAGCAGGCAAATGAGCTTCCCTAAGACAGTTTCTGATAACTTTAAAAAAAAGTTTTCTCCCCAATTTCGTGGTATCCAATTGTTTTAGTAGGTACTATCTTGTCTCATCGCTACATCTCCCGTACGGGCTCGGGAGAGACGAAGGTTGAAAGTCATAGGTCCTCCAATACACAAAAAGCCGCACTGCTTCTTAACACAGCGCCATCCAACCCGGAAGCCAGCCGCACCAATGTGTCGGAGGAAACACCGTGCGTCCGGCAACCTTGGTTAGCGCACCCAGCCCGCCACAGAAGTCGCTGGTGCGCGATGAGACAAGGATTTCCCTACCGGCCAAACCCTCCCTAACCCGGGCGACGCAGTACAGCGCCCTTAACCACTGCGCCACCCGGGAGGCCTCAGTTTCTGATAGTTTGTGCAGAAATTCTTCGATTGTGCAAACCCACAGTTTAATCAGCTATC
Organism: Oncorhynchus kisutch; assembly: GCF_002021735.2. Taxonomy (NCBI): domain Eukaryota; kingdom Metazoa; phylum Chordata; class Actinopteri; order Salmoniformes; family Salmonidae; genus Oncorhynchus; species Oncorhynchus kisutch. The sequence goes on along the minus strand of NC_034195.2, from coordinate 21,750,900 downwards.
CGGGTGGCTGGTCTCAGACGATCCCACAGGTGAAGAAGCCGGATGTGGAGGTCCTGGGCTGGCATGGTTATACGTGGTCTGTGGTCGGGCGGCCGGTTGGATTTACTGCCAAAATCTCTAAAACGACATTGGAGGCGGCTTATGGTAGAGAAATTAACATTAAATTCTCTAGCAACAGCTCTGGTGGAAATTCCTGCAGTCAGCATACCAATTGCACGTGGCCTTCTATTTATTGCCCCCAGAAAAAGGTACACCTATGTAATGATCACGTGGTTTAATCAGCGTCTTCACATGCCACACCTGTGAGGTGGATGGATTATCTTGGCAAATAAGAAATGCTCACTAACAGAGATGCAAACAAATTTGAGCACAAAATAAGCTTATTGTGTGTATGGAACATTTCTGGGATCTTTTATTTCAGCTCATGAAACATGGGACCAATACCTTACATGTTGCTTTTATATTTTTGTTCAGTGTACATCTCTCCCAACCTTCCCCCTTTCCCTTTGTTTCTCGCTGCCCCCGATCTCTCCTCATCCCTCTCTCTCACTGTGCTGAAGCGGCTGACCAGTTCCGGTGTGACAGGGTAGCGTAGTTTGATCTTGCGATACAGTGGCTTCTTTCGGAAGTAGTTGACCAGCTCCACCAGGCTCTGGAACTCAATGGTGGATCCCAGCATGTACATAGAGCCATCCTTCTGAATACGACAGTGTTTGACCTTCCCATCACCTCTGAAGGTGATGGCGTAGGAGTCGCCATCCTCTCTCTGTCTGATGAGGAAGGCTCCGTCCCAGGGCACAGCCTCAGTGAGGCACAGGTCAAAGTCGTGGCAGCGGAGAGGCATTTCACGATAGTGCTGGATCAGTGAGTACACACTGGGGAGTGCAGGTTATCAGTCAGTAAGTAGAAGGTGTCCTCCCTCTGAGCCAGAGCGGACACGACAGTGCTGGACCCTCCCACTGCGCCTACAGTATAACACTCCAAAAACAAACATCAGCACAGCAGAGTATTACACACAGTACACACATACTGAAGATGTCAGTAGAGCTGCAGCCAAGCTGGCGTACCAGAAGGAGAGAGTGAAGTCAGTCACAAAGATGTCACTTTCTCGGACCAGGAAGGTGCCATCCCTGCCTCCCGACTCAGCACAGAACTCCTGCAGCAGCCTCTGTTGTCTGCCTCCCCTCACTCCTCCTACCATGGAACCAGGCCTCTGACGTGTGGAGCTCTGGGGACTACAGCAGGAAGGGAGGGAGGGAGGTTTGGAAGAAAGGTAGGCTGATGAGAGCGAGAGGAGTACAATAATGAAAGAGTAATAATTAAATACAGTGACAATAATCATTGGTTTACTACTATTACAATATTCTCCCTTGTTAACCTTCCTGGGCTCCTCGTCCTCTTCCTCTGCGGAGTAAAGAGCTTGTCATCTGAAATCACACAGTAGCGCTTGTTCCATCGCTATGGGTGGACAAACAGGAACAATGTCAGAGCAGTCGTCAATGGCAACCATCACAACAACAATATACACAAACAGCACTAACAATGCTTAGTCATGAAACAAATATACAACCTACTTCCTGAACCAAATACTGTAAGCTTACCGATTTCTAAGGAACCATATCATGGTAAGGCTGCCTCTAAGTGACCTGGTCTACTGGGTCCCAGATGTATGGAGCAGAGTTGTTTTGTGAGGGTGTATTCTTTCTGTGATACTCCTGCACTGCCTGGTGAATTCTCAGGCATCTCCTGGGTTGTGTTCATTAGGGCACAACCCTGCACCTTGGTTGCAGCTACACCTCAGTTGCAGCTGGGAGACTAGTCAGGATCGAGGGAAAGATTAACGTATCTAAGTACAGAGAGATCCTTGTAAAAAACCTGCTCCAGAGCGCTCAGGACCTCAGACTGGGGCGAATGTTCACCTTCCAAGAGGGCAACGACCCTAAGCACACACCCAAGACAACGCAGGAGTGGCTCCGGGACAAGTCTCTGAATATCCTTGAGTATATCCCGGACTTGAACCTGATCGAACAACTCTGGAGAGACCGGAAAATAGCTGTGCAGAGAGCTCCACATCTAACCTGACAGAGCTTGAGAAAATCTGTAGAGAATGGGAGAAACTCCCCAAATACAGGTGTGCCAAGCTTGTAGCATCATACCCAAGAAGACCCAAAGCTGTAATCGCTGCCAAAGGTGCTTCAACAAAGTACCGAGTACAGGGTCTGAATACTTTATGTAAATGTGATATTTTTTTATTAGCAAAATATTCTACAAACCTGTTTTCGCTTTTGTCATTATGGTAGAGCTGTGCAATGCACTTGGATGAATTGGAAATTAATATTCTAATGGACATTTTGGAAATGCACATACTAATAGATTAGAAATTAGATCGACATTCGGATGTGCAACCGGTGTTTTGTCTCGTCTGCCAATTCTATTAGGAATATTAACACAAGACCCCCGCCAGAGACTATTACAGGTGCACAAAAGACATCACCATTACGCTCCAGTTGAACCTAAAAGCAGATTTCCCCCTTGTCACTCTGTCACTTCGCTTTCTTCTTGCACACCTACAAAAAAATGGAACGTTTTAAGACTTACACAATAAAGGAAACAATCAGTGCTATAGCTGTAAAGTAGCCTCTTCTATAAATTAGGCTACAGATTAAATCAGTTATGATGAACTTCACAGGGTGGTGAAAGTGCACGGTGATGAGCTTGATGCTTCTTTCCAGTAAATATTGAGGATCTTATTTTGGTGACAGGATCATCAATGCTTGGCTGTCATTTGACAGAATATCAAAATGTATTTTTTCCCCCATATTAATCTCATCATGTTGGCCATACATGGGCACGTGCCAATACCGGAGTGGGCACACTCGCTGTATAACGCAACATCTTTTGTGGGAAAACCATCAGTAGAGTTGGAAATGTGATGGAAAGCCATTTACCATGTATTTTTTATTTGGTACATGGGAATTTACCCACAAAAAAAGTGTTTTTGTGTGTGCTACATCATCACGCACAGCCTTTTATCTGCAACAAGTCAATTTGATAGAAACATCTCTGGTGGGAAAATGTGCATATTGTTTTTGTGCATATTTTAGAATATTCACATAAAAATCTGTCAAATTGGAAGAAAACCTAGCTAGTGTTAGCAGTGGTCTCCTTGTCAAAACTAAGACTGTTGCTCAAACAAAGACGGTTCCATCGACCTATTGGAGGAAGGCTCCACACCACTGTCTCACTTTAGTATTTTACCTATTTATTGTCAGATTATCTCATTTTGCTCTTTTGTAGTGTTAGCAAGTATTTGTGTTTTCTATCCCAGTTTGTTCCTCTCTCTGTAGGTTTTACAGAAACTCCCCTCCCCTTGGCTGCAACGCTTCTAATTTGGTGTACCCTGCATGCACCACCCATGTGGAATTCCTGGTTTCTGGCAGTTTGGAACTGCCAATCTACGGTCAATAATGCAGAGTTCATCTCAGCCTATGCTGCCCTTCAGTCTCTAGACTTTTTGGCCCTGATGGAGACATGGATCACCCCAGAGAACACTGCTACTCCAGCTGCTCTCTCTTTATCTCGTCTCTTATATTCCCGAGAGCCTCTGATTGTCGCAGTGGTGGCACAGGGCAGCTAATTTTTCCTAAATGGAGATTTTCTCTTTTCTCCCTCACTCACCTGATCATCTCCTCATTTGAATTTCAAGCTGTCACTGTCACTTGTCCACTCAAGCTTAACATTGTTGTCCTCTATCAAATCAAATCAAATCAATTTATATAGCCCTTCGTACATCAGCTGATATCTCAAAGTGCTGTACAGAAACCCAGCCTAAAACCCCAAACAGCAAGCAATGCAGGTGTAGAAGCACGGTGGCTAGGAAAAACTCCCTAGAAAGGCCAATACCTAGGAAGAAACCTAGAGAGGAACCAGGCTAGAAGTGGCCAGTCCTCTTCTGGCTGTGCCGGGTGGAGATTATAACAGAACATGGCCAAGATGTTCAAATGTTCATAAATGACCAGCATGGTCGAATAATAATAAGGCAGAACAGTTGAAAATGGAGCAGCAGCACAGTCAGGTGGAAGTTGAAACTGGAGCAGCAGCATGGCCAGGTGGACCGGGGACAGCAAGGAGTCATCATGTCAGGTAGTCCTGGGGCATGGTCCTAGGGCTCAGGTCCTCCGAGAGAGAGAAAGAAAGAGAGAAGGAGAGAATTAGAGAACGCACACTTAGATTCACACAGGACACCGAATAGGACAGGAGAAGTACTCCAGATATAACAAACTGACCCCAGCCCCCCGACACATAAACTACTGCAGCATAAATACTGGAGGCTGAGACAGGAGGGGTCAGGAGACACTGTGGCCCCATCCGAGGACACCCCCGGACAGGGCCAAACAGGAAGGATATAACCCCACCCACTTTGCCAAAGCACAGCCCCCACACCACTAGAGGGATATCTTCAACCACCAACTTACCATCCTGAGACAAGGCTGAGTATAGCCCACAAAGATCTCCGCCACGGCACAACCCAAGGGGGGGGCGCCAACCCAGACAGGATGACCACAACAGTGAATCAACCCACTCAGGTGACGCACCCCCTCCAGGGACGGCATGAGAGAGCCCCAGCAAGCCAGTGACTCAGCCCCTGTAATAGGGTTAGAGGCAGAGAATCCCAGTGGAAAGAGGGGAACCGGCCAAGCAGAGACAGCAAGGGCGGTTCTTTGCTCCAGAGCCTTTCCGTTCACCTTCCCACTCCTGGGCCAGACTACACTCAATCATATGACCCACTGAAGAGATGAGTCTTCAGTAAAGACTTAAAGGTTGAGACCGAGTTTGCGTCTCTGACATGGGTAGGCAGACCGTTCCATAAAAATGGAGCTCTATAGGAGAAAGCCCTGCCTCCAGCTGTTTGCTTAGAAATTCTAGGGACAATTAGGAGGCCTGCGTCTTGTGACCGTAGCGTACGTGTAGGTATGTACGGCAGGACCAAATCAGAGAGATAGGTAGGAGCAAGCCCATGTAATGCTTTGTAGGTTAGCAGTAAAACCTTGAAATCAGCCCTTGCTTTGACAGGAAGCCAGTGTAGAGAGGCTAGCACTGGAGTAATATGATCAAATTTTTTGGTTCTAGTCAGGATTCTAGCAGCCGTATTTAGCACTAACTGAAGTTTATTTAGTGCTATATCTATCACCCACCAGGTTCCCTTAGAGAGTTATTCAATGAGTTTGACATCTTAATAAGCTAATTTCTTGACGATGGCTCACCGCTCTTCGTACCGGGAGACTTCAACTTCCTGACGTCTGCCTTCTATTAATTTATTTTCAACTCTTTCTTTCCCCTCCTAGCCACTTCTGACCTCACCCTTTCCCAGTCCCCTCCCACTCACAAGGCAGGCAATACGCTTGACCTCATCTTTACAAGAGGCTGTTCGCCTACTAATCTCATGGCCTACTAATCCCCACTCTAAGTCTCTGATCACTACTTTGTTTCCTTTTCTGTCTCCCTCTCCTCCAAGCCTAGCCACTCAGACCCTAACCAGATGGTCATGCACAGTCGCAATCTTCGCTCTCTCTCCTACTACTTTCTCCTCTTCTATCCTATCATCTCTCCCTTCTACTAAATCCTTCTTCATCCAGTCTCCTGATTCTGCCTCTTTGACATTCCTATATTCCCTATCTGCATTATATGACTTGCACTGTCCCCTTTCCTCCCGGTTGCCTTGGCCCTCCCCTCTTGCTCCGTAGCTGAGTGACTCATTCTGAGCTTAAATAATAGGGCTGCGGTCAGCTGAGTAAAAATGGAGGAAAACTAAACTTCCGGAGGACTTATCATCTTTTCACTCCCTCCTCTCTACCTTCTCTTCGTCTGTATCTGTTGCTAAACCTACTTTATCATTCTAAATTTCAAGCGTCTAACCCTAGGAAACTATTTTCCACATTCTCCTCCCTCCTTAATCCTCCACCTCCTCGCTCACCGCGGACGACATTGTCAACTACTTTGAAAAGAAGGTTGATGACATCCGCTGCTCATTTACTCAGCCTATTGAGTCCACTGGTCCCACTCACACATAACTACCCTACACCTTGACCTATTTCTCCCTTCTCTCTCCAGATGAAATCCTGTGACTAGAAACCCTCCTCAAGAAACCAAAATTCAACCCCTCTGACGTAAAAAAAAAATATATATATATATATATATATATATATGTATTTTCTTTCCAAAACACTAGTGCCATCTCTGACCAACTCTCTTGCTATCTCTCTCAGAACGATGTACTTGGCCCTAACCAGTCAGGCTTCAAGATGGGTCACTCTGCACTGCCAAAGCTGACTCTATCTCCTCTGTTCTCATCCTCCTTGATCTATCCACTGCCTTCAATACTATGAACTATCAAATCCTCCTCTCTGCCCTCTCAGGGCTGGGCGTCTCAGGCTCTGCACACTCTAGGATTGCATCCTACCTGGCAGGCCACTTCTACCAGCCGACATGGAGAAGATCTTTGGCTGCACCACGTACTCTCACTACTGGTGTCCCCCAGGGCTCGGTTGTAGGCCCTCTCCTGTTCTCTCTATACACAAAGTCACTCGGTTTCATCATATCCTCACATGGTCTCTCCTATCATTGCTATGCGGACGACACTCAACTACTTTTCTCCTTCCCCCCTTGACATGCATCTCTACGTGCCTGGCAGATATCTCAGCTTGGATGTTGGCCAACCACCTCAAGCTCAACCTCGACATGACAGAGCTGCTCTTCCTCCTTGGGAAGGCCTGCCCGCTCCAAGACCTCTCCATCACGGTTGACAACTCCACGGTGTCCCCCTTCCAGTGCAAAGAACCTTGGCGTGACCCTGGACAACACCCTGTCGTTCTTTACAACATCAAAGCAGTGACTCGCTCCTGCAGGTTCATGCTTTACAACATCCATAGAGTAGCACCATACATCACACAGGAAACGCCGCAGGTCCTAATCCAGGCACTTGTCATCGCCCGTCTGGTCTACTGTAACTGTTGGCTGGGCTTCCTGCTTGTGCCATCAATCCCCTGCAATGTATCCAGAACGCTGGCATTCAACCGTCCCAAATTCTCCCATGTCAACCCGCTCCTCCGCACACTCCACTGGCTTCCAGTAGAAGCTCGCATCCACTACAAGACCATGATACTTGTCTACGGAGCAGCAAGAGGAACTGCCCCTCCCTACCTTCCAAGCTCTGCTCAAACCCTATACCTCAATCCAAGTACTCCGTTTTGACACCTCTGGCCAGCTGGCACCGCATTGGTGGAAGATGGAACCAGCTTCCCCATGGAGCTAGGACAACAGTCCGGGCCCATCTTCCGAAACCGTTATTTAATCCCCCGTTATTTAATATTTAATCTTCCGTTTATTTAATCCTTTCATAATTTCAATCTATTTACCAATGAACCGTAAATATTATTATTACCATTACATACAAACCATTACATACTGAAGTCAATATCTAATATTAAACAAATGCTCAGTGACTACAATAAGCCTTCTTTTTTATAAATTGTGGAAATGTCTGATCTATTATTTATTTTAATTTATGAAGCCACCCTCGTGTTCTATTCCATTCACTGCGTCTACATGGAAATGAAACTGCTGATTTGCGTATGTAGCGTCACTTTCCCTCATCATTTGCATATAAATATGAAGAGGCGAGATCAGCCAACCAGAGTACTAAACCTAGCGAGGCAGTACAGTGAATGAGAGAACCGCCAGAGTAGGTTATGTAGGCTTCATTACTGTAAGTTGCCTCCTGGAAGTTTACATTTATTGGTGCTGTAAAGAAGTAGATTAGCCATTATGTCTATCTAGTGTTATACTTAAATAAAAAATAAAAGGTTTTACATACCATTCATGTTATAGGTGAAAAACAATGTTTACATATAGGATCCTTACTAAACACTTTGGAATAAAAAGACATCAAAGCAAAACAATGACTTATGACAATACAAATTATTAATCAATTACAATATTTCTTTAAATACTTGTTCACATGAGCTCAGACAGACTCGTCCTAATATTTATATATTTCTTAATTCCATTATTTTACTTTTAGATGTGTGTATATTGTTGTGAATTGTTAGATACTAGTGCACTGCTGGAGCTAGGAACACAAGCATTTCGCTACACCCGCAATAACAAGTGCTAAAAATGTTTATGTGGCCAATAAAATTTGATTTGAGAAGATAAAGGTTGATGTGATTGGGCAACACCTGGTGTCCTGTTCAGTTAATGTAGCCAATAGTACCTGTAGTTCACACAGATAAAAAAAATTTCTTAACCACACACACACACACACACACACACACACACACAAAGATAAACAAAACAAATATTTATGGGGTTAGTTGCCCAATTCCAATTTAGGAAATGACTCCTTCCTTACACACGCCTTTTTTTACACACTTCTCAGTAGTTGGTATTCAGACTGTAACGAACGAGCTTTGCCGGTGTGGTTAACCGCTGACAACCCTCCCACTTGTTGGCCAACAGATTTTCGTGTGGAGTTTTCATTCAATAGGGTTCAGTACGTTTATCTTAAGCCATCTCTTTAAATACGGTGTACCTCTTAAGTTAGAATTTTGTCCACAGACTCACTAAAATGGATCAAGAGAACAAACGGGTTCAGAATATTAGGGATCATGAAAGAAAGCGCTCTAAATATATACATATTTGTCTCCGTTTCAACACCAATTAAAAATACTCTGATCTTGTAGGTTATTTAGGCTTAGGAAAGTATTTATGAATCATAAAAGAACAGGTTAGGAGAGCCTTTACTCACGAAAGAAAAGTGGTTTGATTCATTCTGAAAATTGCCACATTCAAGTCTTCAACCCATTGTAATGTTGGAAGATTAGTGTACTGCACATAGATTTACAATAGGGAGAAAAGTGTACAATGGTGTTCTATACCCTAATCTATTGCCTGCACTAACCATGGAACTGTGTGATGACACAACCAAGTATTGCGCCATGTGTCAGGTTCATACTGTTATGGCTAGAGTAGATGCTTTCTCCACTTGGAAGCGGTAGGTTCGCTAGACCTTGTTCATGGTTCCTTGGGCGTAAAGGTGGTGAAATTATTTGGGAATTAAGTCAAGGTCAAAATACAGCGTACCTGTAGACACACTTATTCGATCTCCAACCCAAAATAATAGTGGGTGAATAGCATGCTATTCTCATGCTTAAATTCAAGGTCAGAATAAGTATAGAGAAAAAGGGAATTACGTTCCATTCACACTCGCTTAACTCGGGTCAGAATCGGCCCCTAGGTAATTAGTGCACACTTTTCTACAAAATGTCTTCTTGACATGTCTTGTCTGAGAAGAAACTGTGACAAATCTATATCATGTCTACATGTCTCATTATCCATTGTTCTCCTCTGGCTCTCGGAGGCCCTGGCTGTGTAGGGTCTTCCCTGCCATCTCCATCATGGCCTGAACCTCAGGGTCTGCATCCAGGATACTTCTCTTGCCTCCTGTCGCTCCCTGCAACAAAACACCCCAACATCACTGATGTCCTCACGACAAGTCATGAATACAATAAATCAATGAATATTCACTGAGTGTACAAATCATTAGGAACACCTGCTCTTTCCATGACAGACAGACAGACCAGGTGAATCCAGGTGAAAGCTAAGATCCCTTATTAATGTCACTTGTTAAATCCACTTCAATCAGTGTAGATGAAGGTGAGGAGGATTTTAAAGCCTTAAGGCATGGATTGTGTACGTGTGCCATTCAGAGGGTGAATGTGCAAGACAAAAGATTGAATTGCCTTGGAACAGGGTATGGTAGTAGGCAGTGGTGTAAAGTTGAAAAAATACTTTAAAGTTTTTTGGGGTATCTCTACTTTACTATTCATATTTTTGCCAACTTTTACTTCACTACATTCCTAAAGAAAATAATATACTTTTTACTCCATACATTTTCCCTTAAACCCAAAAGTACTTGTTACATTTTGACAGGAAAATTGTCAAATTCACACACTTATCAAGAGAACATCCCTGGCCATCCCTACTGCCTCTGATCTGGCGGACTTACTAAATACAAATGCTTCATTTGTAAATGGTGTCTGAGTGTTGGAGTGTGCCCCTGGCTACATGTGAATTTAAAAAACAAGAAAACCGTGCAGTCTGATATGCTTAATATGAGGAATTTTAAATGGTTTATACTTGTACTTTTACTTTTGATACTTAAGTACATTTAAAACCAAATACTTGTAGACTTTTACCCAAGTAGTGTTTTACTGCGTGACTTTCACTTTTACTTGAGTCATTTTCTACTAAGGTATCTTTACTTTTACTCAAGTATGACAATTTAGTACTTTTTCCGTCATTGGTAGTAGGTGCCAGGCGCACCGGTTTGTGTCAAGAACTGCAATGCTGTTGGGTTTTTCACACGCAACAGTTTCGTGTGTGTATCAAGAATCGTCCACCACCCAAAGGAAATCCAGCCAACTTGACACAACTGGGGGAAGCATTGGAGTCAACATGGGCCAGCATCCCTGTGGAACGCTTTTGACACCTTGTAGAATCCATGCCCAGATGAATTGAAAAAGGGTGGGGGTGCAACTCAATATTAGGAAGGTGTTCCTAATGTTTGGTGTATGTGGTAGGTTACTTCCTATAATTAATTGAATGTGCCTCCATCTCCACCTGCAGGTCAAAATAAGGAACACACTGATACAGGCACAGCATTAAAAGAGAAAGAATTCATAAAATATTAGATGAAATAAATGGGATCAAAGGAGTAAGAAGGCAGTGGTTGTCCAGGTTGATACTGACCTCTTCCTCCTCAGGGGGCTTCCCAACCCCCCACACCTCCAGAGAGTCCAGGGTGAAGTCCTCCTCAGCAGAGAGCTGAGGGCTGCCATAGGTAGTGCAGCGAGGCCGTGCCCGGCTATGCCCACGGCCAAAATCACTATCCAGCCACAGGCCAAAGTACCCATGCTGACCACCCATGCCCTGATCATAAGCAAATTACAGAAATTACATTGCTTGGGTTAAGATAAAATACTATTGAGGCATGTGGTAGTTAATATGATGTAGTTACTTGTGTGGTACTTCACATATAATTTTAGTAACAGATTGTAAAATAAAATGTTCAGGTGAGATTGTGTAGTAGTGGGGTGTCTCACCAAGCCGTTGGGCATGGTCTGCTGGCCCTGGTTGAGGTACATGTAGTGCTGGTTGTATCCTGTGCAGGTGTACACCCGTAGACAGGGGAATACTGAGAACAGGAAGCACCTGGAGTCTCCTACACTCAAGACAATCCAGTCACAAACACACACATCCAGAGATGAGCACTGATTATAGAGATGGACAACATACTGTATATGTCAGCATACATTACAAAAAAGGGCTTAAATATCTCTGCAGCAATCTCAGTAGGCCGTGAGCCTGTTTCTCCCGATTGCTACTTCCATCCACCACCACTCTCACCTTGGAACTGAGGCTTTACTTCCCAGCCATGGGAGGCGAAGCCACCAAAGATGTGTCCTTTAGTGTCTTTGATCAGGAGCACGGTGGGCCCGCGGCCTTTACAGCTGCCTACTATTTTGGTGAAGCTCTCCCCGTGCAGCTGAGTGGAGAAAAGCAGCTTCCAGGGGATGTTGTACCCATCAGGTAAATGGGGTGTGAGGAACATCAGCACGGGCAGGTCCAGCAGGCAGCGCAGCTTCTCCCAAGGAGTTTCCCAGCAGGGGGGCAGTAGGGTGGGAGGGGGACGGGAGGTTAAGCCCACGTTTAGGCCTTCACCTATCAGAAGGTCCATGTACATGGCCACATTGGAAACTCTGAACAGCCAGTCCTCCAAACATGGGACGTCACAGGTACGCTGATCTGAGAGGAGGGAAGGACAGAATGTCAGGTTTTGTTGTTGATACAATAATATGTCTGAATTATTAAAAATATGAAATCTGGGTGAGCAAGATGTATCTCCTTTCCTATTCACTCTATTCTGAAAACCTCATCAGTAAATTATCCTTCCATCCCTTTACCTGAGGGTTTTAGTTCAGAGCTCATCTGTTCAGCCAATAGTTTAACACCAATGGAACCGTCAGCCATACACTCTGGCTTCCAGCCCTGCAAACGACTCTTCTGGATGATGATCTGCACCACAGCAGAAACCAGGTCCTGCAAGAACTGAAATCAGAGCCAAATTAATTTGAGTTCAAAGCTAAAAATGCATGTTCTGCTAAGAACACAGGAGCACTTGCAGAAGACCTTCTGAGGGTCTACTAACCTCTATTATTTGGTCACATGTGGCAACACCTGTCCCTGTCCCCTGAGCCATTGCCATGAAAAGGGGCGCTCGCTCCTCTGCAGTGCCTCGCAGGACATCGGCCAAGAAGACCACCAGCTGCTCCCGACTCACCCCAGCCCCAGGGGGAGGAGGGGCCACTCCGGGGTCCATGCTACACATCCCAGCATAGACCCTCTTTATCATAGAGTCTGAGGCAATGTTTCCCATACAGGGCTACAGGACAGAAGATATGTTAATATCTCCCATACTGGTACTGTTAAATATCTGCAAAATAATAACCACAGTTATTACATACGTGTTATTACGCCTCCTACACATTGTTATTACAGTTATTACTTATCTTAACCTTCTTGCAATGCGAGAACTTACATATTTCTGTATTATTTGTATTATTATTTGTATTATTTATTATATTTGTATTATTATTTCTTATTACAAGATTTTAAACAAGATTTTGATTCTGGAGGTTAACTGATTAGATATCCTCGATTTGATAAATAAAATGTAATATCATCCTAGTAACTCCACCCTCACCTTCAACATGCCCAGCGTTAAAACCTTCCCTGCTTTTCCACTGCCACCTCCTGGACTCGTGCCGTGAAGCCGATCGAACACTCCCTCCACAACGGGCCGCTCCTCTGGGCGAAAACGGGCCAGCCGTTTCTGCACCACAACACTGTCGGTGTTCCCCATGGCCCTGTGTGCACATTGGACAACACTATCAGTGATAGGTCGGTAGCCATCGACAATAACACGAGCACGACTTGAAACTGTCTGAAGGCTTGAAGCATCCAAGGCTTCTGATCTGATGTAAAGTTAGCTATCGTGACTGCTAGCTAGGTGTCGGTGACATAATTTACCTAACATTAGCTAGCTCGAGATTATGATTATAGCTATTTACTTATCTATTAACAAACAACGTGGCAATTAAATTAATATTAAACATCTAGCTAACCTTGTTGAAAGAGGATAATTATCTCATTCCAGGGGCACTGTGTAAACACAATACACTTCCTGGTATAAATAAGGGGCGAAGATGAACACCAATCGAAATACCCGAAAATCAACAGACTCCAATTATATTGGCTGGTAGTTCAAAATAATTATATGATTGGTCCAACGTCATATGGGTTTCCACCAATCTGGAATTAGGGGAATGGGTGTTGGGCCGAAACTGAAAAACGTGAAGTTGTTCGATCCCCGTCGAGGGAGGAGCTGTTTTTTGTATATGATAGTAAAGCATACTTATGATGACTATAAAATGTGTTGGCACCTTCCATTCTTGCACATATTCTCATAAAAGGTATATTTTAACACTGTCTACTCAAGCAAATTTGCCGAACTGATAAACTTGGAACCAATTAGAACTTCCGTACAAACCCCTTGTGATGAAGCCAGCCAATGGCCTGCTTCTATCTAGGATGTAAACACAGGCAATTTACACTGTTGGATTAATTATTTTTCCACAAGGAAAACTACAGTCATTCATGTCTCATCTCCTTTATTCAGATAGTGTATGAGACCAAGGCTGATACTATGGGTCCATAGTAATCATTACCTTTATGCAGTATATACTATAAACATAGTACATTACACTGATGGCTTAGTTAATTCCAAAATGAAAAGGTACAGCCATTCACGTCTCCTCACCTTCAGATAGTGTATGAGACGAAGGATGATGCTGTAGGTTTTATTCTATACAGTATTGCCCAGTGTGTACTAGACACAGTAATATTACAGTTGGCTTCATTTTCCAGTATTGGGCTGAGTTTATGTTAGCCCAACCATAATTAGATTACATTGGTGTTTTTTTTCACACAGTTGCTGGGTTGCGATAGTTTTTGTTACACAATTTTACAGTACAGACAGTTATAGTTTCCCATGGAAACTATATTGCACTGAGGGTTTCAGTGTGTAGCTGTGTTTACTATAATTCTGTTGCACTACTTTACAGTACAGACAGTACCTATCCCTTAATTGGACACTGACAGCTCTATTACACTACTGTTTTTTTTCACACAGAGTGTAGCTGGGTTTACCTTCGTTTTTATGTTGCACTACTTACAGTAGGCTACATACAGAAACTATGCTAGTTTCCAGTGACTATCCTAGTTTCCCTTGGAAAGACCAGCAGTGTATTTTAGCTAGTCTGTTGTACTTACAGTTAAGATGGTAACTATCCTGGTTTCCCCTGGAAACTCACATTACAGCTCTATTACACTGCTGTTTTTCACACAATGTGTAGCGGGGTTGGTGCTCGATAGTTTCTGTTATGCTACTTTATAGTACATACAGTAACTATCCTAGTTTGTTTCCCTTGGAAACTCACAACTCAGCTCTATTACACTGAGGGTTTCAGTATATTGCTGGGTTAACTATAGTTATGTTACATTACTTTACAGTACAGGCAGTAACTATCCTAGTTTCCCTTAGAAACTCACATAACAGCTAGAATACACTGCCGGTCTTACGCAGTGTGTAGCTGCGATGCTGGCCACCGCTATAGTTCTACTGAATACAGTGAAGGAAGGCTACGAACTTCAGTTCCGATGCTGGCCACCGCTATAGTTCTGGCACCTCAAATGTCCCAGGGTCTTCTAGTGTTGACGCCCTGGTTGACTGAATGTTTCCCAATGAGTTCAAATGAAGGGGTGTCAACCTACATCTTAGCCCCTTATTCACGACTGCGTGGCCACGCACGCCTCCAACTCAATCATCAAGTTTGCGGACGACACAACAGTGGTAGGCTTGATTACCAACAACAACGAGACGGCCTACAGGGAGGAGGTGAGGGCCCTCGGAGTGTGGTGTCAGGAAAATAACCTCACACTCAACGTCAACAAAACTAAGGAGATGATTGTGGACTTCAGGAAACAGCAGAGGGAACACCCCCCCATCCACATCGATGGAACAGTAGTGGAGAGGGTAGCAAGTTTTAAGTTCCTCGGCATACACATCACAGACAAACTGAATTGGTCCACTCACACAGACAGCATCGTGAAGAAGGCGCAGCAGCGCCTCTTCAATCTCAGGAGGCTGAAGAAATTCGGCTTGTCACCAAAAGCACTCACAAACTTCTACAGATGCACAATTGAGAGCATCCTGGCGGGCTGTATCACCGCCTGGTATGGCAACTGCACCGCCCTCAACCGTAAGGCTCTCCAGAGGGTAGTGAGGTCTGCACAACGCATCACCGGGGGCAAACTACCTGCCCTCCAGGACACCTACACCACCCGATGCTACAGGAAGGCCATAAAGATCATCAAGGACATCAACCACCCGAGCCACTGCCTGTTCACCCCGCTGTCATCCAGAAGGCGAGGTCAGTACAGGTGCATCAAAGCTGGGACCGAGAGACTGAAAAACAGCTTCTATCTCAAGGCCATCAGACTGTTAAACAGCCACCACTAACATTGAGTGGCTACTGCCAACACACTGTCAATGCCACTGACTCTACTCCAGCCACTTTAATCATGGGAATTGATGGGAAATGATGTAAATATATCACTAGCCACTTTAAACAATGCTACCTTATATAATGTTACTTACCCTACATTATTCATCTCATATGCATACGTAGATACTGTACTCTATATCATCGACTGCATCCTTATGTAATACATGTATCACTAGCCACTTTAACTATGCCACTTGGTTTACATACTCATCTCATATGTATATACTGTACTCAATATCATCTACTGTATCTTGCCTATGCTGCTCTGTACCATCACTCATTCATATATCCTTATGTACATATTCTTTATCCCCTTACACTGTGTATAAGACAGTAGTTTTTTTTGGAATTGTTAGTTAGATTACTTGTTCGTTATTACTGCATTGTCGGAACTAGAAGCACAAGCATTTCGCTACACTCGCATTAACATCTGCTAACCATGTGTATGTGACAAATAAATTTGATTTGATTTTGATTTGATTTGGCCAAGGATTCTGTCTGACAGACACGTTAACCTGTCATTACAGTTGTCCATATACGCCCCTCTTGCTGTTGTGGGTGAACTAAGGGCTTCCCCCAGTGTGTTGTGCCCGGCTAGGGCAATGGACACTTCACAAACGCAGGCAATACAAAATCTTTATCAGTTTCTGTTTACTATGGTAAGAGAGTTCTGGGCTAGGGCCAATTCGACCGGACTCTCACATTGCATGGTGGACACCTATACTGCAGCATTTCGGCAGGCCCACCGGCCTTTGCCTTTTGCTGTGGTGGTACATTCTACTGGAGGAGTAACTGCCTTATATGGACGATTGGATAGTCTGCCCCATTCAGGAACCAGGCCACAACGGACACAAAGGACGTCTTGAATCACATTAGAGTTCTGGGCCTCACCCTAAACAAGGAGAAAAGTCACCTGACCCCTCTTGGAAGGTGATCTACCTCGGGATATCCATATACTCGACTCTCATGAGGGCACGTCTCCCTCAGGTGAGAGTAACAAAATCCTATCCTACCTCAGCCATTTACGGCTCGGACGAGCAATGTTGGTGTTAGAGTCCCAACAGTTAACATTACTCGGCCTGCTGACAGTGTCTTCACTGTTGGTTCCGCTGGGCGTTCTCCATCAGGCCACTCCAGCGATGGTTCAACTCCCACGGCCGGCACCCAAAACAATACAGACATCCTCAACTGTTGGTGATGAGTGCATGTTTGAGGACCCTATCAAAGTGGCTATCCCACTCCTTCTAGTTAAAGGGGGTGAGCCTGATCAGAGTCCACCGCAGAGAGCTGGTGTTCAGTAAAGCCTCTCTGACGGGTTGAGGGCCGTGTTCAGAGACATGGCGGCTAGCGGCCGCTGGAGCCCCCATGGAGTGGTCAACACATCAATGTGCTGGAGCTCAGGCTGGTTAGTCTAGCTCTTCAACAGTTCCAGCCCTACCTGGTAGGACAGCATTTCCTGATTCAATGGCTCGGGAGCTTTTGCCATGGGCCCAGACCCGCTTGGCATCGCTGCGAGCAGCACATATCCTTGGTGTCCTGAACAATGCAGCGGTCATACTCTCGAAAGAGGACCCGCCGTTAGGGCAAATCAAGTCTGACTTTTTAAAGTGGAAATTAAACTTTAGAAGCCTTTTTAATCACTACACTGCAAGCTTGCATTTCCTGCTGTGCAGAAAAATTCTCAGCAGCAAAAGATTGATCAAATTATGATTCTATCTGTATAGCATACCTTGCAATACAATCTTCTATAAAAATAGCTGGGCAAAATGTATACAATGTGCTCTGCAATAAGACGACCAGAACTTAATTTCTTAACCAGATGACTTCTCAAATGTCAGCAGCTGCCTAATACCATTGTGGGCATGCATAATGTTGGATGTATTGGGATATAAATCAAATCCAACTTTATTTGCCACATGCGCCGAATACAACAAGTGTAGACTTTACTGTGAAATGCTTACTTACAAGCCATTAACAAACAGTTCAAGAAGAAGAAGAAAATGTTTTCCAAGTAGGCAAAAATAAAAAAGTCATAATAAAAAGTCACACAATAAGAATAACAATAACGAGGCTATATACAGGGGGCATCGGTACCGAGTCAGTGTGCAGGGGTACAAGCTAGTTGAGGTAATCTGTACATGTAGGTGGGAGCGAAGTGACTATGCGTAGGTAACAAACAAACAGCGAGTAGCAGCAGTGTACAAAAGGGAGGGGGGGGGTCAACTTAAATTGTCCGGTGGCGATTTTTATGAATTGTTCAGCAGTCTAATGGCTTGGGGGTAGAAGCTGTTGAGGAGCCTTTTGTAGTCCTAGACTTGGCTCTCCGGTACCGCTTGCCGTGCGGAAGCAGAGAAAACAGTCTAGGGTGACTGGGGTCTCTGACAATTTTATGGTCCGACACCACCTATTATTTAGGTCCTGGATGACAGGAAGCTTGGCCCCGTGATGTACTGGGCCGTTCGCACTACCCTCTGTAGCGCCTTATGGTCAGATGCCGAGCAGTTGCCATACCAGGTGGTGATGCAACCATGCTCTCGATGGTGCAGCTGTAGAACCTTTTTGAGGATCTGGGGACCCATGCCAAATCTTTTCAGACTCCTGAGGGAGAAAAGGTTTTGTCGTGCCCTCTTCACGACTGTCTTGGTATGTTTGGACCATGATAGTTCGTTGGTGATGTGGACACTAAGGAACTTGAAATTCTCGACCCGCTCCACTACAGCCCCCTCTATGTTAACCACACTGCCAGTTCTCTGACCTCTTCCCTATAGGCCGTCTCATCGTTGTCGGTGATCAGGCCTACCACTGTTGTGTCGTCAGCAAACTTAATGATGGTGTTCGAGTCGTGAACAGGGAATACAGGAGGGGACTAAGTACACACCCCTGAGGGGCCCCAGTGTTAAGGATCAGCGTGGCAGATATGTTGTTGCCTACTCTTACCACCTGGGGGCGGCCCTTCAAGAAGTCCAGGATCCAGTTGCAGAGGGAGGTGTTTAGTCCCAGGGTCCTTAGTTTAGTGATAAGCTTTGTGGGCACTGTGGTGTTGAAGGCTGAGCTGTAGTCAATGAACAGCATTCTCACACAGGTGTTCCTTTTGTCCAGGTGAGAAAGGGCAGTGTGAAGTGCGATTGAGATTGTGTCATCTGTGGATCTGTTGGGGCGTTATGCAAATTGGAGTGGGTCTAGGGTGTCCGGGAGGATGCTGTTGATGTGAGCCATGACAGTTGGTCGACACTTGACAGTTGGTCCATGCATGCTTTGAGTACACATCCTGGTAATCCGTCTGGCCCAGCAACTTTGTGAATGTTGACCTGTTTAAAGGTTTTGTTCACATCGGCTACCAAGAGCGTTATCACACAGTCATCCAGGACAGCTGGTGCTCTAGTGCATGCTTCAGTGTTGCTTGCTTTGAATCGAGCATTAAAGGCATTTAGCTCGTCTTGTAGGTTCACGTCACTGGGCAGCTCGCGTCTGGGTTTCCCTTTGTAGTCCGTAAAAGTTTTCAAGCCCTGCCACATCCGACGGGCGTCAGAGCCGGCGTAGTAGGATTCAATCTTAATCCTGTATTGATGCTTTGCTTGTTTGATGGTTCGTCTGAGGGCATAGCGGGATTTCTTATAAGCGTCCCGATTAGTCTCCCGCTCCTTGAAAGCGGCAGCTTTTGATCCTAAGTTGAATTTAGTCTTCCAGATGCTCTAACAAGCATGTGTATATGTAGTTGGTGATCTTCAATTCTAAAATGCACTAGACTGTAGGCTGTGTAAGACAAAACCCACAAAGAAGGCACATTCATATGTGGTCTCAATGTCTAATAGTGACAGCAGGGCTACTTTAAACAGCAGTAGGAGGGTTCTCCTCACTGGTGAGTGACTCAGCTGAGCCAATGCTTGGTTAATAGCACATGGTTGATCATTGGGAGCATGCCACAGGAGAGGAGAGCTAAAAAGATAATGAGAGACAAAAGTGAGAACAATTAATCAAAGAAATCATCACATTAAATGATTGTAGTTTATAAGCTAGAAATTAACATCCTGACAGATCTTCTTTTTTTTTACAACAGCTAGGATACTAGAAGGATATAGGCAGGGTGCTCTGCATCCTACTCCAACTTAGCTACAGATTGTACACCAGATAATGTGATATAACCAAATATGTTTGATATCCATTACTGGATGTTACAGGTTTGCCTATACCAAAATGCAGCAATACATTCTTTAACTAACCTGGTATTGGCATTTAAAAATATATATATATATTTCACCTTTATTTAACCAGGTAAGCAAGTTGAGAACAAGTTCTCATTTACAATTGCGACCTGGCCAAGATAAAGCAAAGCAGTTCGACACATACAACAACACAGAGTTACACATGGAGTAAAACAAACATACGGTCAATAATACAGTAGAAAAATAAGGCTATATACGATGTGAGCAAATGAGGTGAGATAAGGGAGGTAAAGACAAAAAAAAGGCCATGGTGCCGAAGTAAATACAATATAGCAAGTAAAACACTGGAATGGTAGATTTGCAGTGGAAGAATGTGCAAAGTAGAAATATAAATAATTGGGTGCAAAGGAGCAAAATAAATAAATAAATACAGTAGGGGAAGAGGTAGTTGTTTGGGCTAAATTATAGATGGGCTATGTACAGGTGCAGTATGTACAGGTGCATTATATATATGTGAGCTGCTCTGACAGCTGGTGCTTAAAGCTAGTGAGGGAGATAAGTGTTTCCAGTTTCAGAGATTTTTGTAGTTCATTTCAGTCATTGGCAGCAGAGAACTGTAAGGAGAGGCGGCCAAAGGAAGAATTGGTTTTGGGGGTGACCAGAGAGATATACCTGCTGGAGCACGTGCTACAGGTGGGTGCTGCTATGGTGACCAGCGAGCTGAGATAAAGGGGGGACTTTACCTAGCATGGTCTTGTAGATGACCTGGAGCCAGTGGGTTTGGCGAAGAGTATGAAGCGAGGGCCAGCCAACGAGAGCTTACAGGTCACAGTGGTGGGTAGTATATGGGGCTTTGGTGACAAAACGGATGGCACCGTGATATACTGCATCCAATTTATTGAGTAGGGTATTGAAGGCTATTTTGTAAATGACATCGCCGAAGTCGAGGATTGGTAGGATGGTCAGTTTTACGAGGGTATGTTTGGCAGCATGAGTGAAGGATGCTTTGTTGCGAAATAGGAAGCCAATTCTAGATTTAACTTTGGATTGGAGATGTTTGATGTGGGTCTGGAAGGAGAGTTTACAGTCTAACCAGACACCTAGGTATTTGTAGTTGTCTACGAAAGAGCGGATGAACAGGCTAGTAATAGGGGTTGCAACAATTTCGGCAGATAATTTTAGAAAGAAAGGGTCCAGATTGTCTAGCCCGGTTGATTTGTAGTGGTCCAGATTTTGCAGCTCTTTCAGAACATCCGCTGACTGGATTTGGGAGAAGGAGAAATGGGGAAGGCTTGGGCGAGTTGCTGTGGGAGGGTACAGTGCTGTAGGGGTAGAAAGGTGGAAAGCATGGCCAGCCGTAGAAAACTGCTTATTGAAATTCTCAATTATAGTGGATTTATCGGTGGTGACAGAGTTTCCTATCCTCAGTGCAGTGGACAGCTGGGAGGAGGTGTTCTTATTCTCCATGGACTTTACAGTGCCCCAGATCTGTTTTGAGTTTGTGTTGCAGGAAGCACATTTCTGCTTGAAAAAGCTAGCCTTGGCTTTTCTAACTGCCTGTGTATATTGGTTTCTAACTTCCCTGAAAAGTTACATATCACAGGGGCTGTTTAATGCTAATGCAGTACGCCATAGGATGTTTTTGTGTTGGTTAAGGGCAGTCAGGTCTGGAGAGAACCAAGGGCTATATCTGTTCCTGGTTCTACATTTTTTGAATGGGGCATGCTTATTTAAGAGGGTGAGGAAGGCATTTAAAAAAAATAACCAGGCATCCTCTACTGACGGGATGAGGTCAATATCCTTCCAGAATACCCGGGCCAGGTCGATTCGAAAGGCCTGCTCGCTGAAGTGTTTCAGGGAGCGTTTGACAGTGATGAGTGGAGGTCGCTTGACCGCTGACCCATTACAGATGTAGGCATTGCTGAGATCTTGGTTGAAGGTGTATTTAGAGGGCAAGTTGGTTAGGATGATATCTATGAGGGTGCCCGTGTTTACGGCTTTGGAGTGGTACCTGGTAGGTCCATTGATAATTTGTGTGAGATTGAGGGCATCAAGCTTAGATTGTAGGATGGCTGGGGTGTTAAGCATGTTCCATCTTAGGTCGCCTAGCAGCAGGAGCTCTGAAGATAGATGGGGGGCAATCAGTTCACATATGGTGTCCAAAGCACAGCTGGGTGCAGAGGGTGGTCTATAGCAGGCGGAAACGGTGAGAGACTAGTTTTTAGGGAGGTGGATTTTTAAAAGTAGAAGTTCAAATGGTTTGGGTACAGATCTGGATAGTAGAACAGAACTCTGCAGGCTATCTTTGCAGTAGATTGCAACACCGCCCCCTTTGGCCGTTCTATCTTGTCTGAAAGTGTTGTAGTTAGGGATGGAGATTTCAGAATTATTAAGCCAGGATTCAGACACGGCTAGAACATCCGGGTTGGCAGAGTGTGCAGTGAATAAAACAAACTTAGGGAGGAGGATTCTAATGTTAACATGCATGAAACCAAGGCTATTACGGTTACAGAAGTCATCAAAAGAGAGCGCCTGGGGAATAGGAGTGGAGCTAGGCACTGCAGGGCCTGGATTCACCTCTACATCACCAGAGGAACAGAGGAGGAGTAGGATAAGGGTACGGCTAAAAGCTATGAGATTTGGTCGTCTAGGATGTCCGGAACAGAGAGTAAAAGGTTTCTGGGGGTGATAAAATAGCTTCAAGGTATAATGTACAGACAACGGTATGGTAGGATGTGAATACAGTGGAGGTAAACTGTCTGGCAATACTGTCTTCGTTCTCAATTCTGGAAAACAGTTATCTTATAAATGTATGTTTCCAGTTGCAGGTAGTTCTGCAAACAGATAAAACTCATGAAGATTGTAAATCCTTTTGTACCGCACAAGGAGGTTCCTCGCCATCTTAGCTGCGGCATGTCTAGAATTTCCCAGCATCTTTGCCAGAACTAGTCGTTTCTATGTGATGCAGCCGCGGCCACCTGTAAAAGTAGATGACAGCGCGTTCACACTTCCTAATATTGAGTTGCACCCTCTTTTGCTCTCAGAACAGCCTCAATTTGTTGGGGGGTCATGGACTCTAATGTGTTGAAAGCATTCCACAGGTATGCTGGCTTATGTTGACTCCAATGCTTCCCACAGTTGTGTCAAGTTGGATGGATGTCCTTTGGGTGGTGGACGATTCTTGATACACACGGGAATTTTCCCTGTCCCTCCCCATCCAGTCAGACAAGCGTCTGTAAACACTGGAATTTAGGAGGACACTCTGCCGAGCGAGAAGGGAACTACCAACAACCAACGATGGTGCCTCACTGGGTCCAGTCATAGTTGGACAAACCATCGCTGTGTTCTGCGCATGTGCAGAAGTCCCAGCGGAACCACGGAGTGGGCAGACGACATGTGACCCAAGAGTGTCATGACGGAATGCGCCGTCACCGTGTGATTCAGATAAAACCTTCGTAGGGCTAGCAACAAGGCAGACCGCCGAGGATCCGAAATTCAAGCCTTCATAGTCACAGTGTCTAGCTGTAATCCCAGCAAGACAATCCGATGACTGGGCCAAAGTGTGGTCTTTTCCCAATTCACAGCGAACCTCAGACGTGTGAGATTAATCACTGTCTGTGTTGTGTGTGGATCGCCCGCTCTGCTGAAGGGGCGAAGACCAGTAGGTTGTCTAGGTAGGCTAGTAGCCTTATCCCCTGACTACGCAACGGTTCCAATCCCGCCTTTGGAAAAGGTGCGAGGTGCCAGGGCGTACCCGAATGGTATCCTCGCATACTCATATGCTACCCCTTGGAAGGCGAAACGCAGAAACTTCAGGTGACACGGACATACCGGCACATGAAAGTATGCGTCCTTTAGGTGTATGATTATAAAAAAGTATTTGTTGTGAATACATTCCAGCAGACGTTTTGTCCCTCGACACTGAAGTGGTGGGACAGCCCAGGGTGGGCCACCCTCGAAAGGGGGAGGAAATATTGGCGTGTTCTGTGAGAAACGGGGGTGCCGAGACTTTGGTTATACATGTAACCTTGTGGTTCCAGCCCTCCGTGAATGCAGTAAGGGTCTGAGCTGCACTGACTGAGGCACCTGCCTGAGTCGGTGCGCTGTCCCCCAACTGCGATTGCGTCATCGGCCCAACATGGGTCTGTGTACGCATGCTGTTCTTTAAACCCTTAACCACATTACGCCTGAGAGTGTGTAGTACAGGGTTTTTATGAGGTATAGCATGGCGGCTCATCAAGAGCATCCGCTTTGCTGCCCTCAATGTCATTTCCACTCACAACGTCCTCATGTATGTGCTCAGCTACACACCCATGGTGGGCTGTGCTACACACAGAGTGGTGTGAGGAAGAGAGAGAGAGAAAATGAACCTGAACAGTCTTAAGTGTGTTATGGAAAGATGTTCTCTTGTGACGAAGTCAGATGAAACACATTCTTTATTAACAATTGACACATTGGCTCCTCCATCCTTTTTGCAGGGGTGGGTGAAGAACAGTGGGCGCTGTCACATGAAGTGCTGCGCTCTCTCCCGTCCTCTCCCTCATCCCGTCATAGTCGTTGTCTCTTCTGGCAGCCCCTAGGCCGGCAGGGCGACGAAATTAAGACCTCTGTCACCGGTGGAGCAGCTGCCTTCTCTGGTCCTGCCGGAGGGGCGGGGCCCGCTCTTGGTGCACCGGGTGCTGCCGCTCGACAGGCTCTCCGTTTGACCGTAGACCCAGGTCTACTAGAGACGGTGGAGCGAGGAGGCTCTTTTAAAGCCACTCTAGACCCTCCTACCAATGGCAGGTGTCTAGCTAGCTGCTTCTTCTCCTCCTCTAGCTTCCCAAAAAGGCTCCAAAGAGGCCGCTGTCAGAGATGGGGGCATTCAATAGGGCAGCTTTGTCGGTTTCCTTCATAGCCATCACAGACAACCAGAGGTGTCGCTCCGCGACCACCGAAGTGGCCATGGACCTCCCCGCGCACACAGCCGACACCTGTGTAAGATGGAGGTTGGCGCCGGAAATCCTCGACGCTATCTCTATCTCCTCTACCGACAGCTCAGTCTTACCTGTGGTGAGACGGGACAGAGAGGCATCTCTGGAGGCGCCGTCGTCAGATGATGCCTCAGAACCTGAGGCTAACACAGACATGGCGTCCTCCAGAAGCAGATCTACCCTGAAAAACACCCACCGTTGTTTCCTCTCCTTTAAAGAAAGGAGGGTGCAGCTAGGGCATTCTGGGGGATCTGTGAGGCCGCCCCTAGCGTGCTGCAAACCCAAACACACGAAACATAAGTAATGTGGGTCCGTAGCCGCCATAGTGAAGCAGCGACACTGAGCTCTTAAAAGAGCATTTCGGGGTGGAAAGGGCGTGCTCATGATGACATCGAGACGATGACGTTGACGTTGAGGCCTGAGTCTTCTCTCTTCTCTTCTAGGGTCCATCAGTCCAGTCCTGTCACTGAAGATATTGGGAGGCTGATTGAGGGAAGCGTCCCCTTATATAGGGACACTTGTACCCCTATTGGCTACAGGTGTGTGCATCATTTTCTCTTAGGCTGTTCTCTGCCTAGGCAGCGGGGTAAACCACTAGAAGCAGAGCTCCCCTATGGGACGGAGCTCCACGATATAGAAATGGAACCTGGATAGTACACAAGTTTTGATTTGTTTGCTATTTAGTACTTGGCAGCGTTTGCCTGTCTAGCTAGCGAACATAGAAGTATTTAGTGTAAAATATTTGCAAGATTTGACAATGCCAACAAACAGAAATGTGTTCTGAATAAATAAATGTTCACAATATGTAAAAAAAAAAACAGCTCCTCCCTCGCCAGGGACCAATCATCTCGAAAACTAGTACAATCAAGAACTGTTTGCACAATTTAGTAAAATTCTATGAAGTTAAATTGATGGTGTATCTGCTAAGCACTGAAAAATGTACTATGTACTATTTTTTTTTGTCAAATATCCCACTGGGCACAAACTGCTTGAATCGAAGTTGTTTCCACTTAATTTCAAAGAAATTACGTTGAAACAACGCTGAATAGACGTTGAGTTGACGTATGTTTGCTAAATATTATTATAGTCTATGATGCATGATCGAAGTGGGGAATATTTTTGCATTTTGTTTCATTATAGTAATTACACAGTTTAGATACATTACTTTACTATCAACATGTATCACTATTCAGCCATCAACAAACATGTTAGATACATGTATTCTATATAATTGGACAAACTAACAGAACATTCTCTGAAGAGCAGATTTGTTTCCGTTGAACGTCCACTACTATTCCCTTGTTCGCCAGAAGAGTGCGCAAAGGATGAAGTAAAAACCGAACCACTCTGCTTTGCAGCAGCTCATATTGAAACTGTTGGCAATGAAAAACGCCTTTTAAGGGCATAAGATTTACCGTGTTGAGGGAGTTGGGTGTGTTAAACGTATCCACAGACGACTGCTCCGGTCTCGCTCCATTTGTATAGGTTACGTCGCCAGGTGTCTCTTGCACCAATCTGTAGACTAAAGCTTATTCCCCAGATAAAAATGACATTACAGCATTGTATTTGATATTCATCTATATTAGGGACAAGTTATATCAAGTTCAGGGACCATTTATATCTTAATATAAATGTTAAAGATGATGATATAACTTGATTTCTCAATTACCGTATATAAATGCTCTTTGTTTATTCTGCTCATTTTAATGTGTGTACATTTGATGGGTGTGTTGAAAAGGTCATGGTTGGTACCAAAGCTGTAGGCCTAAACTGGAGGATGCAAAATGCTATCTCACACAGACTCATAACCTTGCACTATTATTATAGAATGAGAAACACAAAGAGCTTCCGTTTTGTGAGCCATCACATACAGTAGGACTGAGACACTAAAGGACATAGAAGTAGTAGTGATTCTTTTCCAGAGGTTGATGGTGTGTGTAGGCTGTTCTCCTACTCCTAGATATTCTGTGTTATTGCAGCAAGTCTGACTATTGCTACTATATTGGAATACAATGGAAACAGCAACTGACATAGATTATGACAGATGCCCATTGAAATTGAAAGTGCACAGAAGCATGTGAAGAAGTCAGCTAGGATGAAAGTGAAGATACAGTTCAGTCATCACCTAATACTGTAAGTCAGAAGGGAACTTCTTGTTCTCTGATATCAATATTTTATTTTTATACACCGTGTCTCTATTGGGGCATCTGAAACCGAGCATTACTCCAGAATAAGATTGATGATTATCTTTCAGTTGTGCAGTGTAGGTCATACCAAGGGCATGATTAGGCAGTGAATGTGTCATTCCATCCATGTTAAAGCAAGCTCTTGATGTGCTTGGATGCCATTACGTTCAGATTGTCATGATAAACAAGGCCAAGGTTTCACAGTGAAATTACCATCCTCTCTCTCCATCTGGCTCCTGGGAAATTCATGCAGGTAGAGACAAAGGCAGGATGAAAAACAAGTTCTCTCTGAAACTGAGTGCACGTGTAGATGTTCCAGTAAAGTTTATTGACATGATAGGTATCTCTGCAGTCACTCATTTGTTCCTCACTGCTGCTTCGTCTATCTGCAAGTTGAGACTTGAGGTTTTTCTCTCCCCTCTCGACAGTTCTTCTTTCCTCTTCCCCTGCCTGCCCCCTTCTACTCACAGCCTTATATGGTAAAATATTTACTGTTGACTGACAGCACAGGAAATGTATCACTTAAACATCTGCAAACACAAGAACATACAGGTAACTGCCAAAGTAATGGAAACACTTGAATAAATGAGGGATACAAAGTATATTGAAAGCAGGTGCTTCCACAGAGTTAATTAAGCAATTAACATCCCATCATGCTTAGGGTCATGTATAAAATATTGGGCAGGCCATTATTTTGGCCATTATTCTGGCTACCGTGGCTATGCCCCCATCTACAGTGCATATGAGTGGTCACTGAATGATTTGATGAGCATGGAAACGATATGCCATGGCCGTTTCAGTCACTAGATCTCACCCCAATTGAAAACTTATGGGAGATTCTGGAGCGGTGCTTGAGACAGCATTTTTCACCACCATCAACAAAACAATGATGGAATTTCTCTTAGAAGAATGCTGTCACATCCCTCCAGTAGAGTTCCAGACAGTTGTCGAATCTATGCCAAGGTGTATTGAAGCTGTTCTGCCTCGTGGTAGCCCAATTCCCTATTAAGAAACTTTATGATGGTATTTCCTTCATTTTGGCAGTTACCTGTACATTATAATAATAGTATCACTCACTATTTTTGTTGGGGCAAAACATTTCTGAAAACTCTGTGCTCTTGTTTGGAGTTCATAGCATGGGTTACAGACTAATCACCCTAGGGCACTGTTAATTATTGAACATACTGTATAATATCACTATCAAACAAACACACAATCAAGTTGAAGAACATATGTGCACACAACCACCTTGAATCGCCAAAGCCTGGGGACATTGGTGTACATATGCAATTCATAAGACTTTGAATCACAGGTAACTTATTTTAAAGCATTGGATATTTATCGTATCAAGTGTATGACCTGCTTAGACACTCAGATTGTTCTTCAGGTTGTTGTCAGTACTGACCCAAAAATGATTTTGGTTTGTATACCTTTGTAATACATATGTCATCTGTAGACTAAAGTGCACAGTTTGTCACTGTATTGTTGAAAAAAAAAGGACATTCTTAACTAACGTTAGCATAATTGCTAACTAACATTAGTGCAATGACTGGAAGTCTATGGTAACTGCTAGCATGCTAGTAGATGCCATAGGCTTCTGGGCATTATGCTAATGCTAATTAGCATTGGGTCACAAAACTACCTCTAACTTCCTTCATACTGGATGTAGACATAACAATGGTCTCCATGGATTCATCTGACTCTAGGGAATTAGATAAAGGGCTTCGTTGCCAAAATCCCGAAGTATCCCTTTAAGCTGCTGTGCTGGCACAGACCACTTCCTCATTCTGATTTATGTTTGTGTAGTTTATTTGGCTCGTGTGTTTTAAAATGTCCTGGGTTGACCTTGAATGTTACTGACAAATTAATCCAACTTGTAAATGCCAAACTCCCCAATGCAGGAAAAAAGTATTAAAAGAAAACTCACAGAACATTTTAAATGTAATTTCTAATGCAACATCAGTCTATGCAATTAGCTGTATATCAAGCTATAGCCAGGTATAATTATATTTTTCCAATGGTCAATAATATTGAAGTGTTGCCTCTGAAAAAGCCAGACGATAGATAAATGTTCTAAATAGTTACCATGTTGACCCATTGGTGATTGACAGTGTTATTACATAGGCTGGTAGTGGGGTTATTACACATCAAATCGTATTTGCCGAATGGGTTATTTAAAAGCCAATTAAAAAGGCACTCACAGACCCCAGTCATGCTATAGAGGGAGATGACCTTTCTTTATAACCTCTGTCTACCGACCATGTTTCGTATCTTATTAGTCTGTTTGCAACTTGAACAGGATCAATAAATGAATAACTATTTTACCAGGGTTATTCATCCATGGAGTTGAATATTAATTTAATTAAATAGTGACTCCAGCAAGAAAGATAAGCTGGACATATTGGCGAGTGAGTATGAGAGGGAGACAAAAGAAAAAGAGAGAACATTTATTGCCTCAGGTGTATGATCTAGTGGGGCAAAAAAGTATTTATTCAGCCACCAATTGTGCAAGTTCTCCCACTTAAAAAGATGAGAGAGGCCTGTAATTTTCATCATAGGTACACTTCAACTATGACAGACAAAATGAGAAAAAAAATCCAGAAAATCACATTGTAGGATTTTTTATGAATTTATTTGCAAATTATGGTGGAAAATAAGTATTTGGTCACCTACAAACAAGCAAGATTTCTGGCTCTCACAGAACTTCTTTAAGAGGCTCCTCTGTCCTCAACTCGTTACCTGTATTAATGGCACCTGTTTGAACTTACCAGTATAAAAGACACCTGGTATTGGATAGAAAACACTCTAAACACTCTAGCTGAACACGACTCCATTTAGTTGCTTCCAGCCTACAGACAGAGACTAAAACAAGAAGCTCCCGTGCTCAGGTCTGTTCAACGCTGGTCCGACCAATCTGATTCCACGCTTCAAGACTGCTTCGATCACGTGGATTGGGACATGTTCCGCATTGCGTCCAACAACAACATTGACGAATACACTGATTCGGTGAGCGAGTTCATTAGAAAGTGCATTGACGATGTTATACCCACAGTAATTATTAAAACATTACCAAACCAGAAACTGTGGATTTATGGCAGCATTCGCGCGAAACTGAAAGCGGGAACCACTGCTTTTAACCAGGGCGAGGTGACCGGAAACATGACCGAATACAAACAGTGTAGCTATTCCCTCCGCAAGGCAATCAAACAAGCTAAGCGTCAGTATAGAGACAAAGTAGAGTCGCAATTCAACGGCTCAGACACAAGAGGTATGTCTCAGGGTCTATAGTCAATCACGGATTACAAAAAGAAAACCATTCCCGTCGCGGACCAGGATGTCTTGCTCCCAGACAGACTAAATTTTAAAAAAATCTCGCTTTGAGGACAATACAGTGCCACTGACACCGCGCGTTACCAAAACCTGTGGACTCTCCTTCACTGCAGCTGACATGAGTAAAACATTTAAACGTGTTAACCCTCGCAAGGCTGCAGGCCCAGACGGCATCCCCAGCCGCGTCGTCAGAGCATGCGCAGACCAGCTGGCTGGTGTGTTTACGGACATATGCAATCAATCCTTATCCCATTCTGCTGTTCCCACATGCTTCAAGAGGGCCACCATTGTTCCTGTTCCCAAGAAAGCTACGGTAGCTGAGCTAAACGACTACCGTCCCGCCCCGTAGCACTCACTTCCGTCATCATGAAGTGCTTTGAGAGACTAGTCAAGGACCATATCACCTCCACCCTACCTGACACCCTAGACCCACTCCAATTTGCTTACTGCCCCAATAGGTCCACAGACAATGCATTCGCAACCACACTGCACCCATCTGGACAAGAGGAATACCTTTGTGAGAATGCTGTTCATCGACTACAGCTCAGCATTTAACACCATAGTACCCTCCAAACTTATCATTAAGCTCGATACCCTGGGTCTCAACTCCGCCCTGTGCAACTGGGTACTGGCCTTCCTGACGGGCCGCCCCCAGGCGGTGAGGGTAGGTAACATCATCTCCACCCAGCTGATCCTCAACACTGGGGCCCCACAAGGGTGCGTTCTGAGCCCTCTCCTGTACTCCCTGTTCACCCACGACTGCATGGCCATGCACGCCTCCAACTCAATCATCAAGTTTGCGGACGACACTACAGTGGTAGGCTTGATTACCAACAACAACGAGACAGCCTACAGGGAGGAGGTGAGGGCCCTCGGAGTGTGGTGTCAGGAAAATAACCTCACACTCAAGGTCAACAAAACAAAGGAGATGATTGTGGACTTCAGGAAACAGCAGAGGGAGCACCTGCCTATCCACCGACGGGAAAGTAGTGGAGAGGGTAGTAAGTTAAGTTCCTCGGCGTACACATCACGGACAAATTGAATTGGTCCACCCGCACAGACAGCGTTGTGAAGAAGGCGCAGCAGCTCCTCTTCAACCTCAGGAGGCTGAGGTTGAAATTCACCAAAAGCACTCACAAACTTTGACAGATGCACAATCGAGAGCATCTTGTCGGGTTGTATAACCGCCTGGTATGGCAACTGCTCTGCCCACAACCGTAAGGCTCTCCAGAGGGTAGTGAGGTCTGCACAACGCATCACCGGGGGCAAACTACCTGCCCTCCAGGACACCTACACCCCCCGATGTCGCAGGATGGCCATAAAGATCACCCCGCTATCATCCAGAAGGCGAGGTCAGTACAGGTGCATCAAAGCAGGGACCGAGAGACTGAAAAACAGCTTCTATCTCAAGGCCATCAGACTGTTAAACAGCCACCACTAACATTGATTGGCTGCTGCCAACATACTGACTCAACTCCAGCCACTTTAATAATGGAAATTGATGGAAATTGATGTAAAGAATGTATCACAAGCCACTTTAAACAATTCCACTTAATATAATGTTTACATACCCTACATTACTCATCTCATATGTATATACTGTACTCTAGATCATCTACTGCATGGGGCGGCAGGGTAGCCCAGTGGTTAGAGCGTTGGACTAGTAACCGGAAGGTTGCAAGTTCAAACCCCCGAGCTGACAAGGTACAAATCTGTCCTTCTGAACAGGCAGTTAACCCACTGTTCCTAGGCCGTCATTGAAAATAAGAATTTCTTCTTAACTCACTTGCCTAGTTAAATAAAATAAAAATCTTTATGTAATACATGTATCGCTAGCCACTTTAAACTATGCCGATTTGTTTACATACCCTACATTACTCATCTCATATGTATATACTGTACTCGATACCATCTACTGCATCTTGCCTATGCCGTTCTGTACCATTACTCATTCATTCATATGTACATATTCTTTATCCCTTCACTTGTTGGTTATTACTGCATTGTCAGAACTAGAAGCACAAGCATTTCGCTACACTCGCATTAACATCTGCATGTGACAAATAAAATTTGATTTAATGTCAATGGTGGGTGTAGCTGGTGCATGGAAGTCAGGCGCAGAGATGAATGGACAAAGTACTTTACTTAGGCAATCATAATACAGAAGAACAACTTGGGTTTTGTACCTTGTGCTCCCTCACTTGCCCAAAGAACAAGTGAGGGAGCACAAGGTACAAAACCCAAGTACAAAGTACCGGCTGCCACAAAGCACAGGTATAAAACAAAACCCGGAGCAAACCAGCCGGAAGCATACCAACCTTGACAATAAACAATACCCCACACAGACATGGAGGGAACAGAGGGCTAAATACACATGTAAATTAGTAGGAGATGTAAACCAGGTGTGCAGGAAGACAAGACAAAACAAATGGAAAATGAAAGGTGGCTAGGCGATGGCTAGAAGTCCGGTGACATCGACCACCGAACGCCGCCCGAACAAGAGGAGGAACCGACTTTGGCGGAAGTCGTGACAGTACCCCCCTTGATGCATGGCTCCAGCAGCGTGCCAACACCGGCCTCGGGGACGACCCGGAGGGCGAGGTGCAGGGCTGTCCGGGCAGAGACGGTGGAACTCCCGCAGCATTGAAGGGTCCAACACGTCCTCAACCGGAACCCGGCATCTCTCCTCCGGACCGTACCCCTCCCAGTCCATGATGTACTGAAGGCCCCTCGCCCGACGCTTTGAATCCAGTATGGAGCTAACGGAGTATGCCGGGGCCCCCCCTGGACATCGAGGGGGCGGAGGAACCTGAGGAGAGACACATGGAACGAGGGGTTCATACGGTAATCGGGGGGAAGCTGTAACCTGTAACTCACTTCGTTCAGTCTCCTCAGGACTTTAAATGGCCCCACAAACCACGGGCCCAGCTTCCGGCAGGGCAGGCGGAGGGGCAGGTTTCGGGTCGAGAGCCAGACCCAGTCTACCAGTGTGAACACCGGGGCCCCACTGCGGTGACGGTCAGCGCTGGCTTTCTGGCGCAGCACGGCGCACTGAAGGTGAACATGGGCGGCGTCCCATGTCTCCTCCCCGCGCCGGAACCAGTCATTCACCGCAGGAACCTTGGTCTGACTCTGATGCCAGAACTGGCTGATACCCCAGTACCCACTGGAAGGGGGAGAGGTTAGTGGAGGAGTGGCGGAGTGAGTTCTGGGCCATCTCTGCCCAGGGCACGAACACCGCCCACTCCCCCGGCCGGTCCTGGCAATAAGACCTCAAAAACCTACCCACATCCTGGTTAACTCTCTCCACCTGCCCGTTACTCTCGGGGTGAAAACCCGAGGTAAGGCTGATTGAGACCCCCAGACGTTTCATGAACGCCCTCCAGACCCTCGAAGTGAACTGGGGACCCTGATCAGACACTATGTCCTCAGGCACCCCGTAGTTCCGGAAGACGTGTGTAAACAAGGCCTCCGCAGTCTGTAGGGCCGTAGGGAGACCGGGCAGAGGGATGAGACGGCAGGACTTAGAAAAATGGTCCACAATGACCAGGATCGTGGTGTTACCCTGTAAGGGAGGAAAATCGGTAAGGAAATCCACCGGCAGGTGCAACCATGGCTGTTGTGGAACGGGTAAGGGGTGTTGCTTACCTCTGGGCAGGTGCCTAGGAGCCTTACACTGAGCGCACACCGAGCAGAAGGAAACATAAACCCTCACGTCCTTAGCCAAATTGGGCCACCAGTACTTCCCACTCAGACAGCTCACCGTCCGACCGATGTCTGGATGACCAGAGGAGGGTGACGTGTGGGTCCAATAGATCAGCCGGTCACGGACAGCAGATGGAATGTACAGATGCCCAGCGGGACACTGGAGGGGAGTGGGATCTGCACGTAGCGCCTGCTCAATGTCCGTGTCCAGCTCCCACACTACCGGCGCCACCAGGCAGGAGGCCGTGTGGGAGTATGGGGGTGGGATCCATGGGCCGCACCTCTGTTTCTTACAGCCGGGACAGTGCGTCTGCCTTCATGTTCTGGGAACCTGGTCTGTAAGAAAGGGTGAAAAACATGGCCCACCTTGCCTGGCGAGGGTTCAGTCTCCTTGCCGCTCGGATGTACTCCAGATTGCGGTGGTCAGTCCAGATGAGAAAAGGGTGTTTAGCCCCCTCAAGCCAATGTCTCCACTCCTTCAAAGCCTTGACGACAGCTAACAGCTCCCGGTCCCCCACTTCATAGTTTCGCTCCGCCAGGCTGAGCTTCCTCGAGAAAAAGGCACAGGGCCGGAGCTTCGGTGGCGTACCCGAGCGTTGAGAGATCACAGCTCCTATCCCAGCCTCGGACGAGTCTACCTCTACTATGAACGCCAAAGTGGGATCCGAATGGGCCAGCACGGGAGCCGAGGTAAACGGAGCCCTCAGGTGACCGAAAGCCCTGTTCGCCTCAGCCGACCACTGCAAACGCACCGGTCCCCCCTTCAGCAGTGAGGTAATGCGAGCCGCTACCTGACCAAAACCCCGGATAAACCTCTGGTAGTAATTGGCAAACCCTAGAAACCGCTGCACCTCCTTTACCGTGGTGGGAGCCGGACAATTACGCACGGCTGAAATGCGGTCACTCTCCATCTCCACCCGAGGTGGAAATGCGGTACCCTAGGAAGGAGACGGACTGTTGGAAGAACAGGCATTTCTCAGCCTTGACGTACAGGTCATGCTCCAACAGACGACCAAGCACCCTGCGCACCAGGGACACATGCTCGGCGCGTGTAGTGGAGTATATCAGAATGTCATCGATATACACCACTACATCCTGCCCATGCAGGTCCCTGAAAATCTTGTCTACAAAGTCTTGGAAGACTGATGGGGCATTCATCAACCCGTACGGCATGGCCAGGTACTCATAATGCCCTGAGGTCGTACTGAACGCAGTCTTCCACTCGTCTTCCTCCCGGATACGCACCAGGTTGTAAGCGCTCCTGAGATCTAGTTTGGTGAAGAAGCTCGCCCCGTGCATTGAATCAATCGCTGTGGCTATGAGAGGTAGCGGGTAACTGTACCTCACAGTGATCTGGTTTAGACCTCGATAGTCAATACACGGGTGCAGACCTCCCTCCTTCTTCTTCACAAAAAAGAAACTTGAGGAAGCGGGTGAAGTGGAGGACCGAATGTACCCCTGACGTGGGGATTCGGAGACATATGTTTCCATAGCCGCCGTCTCCGCCTGTGACAGGGGATACATGTGACTCCTGGGAAAAGCGCCGTCTACCAGGAGATTTATCGCACAATCCCCCTGTCGATGGGGTGGTAATTGAGTCTCCTTCTTTTTGGGGAAGGCGGGAGCCAAATCGGCATATTCAGGGGGAATGCGCACAGACCAGGTCTCCAGACCAGGTCTCTCCACCATAGTAGCACCAACGGAAACCCCTAAACACCTCCCCAAGCACTCCCGCGACCACCCCGTGAGAGCCCTCCGTTGCCATGAAACAGTGGGGTCATGACAGGCTAACCAGGGTAGGCCTAGCACCACGGGAAATGCAGGAGAGTCAATGAGAAAGAGACT
Source organism: Oncorhynchus kisutch (assembly GCF_002021735.2). Lineage (NCBI taxonomy): Eukaryota > Metazoa > Chordata > Actinopteri > Salmoniformes > Salmonidae > Oncorhynchus > Oncorhynchus kisutch. Next base: position 21,714,952 of record NC_034195.2, on the reverse strand, counting down.
GATTCTCTCCTTGTGACGCCCCTGTGTCACCATTACCAGGGGAGCGGTGGCCTCCCTAATCAACCCTGACCCCAATGGTCGACTGTCTAAGGTGTGAACTGGGAAGGGCACAGTCAGGGGAACAATGGGGATCCCTAAACTATGAGAGAATGCTCTGTCTAGAAAATTCCCAGCCGCGCCTGAATCGACGAGCGCCTTATGCTGGGAATGCGGGGAAAACTCAGGAGTCATGACATTCAAAAACAGGTGTGCAACCGAGGGCTCTGGGTGAGAATGGTCCCAACTCACCTGGGGTGACGCTAGAGTGTCCTGCCTGCTGCCTTGACCCCCAGAGGATCCAATTCGACACAGACCGGCAGTGTGCCCTCTGCGGCCACAGATGTTGCACGCGAAGGCCCCTCCTCCAGCCTCCCTTAGCGTAGCACCTCCCAGCTTCATAGGTATCGGAGCGGTGGTGCTGGGGGATGGAACCAACAGAGCCTGATCTGGGTGGCCAACAGGTTATCCAGCCGGATGGACAGGTCCACCAGTTGGTCAAACGTGAGGGTGGTGTCCCTGTAGGCAAACTCCCGACAAGCTGCAAGCTGCAGCGATAGTGGTCGATCAGGGCCCTGTCGTTCCATCCCGCTCCAGCGGCCAGGGTCCGAAAGTCCAAAGTGAACTCCTGTGCGCTCCTCACTGCCGCAGGTGGAAAAAACGTTCACCCGCCACTCTACCCTCGGGCGGGTGGTTGAAGACTGCCCGGAAACGACAGGTGAACTCCTCGAAGTGGTCCAGCACCGCATCTCTTTCCACCCACAAGGTGTTGGTCCACTCCAGGGCTTTGCCCGAGAGGCATGAGACGAGGGCGGACACCCTCTCACGGCCCGAAGGAGCCAGGTGGACAGTCACCAGGTATAACTCCAACTGCAGCAGGAAACCCTGGCAGCGGGCAGCCGTCCCATCGTACTCCCCGGGGAGGGCGAGGCGAATCCCACTGGAACCAGGTGCAGGGGGAGCGAGTAGTGGAGGCCCCTGTTGTGTTGGTGGAGGTGCTGGAGGAACTCCCTCTCTCCCAGCGGTCCATTGTTTGGACGACGCGGTCCATGGCAGCGCCGAGATGGAGGAGCATCGCTGCGTGTTCCTGGACGCGCTCCTCTACCCCAATAACAGGGGCACCTGCTCCTGCTGTCTCAAATCAAGGGGTGGGGTATTCTGTCAATGGTGGGTGTAGCTGGTGCATGAAAGTCAGGCGCAGGAGAGCAGAGAGGAATGGACAAAGCACTTTATTTAGACAATCATAATGCAGAACACAACCGTGTCACAAACCAAATGCCCAAAGAACAGGTGAAGGAGCACAAGGTACAAAACCCAAGTACAAAGTACCGGCTGCCACAAACACGGGTATAAAACAAAACCTGGCGCAAAACAGCCGGAAGCTTACCAACTTGACAATAAATAATACCCCACACAGACATGGAGGGAACAGAGGGCTAAATACACATGTAAATTAGTAGGAGATGTAAACCAGGTGTGCAGGAAGACAAGACAAAACAAATGGAAAATGAAAAGTGGATCGGCGAAGGCTAGAAGACTGGTGACGTCGACCACTGAACGCCGCCGAAACAAGGAGAGGAACCAACTTCGGCGGAAGTCGTGACAAGGCAATAGATGAGAAACTGTACCAAATGTTTCTAAGAAAATTAAACTACTCGATCATATTCCTCATTTCTTTGGCCATGATGACAAATAATCTTTTTGACTTTTGTTGTTGACTTTTGTTTTGTTGTTGTGGAAAATAACTGCTTTCATAATTTCCCAAATTGAGTCATTTGAGTGTTGATATGTCAGGGATGACAGAGATAGGGGAGGGTTTGATCTGGTGGACAGTGACCTGAGTGGACCGACTGCCACTGTACTGAGGAGACAGATGCATCAATTTGGATGGAGTGCAGCTCAGCTCAGCTCGTTAAGCCCTGACAATGGCTGCTCTGTGACAATGATGGAGTGGCACACAGAAGCATTGAGATGTGACCCATTCACAGTGGCAGAAAGGGCCCCCCTCACCACTCCCCCCCTTCTCGCACTTCAGGGGACATGATAGAAGAAAGTGATGAGCTCCTCTGCACAGCGAGGGGTTGGTTAAATATCCCTTAAGTACACAATCCAGCCGTGCTAGTCACTTTGTGGGGGCTGTCATGTTTCTTTGAATCCAGGGAGGGATCTTGATAATGTCAACTGGTGCAGTGAATAATACAGTTAAATGATATTTCAGTGATATTGGCAAGATGTTACAACAGGCTCCATACTCTTTATATCTTTTGGTCAAATGTGATATCTGGTTTGAATTACACATGTTGCCAAACAAAAGAACAGAAAAAGCCTCCCTGTCAGTGTGGAAGAACATTGCTGGGATAAGATGGATCGCACAGGCATTCAAACACTCACTGACGTAGACACACACGACTCTGCAGCGATGTGTGGGATGTGAAATATGCTGGATATGGGAGGCCTCTGGAATCCAGGAAGGAGCTGAGTATTGCTGGCAGGAACTCACTTGTGAATCCCAGAGTGAACAACACTCCTAGAACTCACTTCTTAAGCAACTCTCCCTCACTGTAATACACATGTACTTACACCCTCCCTCTCTTTCTCCCTCAAGCTTATACTCAAGTACTGTATAGTTACACTCCCACAGCACAAGGTAGAAAACCTGGCTTCACCTTTGGCCTTGCTGTGGAGCTGTCAGAACATGCACACCTTAATGATACTGTAAACAGGCTAGCAGATAAGAATGTGTCTATTTTCCTGTGAGCATGATCATCTCAGGTTAAATTATGTTAGAGTCAGAAAGCAGTCTGTCCACCGGTGTGACAAGGATGCAAATTAACTCCCTAAAGTCGCTAATCTAATTAATATGGTCCCCATAGACACCACACAACACCTGTCTCACCCATCCTCCACTCAGCTCCAACTGGGCTAAGTCACATACTCACACAGTACATCCCACACAAGATTACCCTAACAGATCACACACACACACACACACACACACACACAAACATCACAATAAGCACAGTTTAAAGATTTGATCTCACCCTGCATCCTCAATTACTGTGACTTAATACTGAGCCACGAATCTTTATCTTTACCTGACTAGTACGGCCTCACCCAGAACACTGTAACCAGTCTCTCAGTCCCCTGCTCTCACTCCAACACTCAGTCCGCTTGTCTGGAGCTGAACCAGCACTGCTGGAGGCTATTGATTGACCTAATATAAACAACATTCAACACTCATTCAAACAAACATTCAAGTTACACATAGGGTTAAGGCTCTGTTTGAAATTGGTCTTTACCCCTCTATCAGTCTCTTACCCACTACAAACTGAACTAAACTACAAGTCATAAAAGCAGACTGCTAGAGGCTTATAGATTACTAGATTAAGTAATTAGGCAGTCGAGTTCACATCTGTTGAACAAAACTACCGGTGGCGGGGGAAAGGGGGTATGGGATGGGGGAGGTGAGAGAATAGAGGCAAATATAACATTGTTGGAGAGGAGAGAAAAGGGGTTAGCCAACAGAGGGATTGAGTAGCAGGGAGGGGTTCTTATTGACAAGCTTTAGAACAGAAAAGCTTGTCCTGAGAATGTGATTGGCTGAGCCTGACAGTAGTGACCATGACAACATATGCTACTCCCATAAAGCCCCCCAGAGACAGTTACTATGTGTACTCTAGACTAGGGCGGCACAATCACCCAGCCCTCCTTTCCATGTCAATGAGCGCTTTAGACACAAACAAAGAGACCAGCGAGCTTGAAAAAAAAAAAACGGTTTTATTCAGAAATGATTGATCGTGTGCCCAGTTCAGTTTTTAAATGTTTCCGTAAATCTCCTACATAACATTGCTCTCAAGAATAAATCAAAGGTTAAACTCTTAGAGAAAATAAAAACATTCATTTTTGGGGTTTAATCCAAATAAAAAGAGGCTACAACAGAGAGATGGCTGCTCCTGGGTTGGGCTGACTGACAGTGCTACAGCCCTGCCCTATTGGTTTGTGTTCCATAGGCGAATCTTAGCCCCACCCCCGAGTGGAGGATAGCCAATAACAGTGTAGTGTCCACAAACACAACTCCCATGATGCCCTTCTCTCCATGGGAGATTAAGGCAGTAAACACAGTGGGGTATACCTTGGGGGTGGATTGGGAGACGAGACTGCTGGGCAGGAAAGACCTCTATTGACCAATGATGCATGTTTGGACTACAACCACAGAGGAAGATACAGTAAAAGCACAATGATGATAAGTCCAATCAGAGAGAGAAAGAGAATAATTCTGCCCTTCTGACATACAGTACAGTAACGTGTCTTTTCCAGTTGTAACACAAACACAGCACCACAGATTGAGATAGTTCTAAACGTTGTGGCGCAGCTGAGATGAGTGAGATGATGCACAGTACAGTAGATAATCAACCATGACTGGTAAGAGGGCTGAGGATAGGACTGTAGGCATATGTCTAAGTGTGTCTCAATGTGCTTTTTTGTGATTTTTGTTGTTGTTGTTGTTGTGTTTCTGTGTGTGCGTGTGTGTTTGTGCATGTGTGTATGTGTGTATATCCCCCCCCCTCTCTCATCCAGGCATGAAGACCCCTCCCTCCCCCAAAAGGTAGCAGCCCCTCCCCTGCCCTTGTGGACTTTGTTCTACTCTCCCTGGGCGTCATAGTTGGCCCCGCCTGCCTTCTTCAGCTCGGTGCGAATGTAGTCCTCCTCCAGCTCACGAGCATCACTGATCATGAACTCCTTAGCAAAGTTCTGCAGGAGACAAAGAGGAGAGGGGAGAAGGTGACAGAAAAGGAATGTGTGAGAGAGTGTTAGACAAGGAAGACAAAGGAAGGTAGAGAGATGGCACAGACAAAATTGTGTTGTACTTTATTTGGCAATCAATTTACTGTATTGTATTTTAACAGCACATTATTTAAAAATAGTATTTGTTTAAAAAAAAGCATGTGAGTATGGGTGAGAACAGAGAGTCACTAACCTGGACAATATCTTTCACCAGTGTCTTGTCAGTGCTGATCTTGGCACGCTGCAGGCCACTTACGTTTTCCCCTATCCAGGTGATGAGGGTGAACTTGGCCCGCTTGCTCATGGCGTCACCCGTTGTGATCCGCACAAAGCCAAAGAGACGCACATCATCTGAGAGTGAGAGAGAGATGAGACAGCAGCAGTCAGTCAGAGATGAGACTGACCATCAGACAGGCAGAAACCTGCAGAGGCTGATGACCCCGCAGACCATTTCCATTCCCAGCTGTCATATGACAGATAATTATGGTATAGTTCTTAAATAAATTGATTTGTCACAATGTTTGAGCCAGCAATTGGCAAGGCCTGATTCCTGTGTACTGCGAGTTGATTGAGCTTTGTGAGAGTGTTTCTATGCTGCTGTCTCAGCCTCCAGTATTTATGCTTCAGTAGTTTATGTGTCGGGGGGCTAGGGTCAGTTTGTTATATCTGGAGTACCTCTCCTGTCCTATTCGGTGTCCTGTGTGAATTTAAGTGTGCTCTCTCTAATTCTCTCTTTCTTTCTCTCGCTCTCTCTCTCGGAGGACCTGAGCCCTAGGACCATGCCTCGGGACTACCTGACATGATGACTCCTTGCTGTCCTCAGTCCAGTGCTGCTGCTCCAGTTTCAACTGTTCTGCCTGTAATTATTATTATTTGACCATGCTGGTCATTTATGAACATTTGAACATCTTGGCCATGTTCTGTTATAATCTCCACCTGGCACAGCCAGAAGACGACTGGCCACCCCACATAGCCTGGTTCCTCTCTAGGTTTCTTCCTAGGTTTTGGCCTTTCTAGGGAGTTTTTCCTAGCCACTGTGCTTCTACACCTGCATTGCTTGCTGTTTGGGGTTTTAGGCTGGGTTTCTGTACAGCACTTTGAGATATCAGCTGATGTACGAAGGGCTATATAAATACATTTGATTTGATCTGTATGAAGTATGAACACAGGCAGGGAATATTGGCTTATTATGGCGACACTGCCAAATCCAAAAGTGGGATAAATCTGTGAGTACAAGAGAAAAGGGAAGGTATTCAGAACAACAGGTTCAATCCAAGGGGTCTGGAGTTGTGAGCAATACCGAGGGGATTGGGGAGGCAGTGATTCTTGGTTCACTCTGTCTCTTCCTCACACATTCATATCACATGTTAGCCCTACATCACTACCTACATTACCAGACACTACCAGACTCTTTTCTGTGTATATCAATGATGTTGCTCTTGCTGCGGGCGATTCCCTGATCCACCTCTACGCAGACGACACCATTCTATATACCTTCGGCCCGTCTTTGGACACTGTGCTATCTAACCTCCAAACAAGCTTCAATGCCATACAACACTCCTTCCGTGGCCTCCAACTGCTCTTAAACGCTAGTAAAACCAAATGCATGCTTTTCAACCGGTCGCTGCCTGCACCCGCATGCCCGACTAGCATCACCACCCTGGATGGTTCCGACCTAGAATATGTGGACGTCTATAAGTACCTAGGTGTCTGGCTAGACTGCAAACTCTCCTTCCAGACTCATATCAAACATCTCCAATCGAAAATCAAATCAAGAGTCGGCTTTCTATTCCGCAACAAAGCCTCCTTCACTCACGCCGCCAAGCTTACCCTAGTAAAACTGACTATCCTACCGATCCTCGACTTCGGCGATGTCATCTACAAAATGGCTTCCAACACTCTACTCAGCAAACTGGATGCAGTCTATCACAGTGCCATCCGTTTCGTCACTAAAGCACCTTATACCACCCACCACTGCGACTTGTATGCTCTAGTCGGCTGGCCCTCGCTACATATTCGTCGCCAGACCCACTGGCTCCAGGTCATCTACAAGTCCATGCTAGGTAAAGCTCCGCCTTATCTCAGCTCACTGGTCACGATGGCAACACCCATCCGTAGCACGCGCTCCAGCAGGTGTATCTCACTGATCATCCCTAAAGCCAACACCTCATTTGGCCGCCTTTCGTTCCAGTACTCTGCTGCCTGTGACTGGAACGAATTGCAAAAATCGCTGAAGTTGGAGACTTTTATCTCCCTCACCAACTTCAAACATCAGCTATCTGAGCGGCTAACCGATCGCTGCAGCTGTACATAGTCTATTGGTAAATAGCCCACCCTTTCTCACCTACCTCATCCCCATACTGTTTTTATTTATTTACTTTTCTGCTCTTTTGCACACCAATATCTCTACCTGTACATGACCATCTGATCATTCATCACTCCAGTGTTAATCTGCAAAATTGTAATTATTTGCCTACCTCCTCATGCCTTTTGCACACATTGTATATAGACTCCCCCTTTGGTTTCTACTGTGTTATTGACTTGTTAATTGTTTACTCCATGTGTAACTCTTTGTTGTCTGCTCACACTGCTATGCTTTATCTTGGCCAGGTCGCAGTTGCAAATGAGAACTTGTTCTCAACTAGCCTACCTGGTTAAATAAAGGTGAAATAAAAATTTTAAAAAAAATAAACATTGTCTTGGAATAGAGCAGTTTTATTCTCTACAGTTCAGCACACCAAATAGGTGTAAATTCACATCTCTAAGTAGATTATAGTAAATGTAATAACACATTTATGACATGAATCTGCTCTGGACTAGGCCCTGTCCATTCATTACCCTTAATAGTGCACTGATGGCACAATCTAGGCATGATTTCTATGTTTATCTGTGCCTTACTGACTCAGAAGCAGCATACGTCTATCAGACCTCAAAAAGCTCTGTTGTGCATTAACAAGAATCAGTGTTAAAATTATCAGCATGGTGTCAAAAGCCATCGCTAGATTCAATACCTCCCCATACAAGAGTCCCCTACATGTCACCTGACTGAACTGTGATATCCACCAGACCACACAAAGGCCTATACTGTTTCTCTGTATAACAACCAATGTTTCTAGCACTTAAATAAAAACATTTACAAATACTTTTGTTGTGCTTGTTTCTATATTTGTCATATTGTGGAAGTGGGTAAGGCTGACAAGTAATGAATAACTATATATGTGTTGAAAAAAATATAATACATTTGCTAAAGCCCGACTTCCCCTGTCGTAAACTTCCTGGTGTGTCAACATCTCTTCTCTCTAAAGCCTTCCCTTTTAGTTATGCTGACAATGCTGTTAAGACAACAGTCCAGAAAACAGCTGCACTACTGTGACTATGATGATGCCGCAAAAAGACAAATAGAACGCTTGAGTTTAGAACTTTTAGTTGATAAGACACCTGCTTCTTTTAGAACACTCAGCCTGTCAACTTCTTAGTGCAGCAGTCTGTGGCCAAGCCCTCAGACAGGATGAGACTTTCACAGTTTCTGTTAAAGCAGATTCATCAGAATGTATATCATATTTTATACAGTAAGATTAGAGAAAAAATATTATCTGGGCAAAGACAAGGACCAGAGTGAGGAGAGACTATAGTAGTATGGGACAGCCCAGCCTGGTCTCCAAGACTAAACGTAACATAGCATATGTAAATCCGGGACACTGACATTAGAATGATAAGTTACGTTTGGTATGGTTACATAAGGTTACTTAAAGCATTATTTCTATTATTTCTATGCTTCCCCGTTCTTAAGTTTTGTTTCTGCAGCTTTTACTTTCGGTATTGTACACCAGCTTCAAACAGCTGAAAATACAATATTTCTGGTTATGTCAAATATATTTCACAGCGGTTTAGATGGTAAAATTATTCTCTACACTATAGTTGCTTGTTTTGTCACACAGTTTGCCCAATTTCCATTTATCAGAATTTTAGCAACCAGGAAATGGTGGAGCAATTTCTGCATAGTGCATCTTTAAGGCAAACACAAAAGGAGGGTGGTTGGTTTGAATGGGTGAGCGTATAACGCAAAATGTCTATCAAATCTAATTTTATTTGTCACATGCCGCCGAATACAACAGGTGTAGACCTTAGTGAAATGCTTACTTTACAAGCCCTTAACCAACAATGCAGTTAAGAAAAATACCAACAACAAAAAATAATAAGGAAATAAAAGTAACAAATAATTAAGAGCAGCAGTAAAATAACAATAGCGGGGCTATATACAGGGGGTACCGGTACAGAGTCAATGTGCGGGGGTACCGGTTAGTCAAGGTAATATATACATGTAGGTAGAGTTATTTAAGTGACTTATGCATAGATAGATCTCAAAATCTCAACACAAAAACTTTCGAATTTTAGCAACTTTTCAACGACTTACTACTTTTTAGCTACTACTTAGCATGTTAGCTAACCCTTCCTCTAAACTAACTCCTAACCTTAACCCCTAGCCTAGCTAACGTTAGCCAGCTACCTAATGTTAGCGTTAGCCACCCAGCCAACGTTAGCCACAACAAATTGAAATTCGTAACATATACCTTTTGCAAATGCATAATATATTGTACATTTAGCAAATTTGTAACATATCATACAAACTGTAATTCATAACATATCATATGAAATGGATAATGAACATCCAAAAATGTATACAAACCATACAAAACATAACATATCATACTAAATGGAGGATTCGTATTTACGAAAACAGGATAATACAAAATGCTCTGAGACCAGGTTGGACAGCCAGGTGTAAGGCCTACTATTTGGGTAGTTAGTATAGCAAAACATCAGTTCTCTTTAAAATAATATAAATCAGTAATAGGCCTAGATTGTAATACATTTGTATTTCATCACTGGAATGTCAGCCCTGAAACAAAACTACAGCCTGGGGAAATACAGGCTTGCAACAGCACAGGAGTTTTTAAATGCAACGCCCAACACTCCAGCATCTAATTGGTTAGTGCCATCCGGAATCTTTAGGACATCTCTACCCTAAACCCTACCATTACCCATGTCAATTTACATTTAAACTTCAATGGGGTACAGCCGCCCTAAGGATCCCAGATAGCAAGGATCGTATCTTAGAGGGATGAGAGTGTGGGAGGGGAGGGTGCTGATATGGTGACGACAGCATGATTTGCTCACTAGGGGTGTCCATACCCCATTGAAGTTGAAATGTAAATTGATAAGGGTACTATGTCCTGAGTAGAATAAGACCCTGCACAAGAAACAGTTGGAACAACTTCAATATTACTGATATCATAAGTTTATAGGCCTACACACTTAAGAACTAAGAAAGGGATACTTCCATATGATGAAGTCACGGGACAGATTCCGGGAACAGACCAAGCACACTAGGCCAGGGTTTGGGGTTTAAGAAGTGAATGAGAAAAATGAAAACAAATCTACTTAGTTGTTAATTTTCTCGAAATCTAAAGGCACAACCTAGATTCGAGCCAATATCTTAAGTAGTTGAAGATGTTATTACTCCAACGTCGTGAAAGTGATAAACTGACACGTTTTCATTTTCGTAAAAAATAAAACACTTTATAGAAGGAGCGTCTTTGATTTGACCGCCTGCACATGCGCAGTTCGGTGCGTGCGTGCGAGACCACCGTTAGACCTGATGATGTTTCTGCGCATGAGCTTAGTAGCCAACGTCGCCATGACATCGCCTACAAGTGTGATCGGGGATTTGATTGGAGAAGCTGTTTCTGCCCATCTTCATATTGTAGGCTTTGGGATCGCAGTACTTCTGTTGTCACTAGTTACCACAGCCAAAAAGTCCAGATTTGCTATAGGCCCATTGTAGAAATTCATGAAAACAAAGGTCACCTTTCTGGTCATAGCCTAATTTAAGGTTAGGGTTAGGCAAAAGGTTATCAGTGCGGTTAAGGTTAGGTTTAAAATCTGATTTTAAGAACAGAAATTGTAGAAATAGGCTGGGCTTAGCCATAAATAAGACGTTGTGGCTGTGTTAACTAGTGACGACCAAGTAGCCTACTTCTGGATGAAGTAGATTACTGCAGTGGCGTGTACTCATGGATGCCAAGGGAAGCCAGACTTCCCCCAAAAGAATGACCAATAAAACAAAGAAATATAAAATAATTAATATTTCGTCTCTCTGTGTTCCATAATTATTCTTCAATTTGCAAGAGGCTGAATGTACACTATATATACACACACAAAAGTATGTGGACATCCCTTCAAATTAGTGGATTTGGTTATTTCATCTACACCCGTTGCTGACAGGTGTATAAAATCGAGCACACAGCCATGCAATCTTCATAGACAAACATTGGCAGTAGAATGGCCTTACTGAAGAGCTCAGTGACTTTCAACGTGGCACCACAGTCATGAGATACCACCTTTCCAACAAGTCAGTTCGTCAAATTTCTCCCCTGCTAGAGCTGCAAGTGTTATTGTGAAGTGGAAACGTCAAGGAGCAACCCGCGAAGTGGTAAGCCACACAAGCTCAAAGAACAGGACCGCAGAGAGCTGAAGCGCCTAAAGATCATCTGTCCTCGGTTGCAACACTCACTACCAAGTTCCAAACTGCCTGTGGAATCAACTTCAGCACAAGAACTGTTTGTCGGGAGCTTCCTGAAATGACATTCCATGGCAGAGCAGCCGCACACATACCTAAGATCACCATGGGCAATGCCAAGCATCAGTTGTTGTCTCTACCTTCTTGCCTTTGTGCTGTTGTCTGCGCCTATCAATGTTTGTACCATGTTGTTGTCATGTGGTGTTGCTACCATGCTGTGTTGTCATGGTTTGCTGCCACACTAGGTTGTTGTCTTAGGTCTCTCTTGTCGTGATGTGCATCTCGTCCTATATTTTATTTTTAATCCCAGCCCCCGTAGGAGGCCTTTTGGTAGGCCGTCATTGTAAATAAGAATTTGTCCTTAACTGTCTTGTCTAGTTAAATGAAGATAAATACAAATCGTCTGGAGTGGTGTAAAGCTCACCGCCATTGGACTCTAGAGCAGTGGAAACGAGAAACAGGGCCCCTCTGTCTCTGTATGTGTAGCCCATCTATCTGATGCCGTCTAGTCAAAAATAGTATTATATTGTTGCCGCCCGTAGCGTTGAATGCAAGGGAAGCCAGAGAGTAGTTGGCCTCCCTTGGTTAAAAAAATAATAGCAAATCAGCGGTGAGCTCAACTGTAAATGGTCCTGGTGCACCAGAAAAAAAGCATCAAGGGAAGCCAGTTTGGATTTGTCTTCACACCAATCACATCACATTGTTGCATCTCATTGTGTTGTCCTCCGGCAGCTGGCTAGATAGCTAGCTAGCTAACATTGTCCCTTTACTAAATTAACCATGGATGGAGATAGGGATTTGGACTTGTGGTTTTACTTCTCTATACTGGCCAATGATTATAACTGCAATTCTGATCCAACCATACATTGTGCCCCTGGCCTGTAGAGGATGGAAGTTCAATATGTAGCGAGATGTACAGTAGTAGGTTAATGTTAACTAACTGGCTCATCATTAACCATGAAGGGAGTTAGTCCAGCGAGCAAGCATTTTAGCTGGGTAGCCTAGGACAACAAACACTAAAAAGGTATGCTACTGTATGACAGAGTCATAGACCATGTCAGCAACATGAAAGAGATGAGGATGGCAATGGCATTTCTCTACAAGTAGGGTGTGTCAACATGTTTTTTCAACAAGTCGTGAAAATGTTGTGTGTGATCTATTACAGCGCTTATTTCCGTTATGCAGGAACATTGTGGTCAATTTGAAATAACTGCATAGGCGCAAAAATTAATGGAATTCTGGCCTTACCTGTGCACTGACTCTTGAATTCTTCATAATCAGTCCCCTGGCCCGCCGGCACAATCATATGGCCCTCATATTTAAACGCTGCCCTAAAAGAACATAAAATGCACACTACATGAATTAAAATGCACTGACCTTACAGACATGTCAAATTGAATATTTGGGCCCGGTCTGTCAAAAAGATCAGGGATCCTCTATGCCAGTCTACTCCACTAATGCGTGTCCACGTCCATCATAAAACATCTATCGGATGGGATTACAATGTAACGACCAGTCTAAAGTAGACTAATCATTCAAAAACCGACGTGTCAAATGCCGGGCAGACATGTCCTGTGTTGTGTCAACATATACGTGTCACTATCACTGTACCTCTTCGATAGACAAAGGAAGTTAGTCATGCCCCGGTACCCTGAATTATTAGACTAAGATAGGTATTTTTTAGGGAGGATTGAAACAATGATTAAAATTGAACACTGGGTGAATGAATGAAAAGTGCACACTTTGATCATCCACCCATTGTTATGGATTTTATAAATGTAGACTCAACTCAATTCTTAGGATGCTGTGTGTAAAATCCCAGATTTATAATTTCCTATGCACAACTAAGTTAAACACACTCACCAGTTTATCTCCGTGTTATCGTCTCTGACGAGGTTATACGCTTCCCTGCAAGCCTCTTTATCGATTCTTGTTGCCATTTTGGGTGGACGCAAATGGACAGTAGCCTAGAGATGAAAGAAAGCACACGGCGAAAAGAACAATCCAAAATGAGCAGAACGTGAGTTCTACAATAGACGACTCAATAGTCTGAAATCACGCGCCCCTATTGAACATGCGCTATTACACGAGCAGTGCGCGGAAAAGGGTGGATCTTTTCTCAATTATCAGAGAAATAGACTATTCTCACGACTCGATTCATTTCCTATATCCAGTTTATGGGCGTTGGTGATGTTTGTCAATCAGGTTGCCGTACTAGAGCGGCGATGTCCCCATACGCAGCATTCACATCCTCCCAATGGTCAACTGAGGGATTCAGCCAAATAAATCCACCCTTTTTTATTGTTGCCGTTTTACTGCGCTATCCTGCCATCTTGTGGTCTGTTAATGTAATCGATGCATGAGAACAATAGCCTGCAGCAACACAATCAACCAAAATTAAACGTTCCAATAACAAATAACATTTAATTTAATTTAATACAATTATATAATAAAATAAAAAAACATAATAGCCCTAGAACACACAGTGATAGAGGTAATTTATTTCAAGCTATACGTGGGACAGAGAGAGAGAGAGCGCGCGCGCGTGCGTGATAGGCTCGCTAAACAGTCATTTTACAATGGCTGTCTCATAAATCTGCTATTTTCAGGAACCTGAGTTACACCCTATACCCCCAGAATGGACCCGCATGACCACATCCCTCCATGAATTAATGAGCCCAACATATATAGAATAAAATCACTTGTCTCATAAGGACAAATTGGAAAAGGCATCAAAGTGGTGCATATAAACTAAACGTTTCTGCACTGAGGGATTTGTTTGCGGTGAGAAACACTTTTAGCAGTGCAGCGCGCAAACTAACCTTTTAAATCTGTGTTCAATAGCTTGACGTTTTCATCAGTGGGCCCCATGCACTAGCCCTGTGATTGGTTGGATTCACAGACAGTCTACGGCTACTTCCTGGATGAGATCATGGCTGCGACTGAACGACTAAATAATACATTTTAAAACTGCTTTTGAGTCAAGCAAGCTGTAACAACGGGTGATGTTGTGCTACATTTAAACACTGTTTTATTTTTTGTCGATACATTTAGCTGTCGAACATAAAAGCGTCTCGTGTAGATCGTTGCTTGTCTACATGTAGCCTACTGTTGGATCTCAAAGTTGCTGTTGTTGAATAGCTGCTACAATGTAACAAGAAGTCAACATCTCCCAGCGTCCTCCCCATACACGTCAAAGTGAGGTGATACCTTGTAACATGATGTCAGTCAAATTTTTTTTTTACAAACAACCCGAAAGTTAGTGTAGTCCAAGTTGTGACTCCACTTGTGGTTTCTCTGAATTATATCGATTCGTCATCAAATTTCACTGTCTTTCAGATAGTGTTGAATTGATAGAACGCAATGGATAATGGACGACAAAGCCGTGTTTCACGGCCTCAACAGATAATTGAGTCGTCCAAGGTTAGTTGCATGATGTGACATATCAAGCTGGTGTTAGTTTTGTCTTACCTGACCAACTTCCTTTAAGTAAGTTTAACTTTTCATGTAATATTACCTGTTGCTCTGTGTCTCAGGTGTACCGTTGGGCTGAGCAAGCTGACTTCCTCCTGCAGGGTCTGAATGAGCAGCGTCAGCACGGCCAGCTGTGTGACATGGTGCTGGTGGCTGATGAGCAGCGTATCCCAGCCCACCGCGCCCTGCTGGCTGTTTCCAGCCCTTACTTCCAGGCCATGTTCACCCTGGGCATGAGGGAGGAGCGTCAGGCAGAGGTGGAGCTGGTGGGGGCTTCCTACATCGGCCTTAAGGCTGTGGTGGACTTCCTCTACAGTGGGGAGCTGCCTCTGGATGGAGGGAACATTGACTATGTTCTGGAGACAGCCCACCTGCTGCAGGTGTGGAGGGCAGTGGACTTCTGCTGCCAGTACCTAGAGAAGGAGGTGAGTGAGGAGAACTATCTATACCTGCAGGAGCTGGCTCTGCTCTACAGCCTGGAGAGACTAGACACCTACATTGACCACTTCATCCTGGAACGCTTTGCGACCCTTTCCTTCACACCAGGCTTCCTGAGGGATGTCCGGCTGCCCAAGCTCAGCTCCTACCTGGCCAGCGGGCAGGTCCAGCATGAGAATGAGCAGGCTCTGCTCCAGGCTGCTCTCCAGTGGCTGAGCCACATGCCTGACCGCCCTGCCCACGCCCGCCAGCTGCTCTCCCACATACGCTTCCCCCTAATGCCAGCCAGTGATCTGGTGGGGCGCGTCCTCCCGGCCGTACAGGCCCTGCTGCCCCCGGAGGCTGACTGTGAGGTGCTGGTGGAGGAGGCTCTGAACTACCACAACAGGACCAGCGCCCAGCCCGGGCTGCAGACAGGCCGCACCATGCTGCGAGGAGGGGAGGAGCGCCTCCTACTGGTGGGTGGGGAAGTGTCGGAGCGCGGGGAGGAGCTGACTGCAGATGTTAGCTGGCTGGATGGAGACTCTGGTGAATGGATGGTAGAGACCCAGATCCCGGCACAGAGGAGCCACCACTGTGTCGCTGTACTGGGGGGGTTCATCTTCACAGCTGGAGGCAGCTCATCACGAGATAATGGAGGTGATGCTGCCAGCAACCTGCTGTACCGCTACAACCCCCGCGACAACCAGTGGATCAAGGTAAAGCCAAAGATACTGGTAACTAACTAAAATATCTTATCTGCATTGTTTCCAATCAGAGCAAATTAACCATAGTGGGCAGAACAAGCAAGGAGGTGGGCAGAGCCAAGCACGAGTTGGTGAGATCCTATTGGCTCGTTCTTGCATGTACACTGAACAAAAATATAAACGCAACTTGTAAAGTGTTGGTCCCATGGTTCATGAGCTGAAATAAAAGATCCCAGAAATGTTATATATGCGCAAAAAGCTTATTTAAAAAAATATATGTACAACCCTGTTAGTGAGCATTTCCCCTTTGTCAAGATAATCCATCCACCTGATAGGTGTGGTTTATCAAGAACCTAATTAAATAGTTTGATCATTACACAGGTGCACCTTGTGCTGGGGATAATTAAAGGCCACTAAAATGTCAAGTTTTGTTGCACAACACAATGCCACAGATGTCTCAAGTTTTTTAAAGGAGCGTGCAATTGGCATGCTGAATGTCCAGCAGAGCTGTTGCCAAATAATGTGATGTTAATTTCTCTACCATAAGCCGCCTCCGTCATTTTAGAGAACCGCAGACCATGTGTAACCACGCCAGCCCAGGACCTCCACATATGGCTTCTTCACCTGCAGGATCGTCTGAGATCAGCCACCCGGACAGTTAATGAAACTGTGGGTTTGCACAACCGAAGGAATTCTGCAAAAACTGTCAGAAACCGTCTCAGGGAAGCTCATCTGCGTGCTCGTTGTCCACACCAGGGTCTTGACCTGACTTCAGTTTGGCGTCATAACCGACTTCAGTGGGCAACTGCTCACCTTCAATGGCCACTGGCACGCTGGAGAAATGTGATCTTCACGGTTTAATCCCGGTTTCAACTGTACCGGGCAGATAGCAGGCAACGTGTGGGCGAGCGGTTTGCTGATGTCAATGTTGTGAACAGAGTGTCCATTTGTGACAGTGGGGTTATGGTACGGGCAAGCATAAGCTACTAACACAATTGCATTTTATCGATGGCAATTTGAATGCACAGAGATACCGTGACAATATCCTGAGGCCCATAGTTTTTTAATTCATCCACCGCCATGACCTCATGTTTCAGCATTCTAATGCATGGCCCCATGTCGCAAGGATCTGTACACAATTCCTGGAAGCTGAAAATGGCCCAGTTCTACCATGGCCTGCATACTCACCAGACATGTCACCCATTGAGCATGTTTGGGATGCTCTGACTCGACGTGTATGACAGCATGTTCTAGTCATCACCAATATCCAGCAACTTCGCAGAGCCATTGAAGAGAAGTGGGACCACATTCCACAGGCCACAATGATCAGCCTGATCAACTCTATGTGACAGAGATGTGTCACACTGTGTGAGGCAAATGGTGGTCACACCAGAAACTGACTGTTTTTCTGATACACACGCTTACCTTTTTTTAAGGTGTCTGTGACCAACAAAAGCATATCTGTATATCCAGTCATGTGAAATGCATAGATTAAGGCCTAATAAATGTATTTCAATTGACTGATTTCTGTTGGGGAAGGCCTACTGTGTGAATTGTGTGTGTGTCGAATATAGTATTATTTATTTTTCAACTAAAAGACAACTATTTTCTTTGCTATTTAAATACAGGTCTCAGAAAAACAAATACTTTTTAAAGGTATTTGAATATATGCAAGTTATTTGAAAACTGAAAATACATATATTTGATGGCTGCCAAATATTTTATGAAGAACCAGAAACTACAACGGTTAGTTGAATTAGTCTAAATATATAATCATTAGCGCTTGGTTTGGAGGGCTCTCAGATATGAATCTTAATATAACCTATAATACATGGAATCACCTCAACATTAAAGTAGACAATGGAATCAGTCACCTCAACATTAAAGTAGACCCCTTTTGCAGCTTACAAAATGACTAGCAAATATTACTAGCAAATGACTAGCAAATATTATTTATTTTAATTGAGTGATAAGGTAATAGATTAACACTTTACATCAAGTTATACATGTGTAATAACTTTTATTACAATAGCAACATTGTTACATTGGACTTTGTAAATTGCTTTATAATTGCATAATGAGTTATTACATATGAAGCATAAGGAACAGTGACTATTCCACTTGTGTACAGTAGTTACAAAAACTCAGCTCATTGCCATGCAATTAAAATGCAATTACCAAAGTTTTATGTAACAACATGCTAATGAAATTGCTCAAAGTAATTACAGTTTTATTGCACAAGAACAGTTTAATGTTAAGGGTTACTAAAAATGCTAACGGTAACAAAATATGGCTATTAAGTGTCAAAAGAAAACAAAATATCAAAAAACTGCAGTCTTGAATCAACTACAGCCAAGGAAGGTGGAAAATCATGTTAGTTTGTACAGTTGAAGTCGGAAGTTTACATACACCTTAGCCAAATACATTTAAACTCAGTTTTTCACAATTCCGGACATTTAATTCTAGTAGAAATGCCCTGTCTTCGGTCAGGTAGGATCACCACTCAATTTTAAGAATGTGAAATGTCAGAATAATAGTAGAGAGTGATTTATTTCAGCTTTTATTTCTTTCATCACATTCCCAGTGGGTCAGAAGTTTATATACACTCAATTAGTATTTGGTAGCATTGCCTTTACATTGTTTAAGTTGGGTCAAACGTATCGGGTAGCCTTCCACAAGCTTCCCACAATAAGTTGGGTGAATTTTGGCCGATTCCTCCTGACAGAGCTTGTGTAAGAGTCAGGTTTGTAGGCCTCCTTGCTCGCATTCGCTTTTTCAGTTCTGTCCACAATTTTTCTATACGATAGAGTTCAGGGCTTTGTTATGTCCACTCCAATACATTGACTTTGTTGTACTTAAGCCATTTTGCTACAACTTTGGAAGTAAGCTTGGGGTCATTGTCCATTTGGAAGACCCATTTGCGACCAAGCTTTAACTTCCTGATGGATGTCTTGAGATGTTGCTTCAATATATCCACATAATTTTCCTCCCTCAGGATGCCATCTATTTTGTGAAGTTCACCAGTCCCTCCTGCAGCAAAGCACCCCCACAACATGATGCTGCCACCCCCGTGCTTCACGGTTGGGATGTAGTTCTTTGGCTTGCAAGACTCCCCCTTTTTCCTCCAAACATATCAATGGTCATTATGGCCAAAAAGTTATATTTTTGTGTCATCAGACCAGAGGACATTTCTCCAAAAAACGTAGTCTGGCTTTTTTATGGTGGTTTTGGAGCAGTGGCTTCTTCCTTGCTGAGCGGCCTCAGGTTATGTCGAATTTATAGGACTCGTTTTACTGTGGATATAGATACTTTTTTACCTGTTTCCTCCAGCATCTTCACAAGGTCATCTGCTGTTGTTCTGGGATTGATTTGCACTTTTCGCACCAAAGTACATTCATCTCTAGGAGACAGAATGTGTCTCCTTCCTGAGCGGTATGACGGCTGCAGGGTCCCATGGTGTTTATGCTTGTGTACGATTGTTTGTACAGACAAGTCCAGCAAGCGCCAGGACCGTCTCCTAAAGTTGATTCAGCTGCGGGATCGGGGCACCACCAGTACAGAGCTTGCTCAGGAATGACAGCAGGCAGGTGTGAGTGCATCTGCACTAGAGGTCGACCGATTTATGATTTTTCGACACCGATACCGATTATTGGAGGACCAAAAAAGCCGATACCGATTATTGGAGGACCAAAAAAGCCGCTACCGATTTAATCTGACCATTTTTTTTATTTTATTTGTCATAATGACAATTACAACAATACTGAATGAACACTTATTTTAACTTAATATAATACTTCAATATTCCAAGGTAAGAGGTTTTAGGTTGTAGTTAATTTAGTATTTACAGGACTATTTCTCTCTATACCATTTGGATTTCATATACCTTTGACTTTCGGATGTTCTTATAGGAACTTTAGTATTGCCAGTGTAACAGTATAGCTTCCTTCCCTCTCCTCACTCCTCCCTGGGCTCGAACCAGCAACACCAGGACAACAGCCTCCCTCGAAGCAGCGTTACCCATGCAGAGCAAGGGGAATAACTACTAGAAGGCTCAGAGCGAGTGACGTTTGAAACGCTATTAATGCGCACTAACTAGCGAGCCATTTCACTTCGGTTACACCAGCCTCATCTCAGGAGTTGATAGGCTTGAAGTCATAAACAGCGCAATGCTTGACGCACAATGAAGAGCTGCTGGCAAAATGCACGAAAGTGCTGTTTGAATGAATGTTTACGCGCCTGCTTCTGCCTACCACCGCTCAGTCAGATACTTAGATACTTGTATGCTTGTATGCTCAGTCAGATTATATGTAACGCAGGACACGCTAGATAATATCTAGTAATATCATCAACCATGTGTAGTTAACTAGTGATTATGATTGATTGTTTTTTGTAAGATAAGTTTAATTCTAGCTTGCAACTTACCTTGGCTTACTGCATTCGCGTAACATCCTTGTCGTTATTGCGTTGGACTAGTTAACTGTAAGGTTGCGAGCTGACACGGTGCAAATCTGTCGTTCTGCCCCTGAACGAGGCAGTTAACCCACCATTCCTAGGCCATCATTGAAAATAAGAATGTGTTCTTTAACTGACTTGCTTAG
Source organism: Oncorhynchus kisutch (assembly GCF_002021735.2). Classification (NCBI taxonomy): domain Eukaryota; kingdom Metazoa; phylum Chordata; class Actinopteri; order Salmoniformes; family Salmonidae; genus Oncorhynchus; species Oncorhynchus kisutch. The sequence goes on along the minus strand of NC_034195.2, from coordinate 21,694,355 downwards.
TTAAATAAAGATAAATAAATAAACATTTAAAGGGCGCCCAAAATACCGATTTCCGATTGTTATGAAAACTTGAAATCGGCCCCAATTAATTGGCCATTCCGATTAATCGGTCGCCCGCTAATCTGCACGCACAGTGAGGCGAAAACTTTTGGAGGATGGCCTGGTGTCAAGAAGGACAGCAAAGAAGCCACTTCTCTCCAGGAAAAACATCAGGGACAGACTGATATTCTGCAAAAGGTACAGAGATTGGACTGCTGAGGACTGGGGTAAAGTCATTTTCTCTGATGAACCCCCTTTCCGATTGTTTGGGGCATCCAAAAAAAGCTTGTCTTAAGAAGACAAGGTGAGCGCTACCATCAGACCTGTGTCATGCCAACAGTAAAGCATCCTAAGACCATTCATGTGTGGGGTTGCTTCTCAGCCAAGGGAGTGGGCTCACTCACAAATTTGCCTAAGAACGCAGCCATGAATAAAGAATGGTACCAACACATCCTCCGGGAGCTACTTCTTCCAACCATCCAGGAACAGTTTGGTGATGAACAATGCCTTTTCCAGCATGATGGAGCACCTTGCCATAAGGAAAAAGTGATAACTAAGTGGCTCGGGGAACAAAACATCGATATTTTGGGTCCATGGCCAGGAAACTCTCCAGACCTTAATCCCATTCAGAATCTGTGGTCAATCCTCAAGAGGCGGGTGGACAAACAAAAACCCACAAATTCTGACAAACTCCAAGCATTGATTATGCAAGAATGGGCTGCCATCAGTCAGGATGAGGCCCAGAAGGATGAGGCCCAGAAGACAGCATGCCAGGGCGGATTGCAGAGGTCTTGAAAAAGAAGGGTCAACACTGCAAATATTGACTCTTTGCATCACCTTCATTTAATTGTCAATAAAAGCCTTTGACACTTATGAAATGCTTGTAATTATACTTCAGTATTCCATAGTAACATCTGACAAAAATATCTAAAGACACTGAAGCAGCAAACCTTGTGGAAATTAATATATGTGTCATTCTCAACTTTTGACCACGACTGTAGTGTGTTTGAGACAAGAACACTTCCCCTCAGATGGACAGAGTTTCGAAGTTGTTTTTGCTAAGCATCCAACTTGCCATTTGCAATGTTTGCCTACGGATTTGAATTTCTCTGCTGTATTATAACATGAATTGCAGTTGTCCACCTTTTCAGTGGCATGTTGAAAGACTCATACAGTAGTTGAACATCACAACGTATTTATTTTGTATCTGTACAATATATAGTTGCATTTTGTTTGATTATGTACATCTGAGGCAATGGACATTCAAGATAAATGACATTTACAGAATGTTCAGATAGTCACATTTGATCTAAACAATACATGCCTGTCAGATTGGAATAGTATAGGAGATTTGTGTTTTATTCTTTCTATTTTTATCTTCCACATGCAGTTCTAGATACAACCCTGCTATTAGTTGAAGGCAGCCAATCCAATAGTTTCTGAAAAATAGTCACTTCCTGAGATCTGTATTCAAATAGTTTTAAAAAGTAGTAATTTCACCGTGCATTGCCACTTTAAGAGCGCATGAGCAGTAAAGGAAGGAGGAAATAAAGAGAGCTCATTCAGCTCTTTGGGGAGGGGCTCTTGGGTGGCGCGACAGTTTGATTGTGTGTGCTGTAGAAGTTTTGTTTTCAGCGTTTGTAGTTTATAAAGTATTGAACTCAATCATCGGTGTGATCACTTTAGATGGTGGTTGTTTTTGTTTGGGACCGCGCCTGTTATGGATCGCATGGATTAGTAGCAACATTGTTGCGAAGCTTTAACATACAAACCATCGGACAGTCAGACAGTACACACGCAGGCCTGAAGACCACAGCTAAGATTTCTCTTTTTCTCTCTCTCTCTTTCTCTTCCCTCTCGTTCCAGTGCTTTACCCTGCAACAGACTCTCTATTTTTCAAATGCACTTCCCATTGAAGTTCATTAGAGCTGGACTATTATTGCCCTGCCAGAAGTATTTGGATGGGCATTTTAGTTAAAAGGGAGGTTGCTTGCAAGTTGTGTATTGTTATGTGAACTGTATTGAGGTGAGGTGTACTAATGACATGTGGCCTAGAAGACTGGACATTTTTAAGGCCTTTGTTGTGTCGATGAACACCCCCCACATTCATACCCTCTGCACTCATCCACTAGAAAATAATACAGATTATTGCAAATCCTCTGTTGATGACTGGGTTCGTTCTCGTATGAAGTTGCTTTTGAATTGCTCTGCCATTATTAGTATTATTGTATAAGGTATTCTTGTTGCGGTTACCCCTGTGCTGTGATGTGGGTTTTATATGGTGTGTTCTCTTTTCTCTCCACTGGCTATCTGGTAAACAGGCTACACTCTAGGCAGTCTCTTCTGCTGATGTGTGTGGGTCTGGTAGTGGTACTCTCTCTATTCTACTCTTTTCCTTTCGGCATGGTTAATACCTGCCTGGCCCAAACAAAATCTTTCTTTACCCCTCTCTAATAAATACCGCTACACTGTATTATAATAGTTGTAGTCACCTCCAAAGCATAGTTAAAACTATAGTTATCCCACCTCTGCTGCAACCCAACCTAACATTTCGAAAATGTCTCCAATTATGTGTCATCTTTACTCTAGAGTGCCCCAATGAATCAGCGGCGTGTGGATTTCTACCTGGGAGCCGTTGGGGAGTGTCTGATCGCTGTGGGAGGGCGTAATGATAATGGGGCTCTGTCGTCAGTGGAGGTGTACAGCCCTGCAGACGACTGCTGGACATACGTAGCAGGACTGCCCAGGTGCGAACTAACACTATTCCTCTATAATGATCTCCCAAAGGGTTACCTGTACTCCTGTCCCTCTGATATTAATTCCACCTGTTAAGCAGCAAGACAACAGAGTAATGAGAACAACACTCTACCTCTAGGGACAGCTCAATGTTATGTCACTGTTCCCAATAGACCTACAATAACTATTATGCCTTCTTAGCTGGCAGACTGGCACAGCTCACATCAAAGCCCTTTCTCTCACCTGTTCCTCTCTTCTCCATGTCTCTGCAGGTTCACCTATGGCCATGCAGGCACATCTGATAAAGGAGTGGTCTATATCTCAGGTGGCCATGACTACCAGATTGGGCCGTACCGGCGAGACGTGTTGAGCTACGACCCCCGAGGAGGAGACATCTGGGTGGAGCGCCAGGCCATGTCATCGGCACGGGGGTGGCACTGCATGACGTCACTTCACCACCTCATCTATGCAGTCGGGGGCAGTGATGACCACGAGGAGAGCATTGATCGTTTTGACATCCTGGCAGTGGAGGCATTTGACCCCCAGAGTGAACAGTGGACCCGTATAGCCCCCCTCCTCCAGCCTAACAGTGAGGCGGGCTGTGGGGTTTGGGGGGGTAAGATCTATGTGCTGGGAGGCTACAGCTGGGAGAGCATGGTGTTCTCACAGGCCACACAGGTGTTTGACCCTGACAAGGGCCAGTGGGTGCGGGGACCAGACCTGCCAAAACGCATCGCAGGGGCTTCAGCCTGTGTGTGCTCAGTGAGACCCCAGCCCTGCAGCCCAGACAGGAAGAGGGCAGGACACAAGGGGAAAGGCAGGCATCACCCCACCCAACCCAACTAAAGAGGATACAGAGGACTGCAGGGAATGGAAGGGGTGAAAAGAGCTATGGAACTGTCAGTGGATTACATATAATATCATCTCTAAAGCACAAAAGTACACAATAGGACTGGTTCTGTATCAGCTGGTTTGTGAAGGCTTCCAACAAGCCTAACACTGGGGATTGTGTGAAAAATGTCTTTGATTTGCTTAGTATTACAATTAAAGCATAATCAATGTGTTCTAACCTAAACGTTTTGTTTGAGTTATGAATTAAGAACTACGGAGTTCCATCAGAATCAGGCAGAAAGGGCAGTGTTGAGACACTTATTCAAATCAAGCCAGCAAAAAAACAACCGCAACATCTGTTCTTTACCTTAAGTGCTACGTTTTCATTTATCATCAAAGTGTCACCTTACAGGGAAACAATTAACACTGGTAGACGACCATTTGCAGGTGTATGCTGCTGATGTTGATGAGGAGCTGGGTAGTAGTCTGGCCTTGTTAACATCAGGTTGAGAAGCAGTTATCTTATCCCCAAGTGACTTCTGTCTCTTGTCTCAAATGGCTGATCCTCAGGGACTGTCATTGAAGTATCATCCAATCTGAAGAACTGAAACATAGCATTTTGTCAGGGTAGGAGAAGTTGTTCTCTACATGGAATTATTGATGTGTAGAAGAGCATTCAGTATAGGGAAGGGTGAACCCTGTCTCACGTGTCTGATACAGGACTTCTAGCCTCAATCCAGTCCTTTCAGTGTCCTCCTCAGAAGTCAAAGATCTGCAGACAACACACTTCCCATTTGACTTCTCACTGCACCCTTTTTCAATGATTGTCAGAATTAATAAATCTCCATAGATTTATGTAGGGAGTTAGTAGTGTGTGTGAAAGTTTAGTTAATAACAATATTGATCTACCAAGACATTGACCTGACATTGATCAAACTATAGCACAAAGACTGATTCCTAATTTAATCAGTCATATTGCTCAAACTGAACTTGATATGAACTCATAGTATGATTCAGCAAGAGCCATATGTAGGTCAAATAAGGAAATATAATCTATATTGGGTTAGAGAAAGTTCACCTTAGTATTTTTCAGAATTTGGTTGGTTTTGACACTCTTGGGGATCAATGCACTACATTGCTGCATATGATCCCTCAGCACCACCTGAAACAACACACACACACACTCCCTGAAGACGCATACACTTCAGATTTGGGTTTCTACCAGAACTCTATTCTAACCTGAGCAGGGCTCCGTTGGTGCTTCAGCAGCTTCTCAGGATCAGTGCCTCCACAGTGACTGCAGGAAGTATTGACACAATCAACTTTTGAAACGTAGAGAGGGATGATTACTGAGTGTCAAAAAGTGCAGGATAGAGTCATATAGTGCAGGATCATAGTAAAGTTGCTACTGTAGGGGAGAATGGGGTGAAGTTAAGCCTCCCTTGTTTCTGGGAAACCGTACACGAAATGTATAATTTGACCAAATATTTAAAAAGAGGTCATCATTTCATGGAGTCTGTGAAGGAAGAAACTACATGGAATAAGTTGTAAGCAAGTTTTTAAAAAATTACATGTATTGTGTTAAGAGATTTCATGATGCTTGTATCTAAATCAATTAGATAGTTTTAAGATTGTTCTATCCATAAATATGAGGCCCTAAACCTAGCATGAAAGTGCATCCTTGTAGCTGTGTGGGCTAATAGTCAAAATGTTTGCCTTGGCGTAAGTTGAGCCAATTGAAAATTGAGCAAATTGAAGTGATTTCTTCCCAGGCGTAATGGAAGGCATTATCGCTAGGAAAGGAGGTAACAACAGGGCCTGGCATATGTTGAAAGTGTTTTTAAAAAGTACAAAGTGTTTGTTAGGTGTTAACCCTGTGTTCAAAGATGCTCAAAATGATTCAAATACAAAAAAGTGACTGTGTTGTGTTGAATTGTGTTTGGGAAATAAAGATAGACATGGTTTTAAAAAGAATGGTGGTAATATTTCATTCAGTACAGAAATTTGTAGGCGGCTTAACTTACCCTGTGCGCGGCTCAACTCACCTCATACCTGGAGTAAGTTGCGCTAAGAGACCACTTTTTGGGGACAAGCTGGGTTTTCAAAACTAACATTTACATGATTTCTGGTTATTTCTTAGGATACACATGTTGAGTATTTGTTAGAAAGAATACTATATTTGCCTTGACGGAGTGATGCTGAATGTAAAAAATGGCTCAATTTACCACACTCTCCCCTATACATGTTATTATCAGGAGAACTCACATGTTTTGGGTCTTCTGGGCCTAGGGGAACCAAAGGGTCTGTAGGCGTTGAGGGTATTGTTGCGAGACTTGCAGAAATCCGCCAGGTTAGACTGGACCAGATAGGGATGCAGCGCCACCTGCAGGAGAGGAGAGAGATGATATGACAGAGCTGTCAAAACGCTCTTTCGGCTGTTGTCCATTCTTGTCTCCTCCCCCGGACCCATTAACAACACCCACACACTCTTTCAGCAAGGTAAACACACACCCGTTTACACATGTAGCATCTATGCATAAACACAGTTTACTGTACATTGTGCTGGATGTATGAGCTGGTTAAAGAAGTGAGGTATAATGCATTATTACGGTATTCATAATATCAGAATGTTGCTTTAGTAGCAGGTTAAAGTCTGATTGAGTACCTGGTTAACTGCAGGGGAAACCTTGGCCACAGAGAACAGTCTCTCCAGTTGGAGGACTTTGAAGTTGGACACCAATACTCTTCACCTTCCCTGAGGCATGCAAGGCCTCCATCCTGCACAGCATTACAGGACAGGCATGGCAATACTCCACACTTGAAGATACCAAACATAGACCACGAAGAAAGACGAACCGTTTTGCTGCTATGAGATACAGTATAATGATGTTAATATAGAGAAGGGGATAAGATCATGTTCTGACCTTCCACAGGTCCAGATAGTGTCAGTGGTGAGCATTTCTCCACCTGCCATAGGGCTCATCACACACTTTCTAGAAGCAATTTAAAAGATGTGAACTCACACAGAGATTTGTTATTGAAATGTCAAGAACGGTATCAGTAGAGACCATTATTCCCTGTATCATCCATGTGATTATTTGTGCCAGTGTCTATGTGTATGTGGTTCCGTGTAGCTCAGTTGGTAGAGCATGGGCAGTGCCAGGGTTGTGGGTTCGAGTCCCATGGGGGACCATTATAAAAAAAGCATTAAAATGTATGTACTCGCTACTGTAAATTGCTCTGGATAAGAGTGTCTGCTAAAATGTAAATGTACTGTAATCCCACCTTCAGTCCTACAGAGAAGTGCACCAGGTCCAGATTGTCCAGCTGCAGGTCACTCGGGGACTTGTTTCTCTTGGTCTCTCGCTTCGTTATCATTCCAGTTAATCATTGAACAATGTAAGAAGTACTTCACCACTATTGTGTATTTTTGTGTACACTCAGGAAACGAGGGCTGTTGTAAAGACTCAGGGGAATGTGGGATCCTCATGCCCAAACAATATGTGGTAGGAAAGGTGTGAGATTACATAGGCAGATGCACTGTGCTATATATGTGATATTGTACAATAGTGTCGATTAAATTTAAAGTTTTTGGTAGTGTAATGCAAATACATTCCGGTATGCAGGTCCTGGAGGACAAACAATGTGACCATGTTGAATCTGCTCAGTATGGTCCCAGGCTGCAATTCATATATCAAACAGTAGATTATGCTCTAGTATCAGCAATGAATGATTTCATGCTAGTCATTCATCACACTGATTTTTCATGTTTTACAATCATCTTGAGAAGCATACCATTGAACCACAAGTGTATCTACAGTACAAATAGTCAAACTGATAAATGTATCTGTGTGAAGTAAGATGGGAAGTATTCCAATGTAATATGTATTATTTGTGAGGATGTTTGTTTTCTTTTAATCCAAGAGAGCCTTCATAGCGCTTTGAAACTGAAGGTGATTCGAGATCTTTCTAGGGGGTATAACATTAGTATAAGAGAAAGTTCTGGCAGAAAATCTATAAGAGTACTGAATAAACAATGTATGAAATGACAACAGCTCAAGTCATTCAACATTGTGTTCATGTTTTAATGTTTTAATTATCTTGAAGTCTTTTGAAGATTTACACCTGATCATAAACACTGGGTACATGCAGGCGTGTCAAAGACAAAGGACCAGTGAGTGAAACCCTAACCATGTCCATCTCCATTCTGGACTGATTCAATCCTTAAGCTGTTACATGACATTACTGATGGACAGGTCAGCTCAGGTCAAATCCCCATGTCTGGATTAGGTGTAGGCCTCAATAACAAACTATAATCAATAAATTAGTGGATACATCCTTTGATGTAGTTTTTATATTACCATGAGCTAATGAGTCACAACAAACAAACAGGTATTTCATAGCTTTACTTTGGTTTAAATAACTTTTTCACATAAAGAAAATAACATTCAATATTACATGAAGATAGATTAACAAGTAGATAGCAAAGGTTTTGGTTGAGCATCATAATCCTAGCAAGAACAAGTATGTAACACAGACTATGGAAAGCACTGTATGTAATCTGCTGGTGCTTGAGTTCCATTTGTTTTCCTGTTAGGATCAACCCAACCATTAACCCCATCATGGTTTGAACAAAGGGGGTGGGTAAACCCCCGGTCCCTGGTTCTATAGGCCCAATGGTGTTTTGGTCAACCCAACATATAAAGTAACATTGGAGCCTTGAGAATTGGTACAACCATGAAGCCAAATAATTAGTCAAAGTAAGTTTAACATAAAATGGCCGTACAAAATATAAATATCAGGTCTGCTCATAAATTGAAGTTACCAAAGATGGACGACCACCAATTACATTACTAAATCCTTTGCTCCTGCAGTGCAACAAATTTTCTCACTCCTCTTCCCTAGTTCCTCTTCTTTCTTTCACCCACTCTCTTCCCGTTCTCTTTTTTTCACATTCACTTTTGTCCCTAACTGCGTCCATACTCTCTGGTCTCCCTCCCTCTCTCTCAGGCTGTCTCTCATTGGTCCAGCTCGTTGCTGTCTTGGCTGCAGGATCTGTAGTGGCGCTGGCAAAACTCCCGGATCCGTGCACATGCCTCCACCATCATCTCCTCTGGTACGGTCACCACGATCCGGAAGTAATTTGGGTACTCAAATGCCTGCAGGGAGAGAAGAGTTGTAAAAGACAGAACAAAGACATTTCTCCACCTTTGGTAGACAAAAAGGATGGATGAGACCATTAGATGGATGGATGGATAGATGTGTGTGATGTTTTACCATAGCAGGCAGGCAGAAGACGGACTGCTCAGTCACCAGACGCTCAGTGAACTGCACATCATTCTGGAACTCTGGGAAGTGTTCCATCTCAATCCCCACCTAGAAATGCCAAGAAACACACTAAGTATCCTCGTCTGTTCTATTATCTCCCCACCTACCAACTCCACACCAAGAGTTCTGAACACGTGAGACTCACCATGAGGTACATGGCTCCTGCTGGCAGCACAGGGGTCAGCCCAGGAACAGTGGACAGTTCAGAGAAACAGATCTCTGAGTTTGACTGAGAAAGAAGCAGGAAACCAGTCAATAGACAAGTCAGTATGACAGTCCTACAGACAGATATCCAGATACGTCAATATGTTAGACTACTACCATCTGTAAATAAAGTAAGGTTCAAGGGAGGGGGACTCACCTTGAGGAAACTGATGGTTCTGTAGTAAAACTCCTGGGGCGTGTCGTTCAGGATGCTCTCTATCGCCCCCTGGACAATGGTGCAGGCACCCAGAATCCTCTGGCTAAGCTTAACCAAACCCTGACGAATCTAAACGCAGAAGAGAAACACATTAGATACATAAGAAGTGATTCAAACCCCAGAGGACATGCACAGACTAATTCAACTGTGTGAATATTGGTGTAGTGCAAGGGAACATCAAGCAGATTCAGACACGGGCCGATCTTTTCTTGAGCAGATGGTCAGGGGGACGAAACATAATTACAAATCATTTGTAGACTGCAAATTGACCGCAAGAAGCCCAAACAGATATAATATTTTACTAAAATAATAATTTCAAGCCTTGCTTACATTTGTGTACAATCACATACACTGAGTATACCAAACATTACACCTTCCTCATATGAAGTTGCACCCCCCCTTTTCCCCTCAGAACAGCCTCAATTCGTCTGGGCATGGACTCTACAAGGTGTCAAAAGCACTCCACAGGGATTCTGGCCCATGCCGACTCCAATGCTTTCCACAGTTGTGTCAAGTAGGCTGGATGTCCTTTGGGTGGTGGACCATTCTTGATACACACGGGAAACTGTTGAGCTTGAAAAACCCAGCAGCATTGCAGTTCTTGACATAAACTGATGCACCTGGCACCTACTATCATACCCCGTTCAAAGGCACTTAAATATTTTGTCTTGCCCATTCACTCTCAGAATACACAATCCATGTCTCAATTCTCTCAAGGCTTAAAAATCCTTCTTTAACCTGTCTCCTCCCCTGCATCTACACTGATTGAAGTGGATTTAACAAGTGACATCAATAAGGGATCATATCTTTCACTTGGATTCACCTGGTCAGTCCATGTCAATGGAAAGAGCAGGTGTTCTTAATGTTTGTATACTCAGTGTATATCTCTCTATTATGTGTGGGAATACTTTGGAACAGATTTCCAAAATTAAAATCACTTGGACCTGATTTGTTGGCGTTTTTTACAGTGTTTTACATCCAACAATAAAATGTGAATAAAAATGTTGCTCAGAAAACCTCTGGGACCATGTAAAATCACCCTGTCAGTTAGGGAACACTGGTGTAGTGTATTGTATGTGTATAGATAAACTGGACCTTACATATTTAATTAGTGAGAGGCTGAAGGACTTACCTCTTTCCCGAATATTTGATTCCTGTCATGAATGAGGATCCAGCCCATCCTCCAGCCAGGAACCAACCATCTCTTGGCCAGACCGCCACATGCCAGGATGGGTACATCACTGCTGAGGGACGCCATAGATTGGTACTTGCAACCTGGAAACACCTGATAATGGAGATACAGTAAACGTTCATATCAATACAAAGCACTGTAGAGGACAATGTCAAATCATCAGTGTTAATTTACACTAAAGGGAAAGTGTTTTTACATAGTGATACATGTATAGTCTATCCACACTATAGAGCAGTACACTCAGGGTTGGGCAAATGTCTTGAAAAATACACCCAGCCACCAAGCAGATTGTGGCCAGTAAAAAAGGAAATGCAACAGATGAGACAGATCCAAGATAAATCTGATTTGAAGGCCAGCTTGGGAAGGGAAAATGGTAGAGCTGTGTTGACTAATCAAAAATGTCATTTTGACACAAAGACCCTGATGTTTAGTGGGACTGACATTTTTTATTAAAAGCAACCAAGGAAAGCAAATTTGGCAGTTTTGGAGATTCAAATAGATCAGAATAGAGGGGAAATCTGTGGCTCAGCACAGCTTTCAAAGATGTTCAAAATCTGCCATTTCAGTGTGTTTGAGGCAAACACTTGCAGCCCTCATCTTGATTTTAAATTGGGTAATTCAAAATGTATTAAGCTGTTTTTGAGTATGTAACTGTAATCCAATTACACATTTTTTAAGAAGTTAAATAACTCCAGATGGGCTGGTACAGTAATTGTTATAAGCTGGCTTTCATTAGAGATGAGGCCTTGACGTGTTTGGGATCCGTCCCGCATCCTATTGGTCAGAGCACAGTGACTGACAGTTCAGAAAAAGCTCATCTTAAACCTCACCTCAGACCTAATTTACAAACAGAGCATTTTTGGCACCACTCTAAACTCTCGTGAGCGATAGGCTTTTTCCACAGAGAGGAGCCCACAGGGGCCCTTAGGGAAAGAGCCTGGTGCTTGCCAAACATTCCCCTCTAACCGTGAGATGGAACTGATGCTGCCCAGACACGTCATGCCTCCACGAAGCCCCTAAACACCCCCACCCTCTCAGCCGCTCTCATACTATACTACCCTCACATCTGCATTAATCGCAAACACATGTGAAAAAAGTGCACAGTCATTCTGAGTTCTTCTGTTGTACTGAGTGAGACATTGGTGGATTCAGAGCTCATGTGATTTATGCACTCAACAACCCCAATCACCCCCCCTAAAGGATTCACAAATCACCCCAACCAACTCTCTCCATTCTCACAGGGACTAATCATAAAAAAACACAGATTTCTTGTAAATCTCATCAAGCAATACTGCAAAAATACTGTTCTCCTATTAAACACATCTTTAAACACCTTACAGAATGTCAATTTTAAAAATATATGCTGTTTAACACCCAACAATGGTAAAAACAAATTCCAATACCTTAAACTATCCCCCAAAAATCTTTAAAACAACTCTCGGAAATTACTAAACTAATTCCAACCCTCAAAGCAGAGCAGAGGAGCGCCTACTGACGATTTTGAGGTGAAACAGAGAGCAGCTGCTGCTTCACGAGGTATCTCTACCTGAAAATAAATGATCTAAGTGATTGATAGTTGGTATTCAGCAGGCATAAAAGTATGTCTTATTTACTTTGAAGAACTACAATATAGTGATTTTGTCAGCAGCAGCTCTATAGAGATGAGATGATGACTTGGAATTAAATTATAAAGTAATCAAATAAAACAAATGTAATATACACAACAACTGAAATATTTTATTAAAGTAACGTGAATAAATGATGGTTTATATGTGATAAGCATCATGGAACTTTGATTCACTGTTTTATTCTGTGTTGTTACAGCATTCAACCCACATAGTGCTTTTAATGTTTAAAAAAGTATTATTTTTTTTAAACGAAACCGAACCGGCCTCAAAAAGCACTAATCCCTCAGCACTACTACAGTATTACCTCTGTGGCTCATCCTTCACTTGCCCTGGCTGACCTAACCCCAGCACTGTTGCCCCGCCACTGCCAGCCCTGCATTCAGCCTGTGACACCCCTAATCCCCCCAGTGCTGATGTGGACGTGTCAGGCAGGTCTCCTCGGATACCCAGCAGAGCTGAGCCAGGGAAAACCTCCCTGTTACAGAATGTTAAAGAATGTGCCTCGCTGGTAATATGTATTACATGAGGGTCAGTGGCCAGCACGTAGGCTATACCCCAGAACTAGAAGCCTCCTCCTGGATGCATGACCTGGCTATTACTCTACTCCACCACACCTCCATAGACCACCATAACCCAATCCACCCTGTGTTAGACCCTAGTAAGCTCAATATCTCCTCAATGCCAGAAGACAATACATTATCCTCTCCTTTTATGCAACAGACACAATGGCAGTTCTCTATTAGTCTGTATAAGTGTTTGTCTGTGTTGTGTTTGTTTCTGAGAGGGCTTCTGTGTGTGTCTTGAACTCACCATGTCACCATAGATCTCATCAGCCAGGATTGGGATGCAATTTTTGGAGGCAACTAGACAAGAGAATAGACACAGTCACACTTGTTTTAGAATAAATCCTTAAATTTTGCTAGAGTGAGAGGGAACACTGTGGCTCAGGGGGTGAATGAACAGAGCTCACCAGAGAGGACATTCTTTAGGTGCTCTTTACTGTAGACAGAGCCGCAAGGGTTGGAAGGATTGTTGATGATCAGGCAGGTTGTCCTGTCATCGATCAGGCTTTCCATGTGCTGAAGATCGATCTCCCATGACTTCTCTGGCTGCAAGGACAGACAAAGCCACTATGAGGCAGAGAGCAGGCACATGCACTTGAAAACACACAAACCTATCTGCAGATTCTGCACTGCCCTAACTATCTCAACTGACCTTTGATCTCTTAGTTCCCTCATTACACATACCTCTGTCTCGGGCGGAGGCAGCTAGCAGAGGCCCATGACTAGAAATAAAACGCTAATGACGGAAGCTGGGACTGCAGCCTGAGACGAGTAGTCTGACTATAAATTAATTTGGTTTGAGAGTTGGTTGGTTTAATGGGAGCTCTGTAAGGTGGCTCAGTAGCAGCTCTTTACATTGTGTGCAGTTGTCATGTAAACACAATGACCTCAAGAGTCACGACATACAACTGTGTCCCAGAGTGACCAGAATTCAGTTTTGAAATGTTGTTCATATTTGTTATGGATGTAATTAAATTCAAAATGATATGCAGCTCCAAGTATTTATGCATTTGTATGTATGTGGTATGTTTGTGTGTGTGTGTGTGTGTGTGTGTGTGTGTGTGTGTGTGTGTGTGTGTGTGTGTGTGTGTGTGTGTGTGTGTGTGTGTGTGTGTGTGTGTGTGTGTGTGTGTGTGTGTGTGTGTGTGTGTAAGCCTAAAGTAAAGATAGTATCCAATGTGATTTATAAGTGCCAGATTTGCACCAGTGAGGAAGAACTCAGCATTTCCCCTGATCTTTCCCTTTCAACAATATATTTTGACCCGCCCTTGCTCTCTTCCTCTCTCTTTCTCTTCACAAAAAAATCTATATCAACCCGCTTTTTCTTTGTTTGCTTTATTTTCCCTCTATTTTGTTCCTTCTCCTCAAAACATGTTTTTGTCACTCTCCCTCCCATTTGAATCCCCCCCCTCTCCCTCCAGTACTCACCAGCAGGTTGTACAGTTTGACCTGGATGCCCAGAGACACAGCCAAAGTCTTGTAGAGGGAGAATCCAGGGCAGGGGATTAGGATGTTGTCTCCAGGGTTACACAGCACCGTGATGGCCAGATCTATAGCCTGGCTGCAGCCACTGGTCAGAAGCACATCCTGCAAGGAAGATAACAAGAGATTTTTAGAGGTCTGTATGTCCTCTAGTTCTGGGGAAAAGTTACAGTAGGGAGACAGAGGTGAATATATGGTGAAGAAATATAAAGTTTAAATGAGGAAAAGGAAGGATGAGTCAGGTAAACGCACCTCTGCCTCCAAGGGGGCCTCGGGGCAAGTGTAGAAGTTTGCCACCACATCTCTGCTCTTCTGATAACCTGTCGATGAGTAGAAGACAACAGCTAATATTTTGTATTGTATACTGTATTCAGTAGTCTGCTGGGACAAAGGGAGATTTCGCATGCATATGTCATTAGAGCTACAATCATCATCAATCATAGCGGGGAACCTATTCAGTTCATCTGCAGACAGGTAAATGGCCCTATTTCACCTAGCTCTCTTAACTTCCCTGACCGAAATTCCATTAATAACATCCAACCTCTCAACCCCTTGCAAGTCACCCAACTCCCCTTTTAGCTGTGCCTCATCTCATATCTTCTCAATTACCATGTCATTTTCTTTACAATTTTTTTAAAATTTTACAACATCTCACTCTATCCTTCGTTTTTTGCACTTGACAAGCTTTTTGAAGTGTTGGTGCTGTGATAAAGGGTTTGCATGAGTCATACCAACAGACGGAGCATAGCCGTTGTATTTGTGTGAGTCAATGGCATCCTTCAAGGCCTGGGTAACTTTTTCATCGGTAGGCAGGTTCCCGAACACTGTAGGGTCCCCTGATGGTGTGACAGGAAGACAAAGGAGTACATAAGAAACATAATTCTGGACAACTGCACATCACAAGTGAACACACGGAGTACATGCAAATAAGATAGTGGTGTAGCATCTCACCAATGGATAGAGCAATCATGGGCTTCCCGGGGTTGGGTGTGAGCTTCATCCCGTCCACAATGGCACGGATGGGATTCAAGGTGTTGATTGACATCTCTGAGGGCCGGATGTTCCATCTCTGCCTGCAGCTCTTGGATTTAGAAACACTGCCTTTCACAGTCTTATGTTGGATACCATTCCCATTAAGACCTTTTCCATTGACGCCATTGAGAGAATTATTCTCATTGACACCATTCCCATTCATTTTGACCACATAGGAATTGTCCTCCATGTTGCAACTGCAGCTCCAGATGAAAGTCAAATTGGGAGAAAAAGATAGGTAAAACAAATAGATTTCGATGAATAATTCCTGCATTGCATTTTTTTGAAAAATATCATACAAATAAAATACTATACTATACTAATATTATGAATGAATATACAAATAATACATTGGAAAACTGCAAATAAACTTGTTGGATAATTAAACATCAGTGCAGAGAAGTAGGCTAGCCCAGATGTTCAATTACCCATGTAAATTCAACAGGTGCCATGTCTATAAAATCCAGATTGAACTCAAACGCGCTGCGCTTACTGTTCTGAAATGAAATGAAGATATGCGCGCAGTTGAACATTAAGGTGGCCTAATGAAGAGCCATCTACTGATCGGACTTGGACAAGTCTATCAATGGCTATCTTATCACAAACGCAGTATAAATACATGCATTGTAAAATCCATACGCTAAGAAGTAAAACAAATTTACATCACGCAAGAACAATAAATGATCAACCTAATTAACGTAAATTTAACCTAATAAAATCGAATCATTTAATCAACTCGTTGAGTTATCCCAAAAATATGAGAAACATAAGAAAATTGAAATAAGACAAAAACAACAAATATTCTAAAACGACAGTGCCTTTAGGCATCTCTTTTAAATAAGGAAATATTTGTTTCTGCATGCGTAATAATAAACATGCGAGCTATACCTTAAATAATTGGCCATAATAAATTTGACCCGTAGCGGATTTTAAATGTCCTGTTAATAAATTTGATATTTACTTGCAAAGGGTAGTTAAATGCGTAATCATACATTTAAATGACAAAATAATGTTTAAATACCTTTACAATCTCAAAATAATTTCACACTCCAAATGAAGGAATTCAGGTAAAATACTCTATATGTACTTATACTGATAAGTCTGTTATAAACCAGCTTTATAGCAAGCCCCCGAAAATGGGTGTTGAACCCTGCCCATCACTTCATTGGTGGAGACTGAGTGTTGTGCCATACATGCCTGTTACACCATTCCCAAAAATGTGAAACACCTCAAGGTTTGGGTTTAACTGTATCATTTAACTCTTTCCAAAGGATATATACGAGACTCGTGACAGGAGACCCATGTGCTGTCCTCGTGCGCAACGCGCACATTTTCATGAATGAGAGATCTTTTTTTTTCTAAAGAAGCATCAATCAGTTTCGATTAATCAAAGTATTTGATTTCAGCCTCTAACAACTGATCTCTCAAAAACGTGTTGAGGCTCAGTCATTTTGAGTGCAGTTTAGGATTAGCATGATTTTTCCATTGTAAAAAAAAAAAAAAATGTAAAAATGGGGGTAAGTAAGCTAATAGACCCGAATCTATGGAACAGCTACACCTTGCTTACACGATGGTCTCTCCAGAACTGGTTTTGACAGTGGTGTTTCAATGCTCCATGCATTGGGTTATTTTGCAATCCAGTTTCTGAAGTGAATTATGATTTCTGGCAAATGACCCAAATGACCACAGCATGTACAGTATGTATACAGGAGTACAAGTAAGCTAAATAGGTATATACAGTCAAATACAGATAAGTAGTATACGATACAGTGCAATTGCTTCATGTGTGAAAAATAAAACTTCAATTTATACACTTTTTAAATTCACACTTGACCATTTTTATTTAAAACAGTAATGTGACAGGTAGCCTACAGCATAACTGTTGTTGTTTTTTGCTTCACTCTGGGGTTGATTACCCTCATGATGGGTAAATCAGTGAACTGGGACTGAAGGATTCGTGGTGCAATATTGATAAAGAGAGAGCTGTGTCCTGAAACATTTACAGAGGAATGTACTTTCTCTCAAGATAAATAAATACGAATCCTAGTAAGAACATTTTGCAGTAGTCCAAAACACACAAAACTCCCCTGGAACTTTGTACCCTACCATCCCCTTATCTGGCTAAGGACCCTTTGCCCTATGCACCAGCCAGTGTGATGGGGTTGAGTCAGTGAAGGACCCTGTCATTCTCCATACCTATGTTGATCAGGTTCCTGTCCACCTTCTACATACACAACATTCTGAATAAATAAAACATTTACCTTGAAACACCCTAAATCGATGTCCTCACCTGACCTACCCCAAAATGATTATGGACTAACAGTACTTTCCCCTCTAAAGGGAGTGTGTCAACACAAATGCATAGGGGGTATGCACTGACAGTTTGATGACCCTTAACATGTCACTCACATCACAGCCAGGAATGATTCCACACCAGCTGGAGCGGAAAATATTTTTGGTAGATTGTTCTGACAATTCTCACATAGAAACTTCATTGAGAGGAAGGATGTTTGAAATGCTTTTTACAGTTTTATCACAAACCATTTTTGAGAAAATCATAATGAAAGTGGCCATTTTAGGCCCTTTTTAGACCTATACATGCCTCCTGTAAGACGTTATGATTTGTGAACACTAAGTGATACAGAAAACATTTGTGTCATTATACTCCTTATTATGTGCTCTAAAATATGGAGTATGTCTTGATTCTGACATTTTTCACATTCATTTATTCAACATTAAATATATTCATATTTCAAAATAACCCTTTTGATGTTGTTAATTTTAAGACATTGTTTGGAACAATATACTCTACAAGTACATCACATTTCCAGAGTGGACTCTGCTAACGCTGAAGGTATGAAAAATGTTATGAGCACCACCAACACAGTGAATGGGAAAATGGATTCAAAGCGAACTCCCTCTGCTGGTGACTTGCTGAATGTGCAATCCTAAAAGAGGGCTGTGATTGGTTAATGACCTATAACATCAATTTCTATGTATAAATGGGTCATATCATTAAAAGTACTGGAGAGAAATTGTAGATGTTTGAAGAGTATAATTGTTACAAACAATGTCTACAAATAAACTACACTAAACAAAAATATAAACACACCATGTATACTCTTTGTCCCATGTTTCATGAGCTAAAATAAGAGAGCCAAGAAATTTTTTTTTTTTTCTGTCTGTCCTTTTGTGGGGGAAAACTTCATTCTGATTGGCTGGGCCTGGCTCCCAAGTGGGTGAGCCTATGCCCTCCAGGCCCATCCATGGGGGCACCCCTGCCCAGTCGTGTGAAATCCATAGATTAGGACCTAATGAATTTATTTCAAACAACTGATTTCCATATATGAACTGTAACTCAGCAAAACCTTTTAAAATGTTGCATGTTGCATTTATATTTTTATTCAGTATAAATAAAAAGGGTAGTTTTGAGGTATTAATATTGATATTTTTTTATGTTGAATAAATGTATGTGTATTTCAGAATCTAAACATACTCCATATTTGAGAAAACACTATACGGAGTATAATGACATCAAGAAATTGTCTGTCATGCATGGTTCACAGATCATAGGGCCTTACAGAAGGCATACAGTACCAGTCAAAAGTTTGGATTCTTCAATGTAGCCACCCATTGCCTTGATGACAGCTTTGCACACTCTTGGCATTCTCTCAACCAGCTTCATGAGGAATGCTTTTCCAACAGTCTTGAAGGAGGTCCCACATATGCTGAGCACTTGTTGGCTGCTTTTCCTTCACTCTGCGGTCCAACTTATCCCAAACCATCTCAATTGGGTTGAGGTCGGGTGATTGTGGAGGCCAGGTCATCTGACGCAGCACTCCATCACTCTCCTTCTTGGTCAAATAGCCCTTACACAGCCTGGAGGTGTTTTGGGTCATTGTCCTGTTGAAAAACAAATGACAGTCCTACTAAGCGCAAACCAGATGGGATGGCGTATTGCTGCAGAATGCTGTTGTAGCCATGTTGGTTAAATGTGCCTTGAATTCTGAATAAATCACTGACAGTGTCACCAGCAAAGCACCCCCACACCATCACACCTTCTCCTCCATGCTTCACAGTGGGAACCACACATGCGTAAATCATCCATTCACCTACTCTGCGTCTCACAAAGACACGGGGTTTGGAACCAAAAATCTCAAATTTGGACTCATCAGACCAAAGGACAGATTTCCACCGGTCTAATGTCTATTTGTAAATAAAGAGATCTTCTGTTGAATCTGACAATTAATCTTGATGGTTGTACAGTCGTCTCAAATAAAACTGTGAAGGACCTCTGCGTTACTCTGGACCCTGATCTCTCTTTTGACGAACATATCAAGACTGTTTCAAGGACCCCTCCTGTCTCAGCCTCCAGTATTTATGCTGCAGTTTATGTGTCGGGGGGCTAGGGTCAGTCTGTTATATCTGGAGTATTTCTCCCATCTTATCTGGTGTCTTGTGTGAATTTAAGTATGCTCTCTCTAATTCTCTCTTTTTCTCTCTTCCTTTCTCAAACTCTCTTTCTTTCTCTCTCTCGGAGGACCTGAGCCCTAGGACCATGCCTCAGGACTACCTGGCATGATGACTCCTTGCTCTCCCCAGTCCACCTGGCCGTGCTGCTGCTCCAGTTTCAACTGTTCTGCCTGTGGCTATGGAATACTGAACTGTTCACCGGACGTGCTACCTGTCCCAGACCTGCTGTTTTCAACTCTCTAGAGACAGCAGGAGCGGTAGAGATACTCTGAATGATCGGCTATGAAAAGCCAACTGACATTTACTCCTGAGGTGCTGACCTGTTGCACCCTCGACAACCACTGTGATTATTATTATTTGACCCTGCTGGTCATCTATGAACATTTGAACATCTTTGCCATGTTCTGTTATAATCTCCACCTGGCACAGCCAGAAGAGGACTGGCCACCCCTGATAGCCTGGTTCCTCTCTAGGTTTCTTCCTAGGTTCTTGCCTTTCTAGGGAGTTTTTCCTAGCCACTGTGCTTCAACACCTACATTGCTTGCTGTTTGGGGTTTTTAGGCTGGTTTTCTGTACAGCACTTTGTGACATAAGCTGATATAAGAAGGGCTTTATAAATACATACATTGATTGATATTTCTCATGTTTCTTGGACCAAGCAAGTCTCTTATTATTATTGGTGTCCTTTAGTAGTAGTTTCCTTGCAGCAATTTGACCATGAAGGCAGGATTCACGCAGTCCCCTCTGAACAGTTGATGATGAGATGGAGCCGTTACTTGAACTCTGTGAAGAATTTATTTGGGATGCAATTTCTGAGGCTGCTAACTCGAATGAACTTATCCTCTGCAGCAGAGGTAACTCTGGGTCTTCCTTTCCTGTGGCGGTCCTCATGAGAGCCAGCTTCATCATAGCGCTTGATGGTTTTGCAACTGCACTTGAAGAAATGTTCAAAGTTCTTTAAAATGTTCTGTATGGACTGACCTTCATGTATTAAAATAAGGACGGGCTGTTGTTTCTCTTTGCTTATTTGTGCTGTTCATGCCATAATATGGGCTTGGTCTATTACCGAATATACCACACCTACCTTGTCACAACACCACTGATTGGCTCAAATGCATGAAGAAGGAAAGAAATTCCACAAATTAACTTTTAACAAGGCACATCTGTTAATTGAAATGCATTCCAGATGACTACCTCATGAAGCTGGTTGAGAGTATGCCAAGAGGGTGCAAAGCTGACATCAAGGCAAAGGGTGGCTACTTTGAGGAATCTCAAATATAAAATATATTTTGATTAGTTTAACACTTTTTTTGGTTACTACATGATTCCATATGTGTTATTTTATAGTTTTGATGTCTTCACTATTATTCTACAATGTAGAAAATATCCAAAATATTGAAAAACACCATCACTGTGTTTCAAAGGCACGTTGTGTTAGCTAATCCAAGTTTATCATTTTAAAAAGGCTAATTGATCATTAGAAAACCCTTTTGCAATTGTGTTAGCACAGCTGAAAACTGTTGTCTGATTAAAGAAGCAATAAAACTGGCCATCTTTAGACTAGTTGAGTATCTGGAGCATCAGCATTTGTGGGTTCGATTACAGGCTCAAAATGGCTAGAAACAACAACATTTCTTCTGAAACTCGTCAGTCTTGTCATGCCCTGACCTTAGTATTCTTTGTTTTCTTTATTATTTTGGTTAGGTCTTGGTGTGAAATGGGTGATATGTGTGGTTTTGTCTTATTCTAGGGTGTTTGTACTGTCTAGGGGTTTTTGTAGATTTATGGGGTTGTTTTCATCTAGGTGTTTATGTTGGTCTATGGTTGCCTAGATTGGTTCTCAATTAGAGGCAGGTGTTTATCGTTGTCTCTGATTGGGAACCATATATAGGCAGCCATCTTCTTTGGGTATTTCGTGGGTTATTGTCTATGTTATGTTGCATGTTAGCACAGTGTTTATATAGCGGTCGTCTTTATCGGTTTGTTGTTTTTTGTTTTATACATTAGCATTACATTATACATTGTTTGTTTAATTAAGTGTTCTTCATTCAATAAAGAAGAATGTATTCTAACCATGCTGCGCTTTGGTCCCCTCCATACGAATATCGTGACAAGTCTATTCTTGTCCTGAGAAATGACTGCTATTCCATGCGAGAAATTGCCAAGAAACTGAAGATCTCGTACAATGCGGTGTACTACTCCCTTCACAGAACAGTGCAAATTGGCTCTAACCAGAATAGAAAGAGGAGTGGGAGGCCCCGGTGCACAACTGAGCAAGAGGACAAGTACATTAGTGTCTAGTTCAACAAACAGACCCCTCACAAGTCCTCAACTGGCAGCTTCATAAAATAGTACCCACAAAACACCAGTCTCAACGTCAACAGTGAAGAGGCAACTCTGGGATGCTGGTCTTCTAGGCAGAGTTCCTCTTCCCAGTGTCTGTGTTCTTTTTTTTATTTTGGAAAAGTTGTATTGTTACACAGCTCATTTATATTTGTAACAACATTTATACACATAAAAACAGCATAAAAGCATAAAAACAGCATTTGAATATTACATTTAAATTAGTTAAAAAGTAAGTAAAAAGTAAAACGTTTTTTAAACAATAGAAACAACCATGAATAAAATTAATATTTAAAAGCCATTTAAAATGTGTACAAAATATATTTTTTAAAGACATGAAACTTTTAACTTTGTTAAAAAGCTGTCTTCGGTCCTTTGTACAGGAACGGGGTGAGTCCTTATCAACTTGCCTCCTCCTGCTCTTCCGAATCAATAACCGTCCTGTCCTTCGGGGCCCAGAGGAGATCCCTCCCCTAGGCGCATCGCCCTAGGCACCACAGCGCTGTCAGGCAGTGACCGCTGGGACCTTGGGTGTTGTGGTGGAACCTTCGCCTGGGGTTCGAGGCCTCCTTTCATCTGTACCATCCCAGGGCTTCCGTGGCTATCATGGCCACTGCCTGGGGGGTGGTCTCTACTCGTTTTGCTACCAGCAGGTTGCGGGAGGACCACAGTGCTTCCTTCAGACACGTGAGGGTGGGCCAGAGCTTGGTGAAGGCCTTTGGTGGAATAGGCCTTCGGCCCACCCCATACAGCACTGGGGCGTTAGGTCGTCCCCTGCTGGCAGACACAAGGAGATCCGGGGGTCTGATTCCTTCCACAGGTCCTTGGCGGCCTTGCACTCCCAGATCAAGTATTTCACCGACTCATCTTGGCCGCAGCCTGGTCGGGGGCATGCGGGTGTCCTCGCCATGCTCCGGGAGTGCATAACAACTGGGAAGATCTCATGGGCGACCATCCAGGATAGTTCCCGGTGCCGGTTCAGCAGAACAGGATGGGCCACGTTGCGCCAAACCGTTGTGGGTTCGCCTGTAGCATGCCCACACACTGGACAAACTGGTTCCCGCTCCTGCACAAGAGAGGGAAGAGACCGGTGTTTAGTTAAAACCGTGACTGCCTCTTTTTCCAGTTTAAAATGTCTTAAAAACTTTTGGAGCTGGATGTAGTGTGTGGGGAGCAGAAAAGAGACTGGGGCTCACCGGTCTGTGTTCTTTTGCCCATCTTAGTCTTTTAGTTTTATTGGCCAGTCTGAGATATGGCTTTTTCGTTGCAACTCTGCAAAGCAGGAGGCCTGCCAGGGGTAGTGGTGGTAAGGATTCACTCCATGGTGTTGAAAAGAAGCTCTGCTGTTGGGACAGTTTTATGTAGGCCCTAACAGTTTGTGGGCACCGTTTGTCACCTTTATAGTGCAATTAATGTATTGTTAATGTTGTGTTGTTTAGTGGCTTTGCTGGCATGCATCTAAAAAAAATTGGGGGAGTTTGCCCCACCAACATTTACACGCTAAATAACCACTGGTTAAGACAAGTAACTATGAAAAGGGCAAACATCATGATAGGCTTGCAAGCTGAGCTTGAATAAGACATCTGATTACCACTTTGCATTTAGAACGGTTGGTTTTATTATAGATAATAAATAACTAAATCATTGATGGATGTTTACTATATAAAATAAATGCATCCCTTGTCTGCCCCTACAAGCCGGTCAGCATACGCGTCGTCACGTTCCGAAATGAAGGTCACTGTCGTCATGATCTGACAGACCTTCCAGTTGTTTTGAACGCAACATACTGACAGCCAATACAACACGGCCAAATACTTCCGGGCCAGGACCGTAAAGACCTTGTCAAAATTAAGTATTCAATGGAACCTGCTAAATATGTACAAAACACAACCGATAAAAATATGATAGGTAAGCGTACAATACAGCACAAATTATTATATGTTAATCAATATTTACCCCCTTAACTGACTTGCCTAGTTAAATAAAGGTTAGATTAAAAAATATATATATTCACGTTTCCACAATAAAGAACCTTTATTTTGAAGACCTGACGAAATAATTGACCAGGAAGTGATTCTCTTCAAGGCATTACACGTTCGTGTGTATTTTTATGAATTTATGAACTACAGTATTAGAATGGCATCGCTGTTGCTACTGCAATCAATATAATAAAATTTAGGGTAACGTTTTATGTAATGGAAACGTATAACACTTGCATGGGATAGGACACTCGAGTTCATTGTATTTGCGTGGTTTCAGTATCGTGTGCAGTGAGCTAACTAACTGCTGTAGCTATTAGCTTACTAGCTAGGTTAGCTGCTCAACATGTAAACTTGTCATGTGATAATGTGAAATTATTTTGGTCATACCCGGGTCACAACATATTGATTTGGTAAACTGTCCATTTTTTATGTGCATCTATACCAATCTTTGCCCAACACCAATTTGTTTTTGACCATATTTAAGTTGTTGACTTCCTTCATTACAGTTTTTTCCTTGTCTCCTGCAGGACTGTAGCAGACTGACTAGTGCCAGGATTGAACCCAGCCATGAATATAACTGTGTGCTCTTCAGCGCTGTTGACTCGTGCTTACAGAATGTGTATTTCAAAAGCCCCATGGCCCCATTCCACTGGATCCATTGGCTGGGTAGTCCCTGTCTGCATGGCCCCCAACCGGTCTTATTCTACAAACATCAAGGTTCGTTCCTACCTACAGTACATGAAGCGGAAGATCAAGCCCCCACCAAGTCCTCCATACCCCCATGTCTGCCAAGTGGGTGAACCGGTGCTGCGAGCCCAGGCTGCAGCGGTGGACCCTGGGGCAGTACAGGGTCCGGAGGTTCAGGAGGTGATCCACACCATGGTAAAGGTGATGCGGAAATTTGAATGTGTGGGACTGAGTGCACCTCAAGTTGGAGTGCCACTTCGTATCTTAGCTCTGGAGTTCCCAGAGCGCATGTTGGAGGACAGCTTGCCTGCTGCACGTGAAGCCCGCGGTCTGACCACTGTGCCTCTGCGGATCTTTATCAACCCACAGCTGCGAGTCCTAGATGGACGCACAGTTCTGTTCCAGGAAGCCTGTGAGAGCATCTCGGGGTTCTCGGCCACTGTTCCACGCTACCTCTCTGTGGAAGTCTCAGGTGAGATAAGTAACGTGTTCCAGAGAGCAGCAAAAAAAAAATCTAAGTTATGTTTTGCAACTGTTTGGAGTAATGATTACACCCCAGATTTAATGTACCCGAAACAGCCATCTAACCTAAATCTCTCGGCCCATGGCTGGTCAACATCAAATTAATTAGGCATGCGTTTTTTATTTGTATTAATGTTTCAATTTTTTGTGTCAAAGGCTTGAATGAGAAGGCAGAGCCTGTGACCTGGCAAGTGAGCGGCTGGCCCGCACGCATCCTACAGCATGAGATGGATCACTTGGATGGAGTCCTATACATTGACCGCATGGACAGTAAAACATTCATTAACGTGAACTGGGCAGCAAAGAACGAGTAGCCGTTTCAAACAAACCTAGTCACCCTGATTGACCCACAGCACTTAAAGACAGTTCTTGGACATAACATGGCAGCAGATAAGACCATTCTGAAACCTTTCCTTTGACTGATTAAACTGTAAATTCGTAATAATAAATCATGTATTTATGAAGGCAGATTTATAGTCTGGATGAATATTCAATTATCTTGCAAGTTGTTTTAATTTGTGTGGACATTTTTAAAGGAACTGAAATATTGACTAAACTGTGGTGTCACCAGATGGCTGACCACAGAGAACATATTGACTAAACTGTGGTGTCACCAGATGGCTGACCACAGAGAAAATATTGACTAAACTGTGGTGTCACCAGATGGCTGACCACAGAGAAAATATTGACTAAACTGTGGTGTCACCAGATGGCTGACCACAGAGAAAATATTGCTGAATGTTGGAAGTAAAGAAAAAACTGAATAGCTTTTATATGCTGTAGTATCCTACATTTAAACATCAACATCTAAAGAGCACAGCATGAGAGACATCTGTTCCTATTTTAAATCCCATTTTAATTCAAATATCTGCAGAAAAAATAACAAATAATGAAAAGAAACACCTTAACCTCAAACCACATTTGGCAGTATTATCATAAATCTTGACCTGCAACATTTAATCACTGGTTTCAGACTCATAACATAAGTTTAAGGCTCCAGATCCCAACGGAAAATGAGACTGGATAAATTATAATGGAAAACAAAGGTCACTTTCAGGGAAATATAAGGACCTACCAAGAGCCCAAAATAGAAAAATATACAAGAGTTTGGCACTTCACTTTTAATCCCTGAGTGGGCTAAAGCTAATGTATAAATTATTGCAAATTAAGGGTATTTTGAATTGAAGGCAACATGTACAGTGGGGCAAAAAAGTATTTAGTCAGCCACCAATTGTGCAAGTTCTCCCACTTAAAAAGATGAGAGGCCTGTAATTTTCATCATAGGTACACTACAACTATGACAGACAAAATGAGGGGAAAAAATCCAGAAAATCACATTGTAGGATTTTTAATGAATTTATTTGCAAATTATGGTGGAAAATAAGTATTTGGTCAATAACAAAAGTTTATCTCAATACTAGAGCAGTGATGTTTTGGGGCTGTTGCTGGGCAACACGGACTTTCAACTCCCTCCAAAGATTTTCTATGGGGTTGAGATCTGGAGACTGGCTATGCCACTCCAGGACCTTGAAATGCTTCTTACGAAGCCACTCCTTCGTTGCCCGGTTGGTGTGTTTGGAATCATTGTCATGCTGAAAGACCCAGCCACGTTTCATCTTCAATGCCCTTGCTGATGGAAGGAGGTTTTCACTCAAAATCTCACGATATATGGCCCCATTCATTATTTCCTTTACACGGATTAGTCGTCCTGGTCCCTTTGCAGAAAAACAGCCCCAAAGCATGATGTTTCCACCCCCATGCTTCACAGTAGGTATGGTGTCCTTTGGATGCAACTCAGCATTCTTTGTCCTCCAAACACGACGAGTTGAGTTTTTACCAAAAAGTTATATTTTGGTGTCATAGGGTCAGATGAAATTCTCCCAATCTTCTTCTGGATCATCCAAATGCTCTCTAGCAAACTTCAGACGGGCCTGGACATGTACTGGCTTAAGCAGGGGGACACGTCTGGCACTGCAGGATTTGAGTCCCTGGCGGCGTATTGTGTAACTGACGGTAGGCTTTGTTACTTTGGTGCCAGCTCTCTGCAGGTCATTCACTAGATCCCCCTGTGTGGTTCTGGGATTTTTGCTCACCGTTCTTGTGATTATTTTGACCCCACGGGGTGAGATCTTGCGTGGAGCCCCAGATCGAGGGAGATTATCAGTGGTCTTGTATGTCTTCCATTTCCTAATAATTGCTCCCACAGTTGATTTCTTCAAACCAAGCTGCTTACCTATTGCAGATTCAGTCTTCCCAGCCTGGTGCAGGTCTACAATTTTGTTTCTGGTGTCCTTTGACAGCTCTTTGGTCTTGGCCATAGTGGAGTTTGGAGTGTGACTGTTTGAGGTTGTGGACAGGTGTCTTTTATACTGATAACAAGTTCAAACAGGTGCCATTAATACAGGTAACGAGTGGAGGACAGAGGAGCCTCTTAAAGAAGAAGTTACAGGTCTGTGAGAGTTAGAAATCTTGCTTGTTTGTAGGTGACAAATACTTATTTTCCACCATAATTTGCAAATAAATTCATAAAAAATCCTACAATGTGATTCTCTGGATTTTTTTTCTTCTCATTTTGTCTGTCATAGTTGAAGTGTACCTGTGATGAAAATTACAGGCCTCTCATATTTTTAAGTGGGAGAACTTGCACAATTGGTGGCTGACTAAATACTTTTTTGCCCCACTGTATATATATATATTTTTTTTGTTTGTTTGAATTCTTCTTCCACTTAGACATGATTATTGTGTAGTTCAGTGGTTCCCAAACTTGTTATAGTCCCATACCCCTTCAAACATTCAACCTTCAGCTGTGTACTCCCTCCAGCACAAGGGTCAGCGCACACTCAAATGTATTTTTTTTACCATCATTGTAAGCCTGCCACATACACACTATACGATACATTGTTTAAACATTAGAAGGAGGGTGAGTTTTTGTCACAACCTGGCTCGTGGGAAGTGACAAAGAGCTCTAATAGGACCAGGATACAAAAGATAATATAATCAATAATTTTGCTCTTTATTTAACCATCTTACATATAAAACCTTATTTGTTCATCGAAAATTGTGAATAACTCACCACAGGTTAATGAGAATGGTGTGCTTGAAAGGATGCACATAACTCTGCAATGTTGGGGTGTATTGGAGAGAGTCTCAGTCTTAAATTATTTTCCACACACAGTCTGTGCCTGTATTTGGTTGTCATGCTAGTGAGGGCCAAGAATCCACTCTCACATAGGTACGTGGTTGCAAAGGGCATCAGTG
Source organism: Oncorhynchus kisutch (assembly GCF_002021735.2). Taxonomy (NCBI): domain Eukaryota; kingdom Metazoa; phylum Chordata; class Actinopteri; order Salmoniformes; family Salmonidae; genus Oncorhynchus; species Oncorhynchus kisutch. The sequence goes on along the minus strand of NC_034195.2, from coordinate 21,665,838 downwards.
TCTTAACAGCCCGATTTGCAAAGGCAGGATACTCTGAGCGCAGCCCAATCCAGAAATCTGGCAGTTAAATTAAATTTTCACAGAACCGGTTGTTGCAATTTCAATGAGTCTCTTGTTCAGATATCGGTAAGTGGACTGGAGGCAGGGCATGAAAGGGATAATGAATCCAGTTTGTGTCATCCTTTTCGGGAAAGTAATTGCGCACCCAACTCAGGTGCTTCGCTATATCTCATTTGACATTGTCCGTAAGCTTGACTTCATTTGCACACAAAAAATCACACAATGATGGAGGGACCTGTGTGTTGTCCTTGTTAATGCAGACAGAGAAGAGCTCCAACTTCTTAATCATAACCTCAATGTTGTCCCGCACATTGAATATAGTGCAGAGAGTCCCTGTAATCCTAGATTCAGATCATTCAGGCGAGAAAAAACATCACCCAGATAGGCCGGTCGTGTGAGAAACTCGTCATCATGCAAGCGGTCAGACAAGTGAAAATGATGGTCAGTATAGAAAACTTTAAGCTCAGCTCTCAATTTAAAAAAACGTTTCAATACTTTGCTCCTTGATAACCAGTGCAGTATGTTATAAAAGCGTTACATGGTCTCTGCCCATATCATTGCATAGTGCAGAAAATACACGAGAGTTCAGGGGCCTTGCTTTAACAAAGTTAACCATTTTCACTGTAGTGTCCAAAATGTCTTTCAAGCTGTCAGACATTCCCTTGGCAGCAAGAGCCTCCCGGTGGATGCTGCAGTGTACCCAAGTGTCGTCGGGAGCAACTGCTTGCATGGGCGTTACCACTCCAATATGTTTCCCTGTCATGGCTTTTACGCCATCAGTACATATACCAACATGAGCAGCAGCTATGTTTGGCTACATACGGACCGTTAGGGGAATTCCCGCAAGAGAGTAATGGTTAATGTGATTGGATGTTAATTATTTGACTAGGCTACCTGTATTTGCCATTGTGTTGGTATTTCACGTGTACCCCCAGTTTGGGAATACCTGGTGTAGATCATTGACAAAAAAAGACAATTAAATCCATTTGAATCCCACTTTGTAACAACAAAATGTGGAAAGAGTCAAGGGGTGTGAATACTTTCTGAAGGCACTGTAAGTGTACGTGATTTGCATTATTATTTTTATGGAGGGATAATGATTCTAAGGAGCCTTTTAGGCATTGTTTTAAATCTGTGCTTTTCCCAATGTACATTAAGTGCCTTTCAATGTATTTCTACATTTAAACTGAGGATGACTGGTGAAAATGTTGGGCACAAGCATAATTAAGTGGTGTTCTATACCAACAGTCTTTGCAGTACTCAGCACTGCAGTACCTACACAGGATTAAAGGGACCCTTTTTCACCCTGGCATACTTGTGCAGACACCCAACTGAAGGATCACATGGTTTCCCTGGCAGATCTCCACCTCTTCGCAGGCACTAGTGTGGAAGACCCTGCAGGTGAGGCAGAAAACCTCATGGTCTGAATTTGCAGTTTTGCAACAGCCATTAAAATGAATGGGCAGGGGGGTAGAGCTTCTTGCTTCAAAGTCATCAAGTGGATCCTTGTGAGGTGGAGACACCTCCATCTCTATGGCTTCCTCGCCTTGGTAATAATCCACTGCTCTCGCTCTGCTCCTGTAGGACTGTCACCATCACTAAGTTTACTTTATGGCCCTCTTATTTGCACTTATCAAGAAGGAGGCAGCTCACGCTATGAAAGATATTGCAATTCTTGCAATGTTGAACAGATGTGCCTAGACTAGAGTAGGACTTCATGCAGCTGCAGATCTGACTGTCCCCTGGAGACAGGGGAGGCATTTCCTGATGCTTGTGCAGACAGCGAGTGTGAATCCACACTACCCAACACTGATTTGGCCAACTCTTTATTTGGACTTTGCCAGCTGGCGTTTCTGGTTGGCATTAACTGGCAGCTCAGTGTGGAGACAGACATTCTTGCTTTGAGAGGAATCCCCACTGCTGTCCCTTGTAATGGATGGGGTTGTGTTGCCGCGGGCCACCCTGATTGGTAAACAGAGAGGATCTCTGTCAAACCCAACATCTTTATACCCATTCAACTCCTCTGCTGTGTACAGATCCAAATCCAGAATGTCATCTTCCAGTGGTATGGTCTCTAACCTTCTCTTGGTGTTATCCAGCACGATCTACAGGCTGTGACCTTGCTGTCTCTCCTGTACCAGGTTGAACTCCCAGTCCACCCCTCTGGCCTGGGGCTCTATGGCAGACTGCAGGAAGAGGCCCTCACAGTGTGCAGTGAAGAAACCACAGGACAGATGGAGGAGGATGTCCACTGGGAGGGCTGGGGAACGCAGCCTAAGCTCTTCACACCGTCTGACCTCTGAAGCATGGTATCCATGCAACACAAAAAGATTGGCCTCTTGCTGCATGGACAGAGCGGGCTTGATGTAATGTGTGAACATGCCTGAGAACATCTGGAAGGAGGAAGGATTTATTGCTATTAAAATGTAGACAGTACAAATAATCTTTCTGGACAAAGGCAAAGTCCCTTTCACACAATTGAAGCAAAAACAACATTAGTGATGAAAATCAAGATTATACATTGCTCATCAGTCAGGTATATATCCAATACAGCTGCTGTAAATTAGCATACCTTTACCACTCTTTATTACTTCCTCCAGGGACACAAAAACAAATTGAAGCCTGCCAGTTCCGGCACTTGAAAAGCTCTAGTCAGCCCCTGTCAATCCGACATGACCTGAGGCAGATGGTGCCGTCTTGAGTGAGTCTTCCATCACACTGAGGGGATTCAGCCCAATAAGGAGTGTGTGTCCAGAGCACAGCCATCCTGAGGCAGCCCATCTAACTCCTTACACAGTTCCTCATCTCTGCATATCAGGTTCCAGTCACCCTGCTCAATCCAGTACTCCAGGCTGACCCGGTACAGTTCCACCAGATCCCTGGCTTTCTTCCCAGGAACACTCATCTCAGCTACATAGAAAACAAGGACAAAATAGTAATGAAATTATTATCATTATCAATGAAACCTCTTGACTGGACTCCACTACAATTGGACTTAGTTGATTTATACGTTTTATAAATTACACATCTGTTTATAAGACATTCCCCTAAGAATATTATGCTCCCATAACATAAAATTAGGAGTGGTTAAAGCAAAAAGTGACAAGATAACATCAGCTGTGTTCGAATACTAACCGCACTAACCATACTATTTGTGATGTAAATTGAGGATGTAGTATGCTTATTGGTCATAGTATGGATACAGTTAGTATGCCAAATGTTCCCAGATGTCATACTAAATTCGCCAAAATACGAAATGTACAATCAGTGGACATTGTTTCCGTGGATTCTAAAATGGTAGGGGGATGAAGCGAGACGGTGGGTGGTGGTTGGAAGAGTGCGCTTGTTTGAAATGGAAAAGTGTTGCGGTAGCTTTTGATGAAGAAGAACATCAAGATGAAGCAGTTGCTTTATTAGTGGGATGCACTGTTGAGCGCCACATCCTGAGGGGTTCGTGCTGATTGTAGGAGATTGTGACAGACGGTTAAATGGTGTCCCTTGAGAAGGCAAGAACAAGATGTACAGTGGGGAGAACAATTATTTGATACACTGCCAATTTAGCAGGTTTTCCCTACTTACAAAGCATGTAGAGGTCTGTAATTTTTATCATAGGTACACTTCAACTGTGAAAGGCGGAATCTAAAACAAAAATACAGAAAATCACATTGTATGATTTTTAAGTAATTAATTAGCATTTTATTGCATGACATAAGTATTTGATACATCAGAAAAGCAGAACTTAATATTTGGTACAGAAACCTTTGTTTGCAATTGCAGAGATTATACATTTCCTGTAGTTCTTGACCAGGTTTGCACACACTGCAGCAGGGATTTTGGCCCACTCCTCCATACAGACCTTCTACAGATACTTCAGGTTTTGGGGCTGTTGCTGGGCAATACGGACTTTCAGCTCCCTCCAAAGATTTTCTATTGGGGTCAGGTCTGGAGACTGGCTAGGCCACTCCAGGACCTTGAGATGCTTCTTACGGAGCCACTCCTTAGTTGCCCTGGCTGTGTGTTTCCGGGTCGTTGTCATGCTGGAAGACCCAGCCACGACCCATCTTCAATGATCTTACTGGGGGAAGGAGGTTGTTGGCCAAGATCTCGCGATACAATCCTTTCTGGTTGTTGGCCTGAGGTAGGAATAAATAGATTTAAACAGTGGATTGGTGGTATTTGTTTACTTATTTTTTCTGGCAAAGTATGAGGGAGTTGTACTCCAGTCTAGTAGGTGGCTGTAATGCAACATGTATTAGATGCCAACCGCTGTTACAGCTAATCGAAGAATAACTATTTTCGTGCTTTTAGGACCCGTAATGCCATTCTTCAGGAGATGGGCGTGGCTTCACAACCTTTTTGAAGAAAATATGCAGCGGAAGTCTCACGAGAGCAGATACGAATTAATTGCTTTAACTAATTATGACAAATGTTAAGAATTTAATAAAGTAATTACTTTTAAAATAAGTTACATGTTATGTTGGCTGACAATGTGTTAGCTACGCTGTCCTTACGAACCGCATAGCATATCATTACAGCAGTATGTACCGGTATGTTAGCTAGCTAACTACCCAACGTTTAGTATAGTGGTGCGTTCTCAATGGACCTTGTCAATTCCCTCTGGCTGTCTACTCTGATTTCAGAACACAGTGTGCCAGAGCGCAGAATATCTGAGGAATTTATGACACCAGTTGATTATTGCTAGTCAGTAAACGTCGGCATAAAACGTAATTGTGGCTAGCAGCACAGTTACCAACGCTCTGGATAACATGAAAACAGCCTAACCAGCTCTGCTAGGGCGAGTAAAATGGTCAGATTGAGGTGTTCTCTCGTGTCTGGAAGTAACTAGCCAACGTTAGCCAGTTATCTTGGGTGCTTGACTGTGGTACTCCTCCGCCAAATAAATCAAATGTTTTGTCACATGCGCTGAATACAACAGCAGCTGAATACCGTTAAATGCTTACTTACTTATTAACCAACAATGCAGTTCAAGAAATAGAGTTAAGAAAATAGTTACTAAATGAAGTAAAACATAACACAATAACGAGACTATATACAGGGGGTACCGAGTCAATGTTAGTGGAGGTTACAGGTTAGTGGAGGTAAGTTGTACATGTAGGTAGGTGTAATGTGACTGCATAGATAATAAACAGCGAGTAGCAGCAGCGGACAAACAAAGGGGGGGGGGGGGGGGGGTAACCAATGAAAATAGTCTAGGTGGCCATTTTATTAGTTGTTCAGTGTAATATTTGTGTTGTGGAGAAATGACCAGGCTGGAGACGGGAGTACAGTTAGTTTTCGTTTAGTCAAAACCCCTCGTGCTCTACAGTTCGCGGCACCCCAGTGCGCATGTGCATTTCCTATTAGGTGTAGTAACGTAACACTGCCGTAATGCATTACTGCTTAGTAACACAGTAACTAATATAAACAGATGTAGATCCCAGATACTACACTCCTCCCCCATAGTGTTTAACTCCCAGAGAACAAGGTAAATATGTTAGGTAACTACTAATGCAATATCTGAACAATGCATTCTTAAACATTTTTCAACTACTGGGTTGAAGCAGACTTTTCAGAGCCCAGCACAAATCCAGGGGATTATTCTGCCCCGAAGATGGAGTTTGTGTCCTAATAACTAACCCAGGTAATGTCCTTTGTCTTTCCTTATATCTAGGACATATTAAAGTGTTTGTTTTACTGTCTGTTACCTCCTTAACCAGCTCAACTCACAGGTCAAGCTTTTGAGGTGCCCTTCGCTGTCGAATAGTATACCTCCGCTCCTCCTGGGCTTCCTGTGGTGGGCCAGGTTCGGGTGGAAGGTCAGGCTCTGTCTCTCCCGTACGGCCACAGTCAGGAGAATAGTCCTGGGGGTCGTTATTGTTCTTGTTCTCTCGGCATGTCTCTGCTGGGGCGTTGGACCGTAGCAGATGATCCACATGAACGTTGACCTGTCGATGACCAATTTGGACTTGGTAAGTCAAAGGTCCTCGGCGTTGCAAGATCACACCTGAGTTCCACAGGCGCTTAGGGTGTCTGAAATCACGTACCATCACCCTCTCTTCCTCTTTGAATTCTCTGACAGTCTTTGAGTGTCTGTCATGAGCTTTCTTCTGCTGTAGCTGGTGCTTTGCCACAGTGCTTGACAGGTCTGGTTTCAACAATGTCAGGCGGGTACGTGGTTGGCGTTTCAGAAACAGTTCAGCTGGTGTACATTCCGTTACTGTGTGTGGGGTGTTACGGTAAGTAAAACAGGAACCGGGGAAGCCTTTGGTGGACGGGCACAGACTGAACCTCGAGTCTAGTCCAGGCCTTCTTAAAGGTTTGCACGGCTCTCTCCGCTGCTCCGTTTGATGCCGGATGGTAAGGTGGTGACAGGATGTGCCTTACTCCGTTGTTCTTGAGAAACATTTCAAAATCGTTTGACATGAACGGAGGGCCATTGTCCGATACGAGCTCCTTGACTAGTCCAAAGGATGCAAACAGATGTCTGAGAAGATTGATGGTCTTCTCAGCTGTGGTCAGTTGAGTAGGGAACACTTCCATCCACTTGGAATGGACATCGACGACAACAAGGAAATGTTGCTTGTCAATTTCCGTGTAATCCACATGGATGCGTTCCCAAGGTGTAGCAGCCCAGGACCATGGATGAAGAGGCGCAGCAACAGGCTTGTTGCGAACAGCTTCACAAGGTGAGCAGTGGCCTACATGCTGTTGAATGTCTTGATCCAGTCCAGGCCACCACAGATAACTGCGAGCGAGTGCTTTCATTCGAGTGATCCCTGGATGTCCCTCATGTAGGTCAGATAGCAGTCTCCTCTGGAATTTGTGAGGTACCACCACCCGTGATCCCCACAGAACACACCCTTGATCAGTGGACAACTGGTCTTTCTTGTCGATGAATGGACGAAGGTTATCGTCATTTACGAAGGTTGGCCAACCGCCTAATGTTAAGTCCAAGACTTTGGAAAGCACTGGGTCTTTCCTTGTTTCCTCTGCTATGTCAGAAGCAGATATGGGCAGTTCATCAATGAGAGAGATCTGGAAGTCTGCTCTATCATCTTCACTGTCGGAGTCACTATTGCATGGTAGTCTCGATAGTGCATCGGCATTTGCATGATCACTGGATCGTCTGTACTCAATCTCGTAGTCGTAGGCTAACAATATCAGAGCCCAACTTTGCATTCGAAGTGCAGCAAGGGTTGGTATAGCTGATTTTGGTCCAAGGATGGCCAACAGAGGCTTGTGATCTGTCAGCAGTTGGAACTTCCTTCCGTAGAGGTATTTGTGAAACTTCTTCACTCCGAATATTATGCTCAGGGCTTCCTTCTCAATTTGAGCATAATTTTTCTCACTTGGTGACAGAGTCCTTGATGCAAATGCAATAGGGTGTTCTTCACCTGACGGTAGAACATGTGAGATGACGGCTCCTACTCCGTATGGAGATGCATCACACGCGAGTCTCAGCTTCATCTCTGTGTTGTAGTGGGCAAGCCACTTGCTCTTTAGCAGACGCTGTTTGCAAGTCTTGAATGCTTCTTCGCATTGTGGGGACCAATTCCACTTTGTATCGGCCTGCAGCAGTTGGTGAAGCGGATGCAACAATGTGGACAAGTTTGCCACAAACTTTCCGTAATAGTTCAGGAGCCCCAAAAATGACCTCAGCTCTGAGATATTTGTGGGTGCTGGTGCGTTTACGATTGCTTCCACCTTGCTGTTGGTTGGGTGCAGGCCTTGTGCATCAATCTTGTATCCGAGATACTCCACGGAGTCCGAGGAACACTTGCTGCGTTTCATTCTCACTCCATATTTCTCCAGTCTTGACATCACTTTGTCCAGCACTACAAGGTGCTCTCCAATGGTTGGTGCTGACACGAGGATGTCGTCCATGAAGCACACAACATGGTCTATAACGTACAAGATCTGATCCATTGTTTGTTGGAATATCGCTGGAGCTGTCGAGATTCCATAGGCCAAGCGATTGAATCTGAATAGCCCCTTGTGTGTATTGATGGTCAGATACTGTTCTGACTCCGGATCCAGCTTCAGTTGCTGATAAGCGAATGCCAGGTCCAGCTTACTGAAAACCTTCCCACCAGCTAGAGTGGCAAACAGATCTTCAGCGTTTGGTAGTGGATATTCCTCTGGTAGTATGCAGCGATTTACTGTGACCTTGTAGTCACCACACATTCTGACGGTCTTGTCTTTCTTTGGGACTACAACAATCGGAGCGGCCCAGTCGCTCCTCGATACTTTTGTGATTATGTTATTCTTCTGTAGGCGTTCCAGTTCCTTCTCTACTGCTTCCTTAAGAGCATAGGGAACCGGACGTGGTTTGTGAAAGATAGGCTTGGTTCCTTCTTGCACTCTGACTTTTGCTGTGAAGTCTTGTATTTCACCGTAGCCATCTTTGAAAAGTTCTTTGTGCGTCTCCAGCATGTTAGTGAGTGTAGCCTGACTCACTGGTTTGTCATTTCTGAGACTGAAGATTTCTCCCCAGTTCAACTTGATCTTTTGTAGCCAGTTTCTGCCTAACAAGGTTGATTTTTCTCCTTTAACAATGACAAGCGGTAGCGTCCACTCCTTCCCCTCATACCGGACTGGTACCTGGATCTGCCCTAACACAGGAATAGTGTCACCAGTGTATGAAGAAAGGCGGATGGACACGGGCCTTAGAGGGCACTCTTTCAGTTTTTCTTTGTAGAGTCTCTCTGGAACCAGAGATACAGACGCTCCGGTGTCCAGCTGCATTTTTACTGGTTTTCCCGCTAACTCCATGTTGAGATAGATTCCATCTTTTAGTTGTTGAGCTGTGTACACTGTGAACAGTTCCACTACTGTTTCAGTTGTACCTTCCTCTTCTTGTGCTGCGTCTGACAATTTGTGCGCTCTTGCTGTGCGTTTCGAGGCTTTACACACTCTCTGTAAATGTCCAACCTTTCCACAATTGTGGCACTTTTCATTATGGAATCGACATTCACTGTGCTGATGATTAGCTCCCCCACATCTGTAGCAACTTGGCTTAGACCTTTGAGATATGGGCTGCTTTGTTCTTGTGTAACCTTGAGGACGGGACTGAAAAAAGTGTGACTTTTGTGAGCTTTTTTCACTACGTGCATCACTGACCTTGTGAACACTTTTCTGACGTTCTGCATATCCCGATAGCTCAATAGTATCCCTGTGGGCAAGCTCGAGTCCAAGTGCTATATCACAGGCTTTCTTAAAGGTCAGGTCCTTCTCTGACAGGAGCCTTCTGTGATATGCTTCACCTGTGAGACCACATACAAACTTGTCTCGGAGAGCATCATCAAGAAATCGTGCAAACTCACATGTACTTGCCAGCCTTTTCAAAGCAAGGATGTAGTCAGCCACGGTTTCCCCTTGACTCTGGTGACGTTGGTAAAATCTGAAACGTTCTGCAATGAGAATTGGCTTAGGCTTGAAATACCTTGCAAGAGTTTCAGTCAGTTCTGCATAGTTCAACTCCACTGCTTTCATTGGTTCAATGAGACCTTTCAGCAATCCATACTCAGTTGGACCCAAAACACTGAGAAATACGTCTGCTTTCTTTCCATCTTTGATTTCATTTGCAGCCAGCCAACGCTCAAAACGCTCCAAATAGGAATCAAAATCCTCTTTTGTAGCCTCAAACTCTGGTACTCGACCAATGGTTGCCATTTTCACAGTTAATTGCTCAGTTTCCTTATATTCCTTAATTTTCTGAATTTTCATCTAATTCTTCACTTCAGAAGTTTCTGCAATTACTTCATTCACTGCACTAATTTGTATTAATGTACACATCGTGCCAATATTTCTCCACTGAGATCGCCTAATTTCAATGGGTTCAATGAGACCGTTTTAAAAAAATTTAACCACCAGAGGGCAGTGTCGCTATTCTGGACTCCAATAGTCTTGCTACTTGGCAGCTCCTGAATACTGTACTAGCAGTGCTAGCAGTGGTTAGCCTTCTATACTGGCGAAAGAAAATAAAAAATAACTGACGAATTACATAATTATTTTGAGTTTCATTACTCCCGCAACATTCTTCCCTTCAAGCAATGTCCGTTTATGTAGTTTAATCACCTCGTCGCCACTGTAATATTTGTGTTGTGGAGAAATAACCAGGCAGGAGACGGGAGTACCGTTAGTTTTCGTTTAGTCAAAACCCCTCGTGCTCTACAGTTCGCGGCACCCCAGTGCGCATGTGCATTTCCTATTAGGTGTAGTAACGTAACACTGCCGTAATGCATTACTGCTTAGTAACAGCACAGTAACTAATATAAACAGATGTAGATCCCAGATACTACATTCAGCAGTCTTATGGCTTGGAGTTAGAAGCTGTTAAGGAGCCTTCTGGTCCTAGACTTGGCGCTCCGGTACCTCTTGCCATGCGTTAACAGAGAGAACCGTCTATGATTTGGGTGACTGGAGTCTGACCATTTTTCGGGCCTTCCTCTGACACCGCCTAGTATATGTCCTGGATGGCAGAAAGCTTAGTCCCGGTGATGTACTGGGCAGGACGCACTACCCTCTGTAGTGTCTTAAGGTTCGGATGCCTGAGAAGTTGCCATCGGCATACCAAGAGCAAAACGCTCTGAATTTACAAACGTACAATCTGACAACGCGCTAAATTTACAAGCGCACTCTGACACTCCACATTTAATTTACGAACACACCCGAAATCGTAAAATGTCTAACTAGTCATTTGTTATGCTAACAAGCTAGTATGCTAAACTGAAAGGATACCGTATTCGAACACGGATATTAAGTTAATTAGCTAGTTAGCATTCTAACAAAAATAGTAGTAGCTGGCTGGCAAAATGTTTCAATTTACAAGCGTATTTGAGCTAGCTAGTCAACTGACTTACAATGAAGTCAAAAAGCAACACCAGTGAGTGAAGTGTGTGTCAAAAAACACAGCTGTCAAGTGTTAGCCAATTAGCTAGTTTGCGCAAACTATTTGTCTGACACTATGGAAAGTGTTTGAAGTAACAATTTTAGTTATTACATTCAAGCGCATGACTGATTTGGTCAGCGCGTTCATCTGACCACTAACGTTAGCCTAAAGATTCCGACTTTACAATAGCTGACTGTAAATTATATGGTAAGAAGATAGCTTGCTACGTCTTCCCTGTAAGGTCGGAACCATAGCTTACGCTGCCATGATGATCAGGACACTGCGCAAGATATGGCTCAGAAAATGTACCTCAATCCGGCCCTGTCCGGTGGTGTCTCAGCTTCCAGTATTTATGCTGCAATAGTTTGTGTCAGGTGGCTAGGGTCAGTCTGTTATATCTGGAGTATTTCTCTTGTTTTATCCGGTTTCCTGTGTGAATTTAAGTATGCTCCCTCTAATTCTCTCTCTCTCTTTATCTCTCTGTTCTCTCTCTCTTTCTCGCTCTCTTCTCTCAGAGGACCTGAGCCCTAGGACCATGCCTCAGGACTACCTGGCCTGTTGACTCCTTGCTGTCCCCAGTCCACCTGGTCATGCTGCTGCTACAGTTTCAACTGTTCTGCCTGCGGCTATGGAACCCTGACCTGTTCACTGGATGTGCTACCTTGTCCCGGACCTGCTGTTTTGGACTCTCTCTCTACCGCACCTGCTGTCTCTAACTCTGAATGATCAGCTATGAAAAGCCAACTAACATTTATTCCTGAGGTGCTGACCTGTTGCACCCTCTACAACCACATTGATTATTATTATCTGACCCTGCTAGTCATCTATGAACGTTTGAACATCTTGGCCATGTTCTGTTATAATCTCCACCCGGCACAGAGGACTGGCCACCCCTCAGAGCCTCGTTCCTCTCTAGGTTTCTTCCTAGCTTCCGGCCTTTCTAGGGAGTTTTTCCTAGCCACTGTGCTTCTACATCTGCATTGCTTGCTGTTTGGGGTTTTAGGCTGGGCTTCTGTTCAGCACTTTGTGACATTGGCTGATGTAAGAAGGGCTTTATAAATACTTTGATTGATTGATGTTTCAAGTGTGTGCAGATGGACAGAGTATATTGAAGAAGAGTGTATAGAAGGACAACGGTGTTGCAATTGTGGTGGGATCATGATCCCGAGTTCCTGGAGTGCCTTGTAAGGGTGAAGGAGATTGAGGTAGCAAAATTTAGAGCGGTCAATCGAATCTCCTATGCGGAGGCGATTAACCCTTGAGTGGTGTTCGGGTCTGTGAGACCCATTTTCAATGTTTACTAAAAGAAAAATGATACAATTAATTATTTTTTCAACCTGCTACTCATTGGCCTTGGCTCATTTTCTGTGGAGAACATGTCAAATAAATCATTTTCATTGAGTGCACACTGCACCCCCCTTATATTTATATTACATATGTGGGGATCGGGTCATAAAAGTGTGGAAAAGTGTGTGTGTAGGTATAAACAAGTAAAAATGAAACCAAAAGGTTTGCTATGTGCCTTCACTCTGTCTTCCTCCTCCCTGGGCCTGCTGTTTTCAACATAGCACAAAGAAACTGTCTGTCTGCCTGTCTCCAAATTTTCTCTCACACTTTACCCTTTGTAGTGTGTGAAACTACATAATGTTTTAAGGGAACCTGGATAATACATTATTTCGATACATTGTAGAAAATGCAGTATTTTCCCACATTCTACCCCAGCCAGGTGCAAATTGGGGGACACAACAAATAACTAGCTTTGCTTGTGTGGCTCCTTACCATAATCAATCTGTATGGCAAAAATCATCTCTGCTCAGAGAGAGAAGCTAGTGTGGAAGGAGCATCTTCCACTTTGGAAGATCATGTCTCTGTCAATTCGGAGTCTGACAGTGAGTTAGAAAAAGAGGATGAGATTGACCATCAGCTAGCCCCAGGACCAGCCCGTCAGCAACCAGCTCATCAGCAGCCTGCAAGGAGGAGAAATATGGATGTACATTTTTTATTGAATGGTCTTCTTGCCTAAGGAATGAGCCACCCCCGCATGGCTGCCAATGTGATAAGGAGTGCCGACACGGATGGTGGTTACTCGTGGGCAGGACATAAAGTCTTCTTTTGAACTATTCATCCTAGACACCATCCCGAAAATCATTCTGGACTACACTAATTTGGAGAGAAGGCGTGTTTTTGGAGAGAGATGGAAGGTGATGGACCAAACTCATTTACATGCATACTGTGGGGTTCTTATCCTTGCTGGTGTTTTCGGATCCAATGGAGAATCCCTGTGGGATGCAGAAACTGACATAACTTTTCAGTGCTTCCACATTATTTCCAACATTATCTGCTTCGTTAACCGAGACACCAGACCAGCTCGGCGGCAGAGAGACAAGCTAGCTGCAATCAGGTCGTAAACATGGGCACCCTCATAGATATTATCCTCACCAACTTGCCCTCCAAATATACCTCTGCTTTTTCAATCAGGATCTCATCGATCACTGCCTCATTGCCTGCATCTGTTATGGGTCCGCAGTCAAACGACCACCCCTCATCACTGTCAAACGCTCCCTAAAACACTTCTGCGAGCAGGCCTTTGTAATTGACCTGGCCCGGGTCAATATCCTTCCAGGATACCTCATCCCCTAGGTTGAGGATGCCTGGTTGTTCTTTAAAAGTAATTTCCTCACCATCTTAAATAAACATCCTGTGGCGTACTGCACTAGCATGCACTAGCACTAGCGTACTGCACTAGCATTTTCAGGGAAGTCAGAAACCAATACACACAGTCAGTTAGGAAAGCAAAAGCTAGCTTTTTCAAACAGAAATTTGCATCCTGTAGCTCTAACTCCAAAATGTTCTGGGACACTGTAAAATCCATGGAGAATAAGAGCACCTCCTCCCAGCCACCCACTGCCCTGAGGCTAGGAAGCACTGTCACCACCGATAAATCTATGGTAATCGAGAATAAGCATAAGCATTTCAATAAGCATTTCTCTACTGCTGGCCATGCTTTCCTCCTGGCTACCCCAACCCCGGCCAACAGCTCCACACCCCCCACAGCTACCTGCCCAAGCCTCCCCAGCTTCTCATTCACCCAAATCCAGATAGCAGATGTTCTGAAAGAGCTGCAAAACCTGGACCCGTACAAATCAGCTGGGCTAGACAATCTGGACCCTCTCTTCCTAAAATTATCTGCCGCAATTGTTGCAACCCCTATCACTAATCTGTTCAACCTCTCTTTCTTATTGTCCGAGATTCCTAAAGATTGGAAAGCTGCTGCGTTCATCCTCCTCTTCAAAGGGGGTGACACTCTAGACCCAAACTGTTACAGACCTATATCCATCCTGCCCTGCCTTTCTTCAAAAGCCAAGTTAACAAACCGATCACTGACCATTTCGAATCCCACCGTACTTTCTCTACTGTGCAATCTGGTTTCCGAGCTAGTCATGGGTGCACCTCAGCCACGCTCAAGGCACTAAACGATATCATAACCGCCATCAATAAAAGACAGTACTGTGCAGTTGTCTTCATCGACCTGGCCAAGGCTTTCGACTTTGTCAATCGCCGTATTCTTATTGGCAGACTCAACAGCCTTGGTTTCTCAAATGACTGTCTCGCCTGGTTTACCAACTACTTCTCTGATAGAGTTCAGTGTGTCAAATCGGAGGGCCTGTTGTCTGGACCTCTGGCAGTCTCTATGGGGGTGCCACAGGGTTCAATTCTCGGGCCGACTCTTTCCTCTGTATATATCAATGATGTTACTCTTGCTGCGGGTGGTTCCTTGATCCACCTCTACGCAGACGACACCATTCTGTAAACATCTGGCCCTTCTTTGGAAACCTCCAAACGAGCTTCAATGTCATACAACACTCCTTCCGTGGCCTCCAACTGCTCTTAAATGCTAGAAAAACTAAATGCATGCACTTCAACCGACTGCTGCCCGCACCCGCCCGCCCGACTAGCATCACTACTCTGGACGGATCTGACTTAGAATATGTGGACAACTAAAAATACCTAGGTGTCTGGCTAGACTGTAAACTCTCCTTCCAGACTCATAATTAAGCATCACCAATCCAAAATTAAATGTAGCATCGGCTTCCTATTTCGCAACAACGCCTCCTTCACTCATGCCGCCAAACATACCCTTGTAAAACTGACTATCCTACCGATCCTCGACTTCGGCAATGGCATTTACAAAATAGTCTCAAACACTCTACTCAGCAAACTGGATGCAGTCTATCACAGTGCCATCCGTTTTGTCACCAAAGCCCCATATACCACCCACCACTGCGATCACCACTGCTACATATTCGTCGCCAGACCCACTGGCTCCAGGTCATCTATAAGTCTTTGCTAGGTAAAGCTCTGCCTTATCTCAGCTCACTGGTCACCATAACAACACCCACCCATAGCAGATGCTCCAGCAGGTATATCACACTCGTCATCCCCAAAGCTAACACCCACTTTGGCCGCCTTTCCTTCCAGTTCTCTGCTGCCAATGACTGGAACGAATTGCAAAAATCGCTGAAGTTGGAGACTTATATCTCCCTCACTAACTTTAAGGATCAGCTATCTGAGCAGCTTACCGATCTCTGCAGCTGTACATAGCCCATCTGTAAATAGCCCACCCAACTACCTACCCCATCCCCATATTGTTTATTTTTTTGCTCTTTTGCACATCAGTATTTCTACTTGCACATCATCATCTGCACATCTATCACTTCAGTGTTCATTTGCTAAACTGTAATTACTTCGCTACTATGGCCTATTTATTGCCTTACCTCCTTACTCCATTTGCTCACACTGCATATAGATTTTTCTATTGCGTTATTGACTGTACTTTTGTTTATCCTATGTGTAACTCTGTGTTGTTTTTGTCGCACTGCTTTGCTTTATCTTGGCCAGGTCGCAGTTGTAAATGAGAACTTGTTTTCAGCTGGCCTACTTGGTTAAATAAAGGTGACATTTAAAAAATAAAAAGGTCAGTGTGGGACAAGTGGTTGAACCGCTTTCCCCTGTTTTACAACCCTGGGTCCAATGTTACTGTTGACGAGCAGCTTATGCCATTTAGGAGCCGCTGCCCCTTCAGGCAGTACATACAGTCTAAACCCGCAAAATATGGAATCAAGATCTGGGATGCCTGTGATGCGGCTTCATCATATGCGTGAAACTTTGCAAATGTACATGGGGAAGCCAGATGGAGGCGCCCCTGAAAAGAACCATGGGATGCGGGTTGTCCTGGACGTGGCCACAACATCACATGCAATAACTTTTTTACTTCGAACAAGCTGGGACAGGAGCTCCTCAAGAGGAAGCTGACGATGGTAGGAACAGTATGAAAAAACAAGCCAGAGCTCCCACCTCAGCTGTTGAATACACAGAGCAGGCCTATTAATTCCTCTAAGTTTGTGTTTACAGCCAACTATTGTCCTACATGCCAAAAAAATGAAAAAATGTGGTACTCATAAGTACGCTGCATAGGGATGGGATAATCTGTGGCCAGGAGCATCAAAAACAAGAAATCATAATGGATTACAATCCCACAAAAGGAGGGGTGACTGGCTACAGCTGCAAAAGAAGAACCCTATGCTGGCCATTTGTGATATTTTTCAACATCTTGGACATCTCGGCGTACAACGTGTTTGACATCTGGTTGGCGTTGATCCCAGATTGGAACAGAGGGAAGCTCCAGAGGAGACGGCTCTTTCTCAACGAGCTGGGCAAGGCATTGGTAAGACCTCAAATCCAGAGGAGGCAACATATCCCATGGACCCCAAACATTGTGAGGAGGATTCAGGAGGAAGATGCTGGTACACCATCCGTCCAATCCACAAATCCAACAACTCCAATACTGGAAGTAAGTGTGAGTGATGTTGTTGCATGTGTGTGTGTCTGACTCTCCTACCTTGGCCTGCTGTCACTATATATGTGAGTGAGATGTTAGAAAAATGACTGAACTGTTTTCATCATTCTAGATTGCAGCCGGTAGCAACAAGAAGAACCGCAGCGATGTGTGGAGACCCAAGAAGGACAGGTAGACACAGAGCACATACATCAAAGTGCAAGAAATATATTTGTAATACACACAGTAAAACTTTGTCCCTCATGTGGTGTGTAGACCAGCCGTAATTTGTGTTTCATGGGGCTCATTTACTGGATAATTTCTATAAAATACTGTATGTAAAATGTGTCTTTCCAATTTGTTCAGTTCAAAGCATTAAACATCAATAGTGATGAAAACCTTGTTTCATTTATATTTGTTCATGATTTATTCCACCCATGTCTTGACTATAATTGCTTTTGTTTAAAAAAAATCACATTTGATTAAAAATAACAAATAGCGCTTTTATTGATAAATGTGATCTAGTAGAGGTAAATGGCAAATGTTAACCATGTATTGCTTGTAAATGATATGTCAATATCTAAGTATTAAGTATTTTTAAGTAAATTGTTATGGCTGTATTGTTTTAAAACCCCAATAATGTTGTGGGTCCATCAGACCTGTGAACATTTGGGTGAATAAAAAAAACATGAACTCCACACAAGTGTTAAAAGAATTGAGAAAACAAGTGATGCTAGTGAAGAGATGGTAGTGGACACACCACCGCCTGTAGTAAATGTTGGCTACCAGTCAAAACATACCCTGTGTGTTAAAAGGGTAGATTTTGTGGCATTCATTGCCACAGTTGTAAACTGTATGACACAAGTCTCAAAGAAATAAAAAAAACTGGATATTATTGTGGCTGCAGCAGAAAAGTTTTTGGGACTTGCAAGGGGTACTAGCACTGGAATTACATGCCTTCCCAGGTTCCCCCAAAAAGTTGTTTGATTTAGTTTTTTATTTATTTATACATTTTTTGTATTTTGGTTAAAAAAATATTTTGTTAAATTTTGGGGGAATCCTTTTTCCACCCCGCACAGTAGATGGCGGAATGCACATTACATTGTGCGATCGCCAATATACATAAGAAGAAATGACAGGCTGTGGTCTCTTGGTTTAGTTATAAAAATCTTTGGTATTACACCCCACCCAGAAGACTGTCGACCAATCAGGTTCACGTTATCCTGCTGCGTCGCGCGGTTGCTAAACTATCGTCACGAATTGCCTTCTCAAAGTCAGGGTATGAATCGAGAAATCTGCCTATTTTCCTCGAAAGTAAGTAATGTCACGAATCCAAAGCTATACGATATTACAGAGAACACGTTAATTTATCTCACATCTCGGAAAATATTTGTAATGTTATACTTGTTGTTCTCGAAATTGATGCTAATGTTGGGGTTTTGAGCTAGCGCCCAATTGGAGAACTCGCCTTGAACCAGAATAGCTCAGAATGCACCGCGCGGCCCATTGACGACGCAATGTTCCGAGAATATTTGCATATGTTTGTTAGGGAACGCCTACTCTGTCAAATGCGCTTGCGCAGTAACTCAATTCACTTTTGCGCAGTAACTCAATTCACTTTTGCCCACCTTTGAAACATTGCAAATTCTTAAAACTTTGGCAAAAGGTAAAGCCTACAAAACGTTATCCACTCTGTTCGTAACATATTTTAGTTTTGGGAATAGGAAACAGTATTGAGACCAAATGTTTCATTGATGAGAAAATGTGCAGAATGCCTGCCAAAATCCATCTTCTCCCACTGCTGGCCAATGGGCTTCCTCTCACTACCATATAGTGAGTTGAAACGCAAAGCGGATTCTTCACATTTATACGTCCAGTAAAATATCTGTCTCATTGTTCTATCTATGGTATCTCTGTAGCTACTCACCCTAAACCTGTTACATCGATGAGCGTGATTTTAATGTTTGAACCCAATCAAAAGTTCAGAAAAGTTAACTGTCACGTAACAGCTCAAAAATGTGGGTGCACTCGATTTAGCTCAGCCCCCAGCCCATCTTTGTTTAGATTGTTGTCGTTTAGCAGACACTCTTATCCAGAGCAAATGGAGTTAAGTGCCTTGCTCGAGGCACATCAACAGATGTTTCAACTAGTTGGCTTGGGGATTCAAACCAGTGACCTTTCAGTCACTGGCCCAATGCTCTTAACCACTAGGCTAGCCTCAAAACCGATGCATGAGTAATTATGGGTTAAAACAGATGGGTTGGCTTAGATTGTTGACAACATGTATCTTAAACTATATTTTGTCTCCAATGTTTATTGAAACATAAATACATTTGCACAATGAGCACTTGTTGTCTCTCAAATAAAGCATTACAGTTGTTGATTATCTAGGTAGCGAATTTCAGCCATATTGGCATTGACATGAAATCAGTCAAAACACCTCAAAACAAGACATGGTATGAAGAACAACATTAAACTAGCTGAAACGAGTCGCCTTCAATTCCCTACATGTATTGTCATTTTCGATAAATTCTCAGCTACCCCATCTATAGCACAGCCATAAAGTAAAGTGGGAAGAATTATGAAAACAAAAATAAGCTTTTTGGTCTCAAAGTGAAAATCTGCATCTTTTCAACCTCGTAATTATTATCTCCAGCACAAAAATATGTGAAAACACAGCATTTCTATGATCTGTGGTTGAAAAGATAAGAAGAAATCTTTTTTATATTTTAATGAGAATTCACAGGGTAGGATTAAAATCAATTTAAAAAACAGTGATTTTCAAAGCTTGCACATCAAAGTTTGAAAATCACTATTTTTAAAATAATTAACTTTTGATTATGTCACTGGGTAGAACTTTTTAAGTTACATTTTTTTCTACAAAACATAGAAATGTGTCATTTTCACATATGTAGACACTGGTATTGTGCTGGAGATAATGAAAATGAGGTTGAAAAGTGGTGCAATTGCCCTTTAATTTAAGGTTAGGATTAGGCATAAGGTTAGCAGTGTGATTAAGGTTAGGGTTAGGTTTAAAATATGATTTTAAGAATAAAAATGTTAGAAATAGGCAAGGTCACAACCATATATTTAGAGACTTAGGCCAACTTTTAGAATGTTGAATATTGTTCTAATTCTAGACATTCAGTTACATACCATTGTTTAAACATTCCCCATCTCATGTTAATGATGGCTGCCATATAATGTTGTAGTGTCATGTAAATGCATCATAATGCTCATTGTAGACATTCATTTTTATAGTATGTTTTTTAATACTCCCCATGTAGCCTAATGTTAATGGGAAGCTAATATGGCTGACATAGAATGTTGAAGTGTCATGTTAATGCATCATAATGTTGAAACTGCCTTGGCTCAACTCGCTAAATACATGGCTCTGGGCTGGGTTTATTCCTTTGTGGCAGTGTTAAGTAGTGAAGACTCACTGAATCCGAATGAACAAAAAAAAAGATTAATATTCATACTACATTAATAACAAATTAATTAGCATTTTTATTTAAATGTTAATTTAAAACAATATACATATTCAAAATATAGCCTATGAATTTAATATATTAAATATCTGTAATATTTGAGAGAGAGAGAGAGAGAGAGAGAGAGAGAGAGAGAGAGAGAGAGAAGTGAAAGGGGAGAGGGGAGATGGGAGATGGGAGGTCAATTAGGTTTTGCCGTTGTTCTTTCACCTGATACGGGCGTGGCTTCAGTGACACTTGTAAAGGGGCGGAACTGTGGCCCTTGTTATTTGTTTAAAGGTCCCGGGTGGTACAAAGTACTCTCCATAGTCTCAGACTGTCAGCGGTATTTAAATTCCTTTGTACAGTCCTTTGGACCTATTCAGCATGTCAAACGCGGACAGAGTTGTGTTAGCTCTCGGTGGAGCAGGAACAGTGGGCTCTGGAATAGTTAAAGCACTCCTCGACAAAGGTAAGATGTCCTTATTGAGATACGGAGCATATGGAGTCTTGAAACCATTACACCTGCCTTAAGACAATGCCCCCGCCCACGGTTAATGGTCAGGATTAAATTGTGCAACATCTATCATTTCCTGCGTGCAAAATATGTAGGATATATGAAGAGGTCTAATAAATCTTATGCTGTGTGCGCCATTTGCCATTGGTCGTTGTTGGGTGGATCAAATTGGGTCTGCTGCAAAGTAGTTGTTTTGTTTGTGTTTCTCAAGTTATGTTGGGTAATAGATGAAAAAGATTTGAGTAATTGAGAAAAAAAAGAATGAGGCTACCGTTCGTTGTCAAGGTGAATTGTGGATTGTCACCGCGCGTAAAAAAAACGGCCTCTCCTTTACGCACAGATTTCAAGTTGTGATTCTCATAAGAATGTCCAAAAACTTGATGTTGTCTTGAACTCCAACTAGCAGTTAACATCGGGAGCAATGTGAATGCATTGTTGTATTTCGTCAAAAGTGCTGGTAGCCTAGCATAAGCCTGTGTATCTTGGTTTAACGTTTTCACATAGGTTTCTCGGGACGCGATAGATAATCAAATGTATGGTGAATCGAAATACCACGAAGAGTTGATTGATTGGTATAGCCCTTTTCATTAATACCACACTGTCATTCCTCAGGTGACAAGTTGCCTTAAGTGTCCATCACTTGTCAAGTGGACATTCCGGTTTCTTAAATTGTGTTTTGTTGAATAGTATAATATATTGTCCATGACATTCTACAATATTAAATCAAATATTTAGCAATAAGCCAACCCAATTACTGCAGCAAAATTAACCTTCTGTTTGCCTGATTGTGACTGTGTACTGTCCATGTTTCAAGGTTTCAAGGTGGCTGTCATCTCCAGAGACAACAGCAGATTAGAGAAGCTCAGGGGGTTTGTTTCGCCCTCCGTCCGAGACAACCTCACTACCCTAGTCGGGAATGTTGGTAAGAGCACCCATTCACACTCCTTGGCGGGTGACAACATTTGACAGACATATTTTAGAAATTAGAGTATTGTTGAAGGTATCCCATATATATTAAGACAATGCCCCCGCATTGGTTATATATTTAACCAAAATGTAATGTATGGAAACACCTCTCAAACTCTGTTACACTTCGTCTCAGGTTCAGAGGAGGGGGCAGAGGTGGTCAAGCACGCCCTTCTGAAGTCTGTTGGCAAGGTGACAGACATTGTGTCATCTCTGGGATTCAGCTGGTGGCAGGGTGGGCCACCACATACCCAGACTCTGAAAGAACTACACTGGGTGAGTCTTCAACACACCTCACTGACTAATTCATGATCGAGTTTACCATCCTCATTATCTGTTAAGCTGTCATGATTTCATTGTTTTAAATCTGCACTCTACAATCTTCCTCTCTTTTCTGTCAGTTCCACATCTATTTAGATTTCCCTCTCATCTTGAATTCTTCCCCTCTCACTACTTTAATCTGTATTAATATATCCACCCGTAGGTGATTGAGACATTGCTGTTTAGCACCTTTGTATCATGGAAGGTCTTCTTTCCACTGGTGAGAGACGACCCCAACTGCACCTACACCTTTATCACAGGTGAGTCTCCCATCTGGGCCCTTCCCTACATTCCAGCCAGTGTAGTGTGTAGTGTGTGTTCTGTGAAAGTGATTGGACGATTTGAGTGACATCGGCAACACCTGTTAGTACACTTGTCTTGAGGAACAACTTTCTTCCCCACTTGATAACACAATATTTAGTCCTTGCACATTATGCTGAGTATGGCTTGGTGGTTACTGGGCAGTGATGTGTGCTGTGCCGCAGGTGGTGCTGGAGAGAAGCTGTTGATGCCAGGTACAGGGTTCCTGACTGTTGGCGCCGCCAGCACCCTGGCATTCTGTCAGGTACTACGAGAGGAGTACCCAGAAGTGCCCTGCAAACTCAACCAGGTGTGGCCAAGATCTATAATGTAAACCCCCATTGTTTAGTTAGCTAGTGTATATTAAGGATCATGCTATCAGTTGCAGAACTTGTCTCAGTCTACCCAAATAGAAATTGCCAGTAAAAGTTGTCTGCAACATTGTGATCCTGAATACACCCTTCCCTTGTCTTGTTTGTTGGTTCATATACACTGAGTATACAAAACTGCTCTTTCCATGACACGGACCAGGTGAATCCACGTGACAGCTATGATCCCTTATTGATGTCTCTTGTTACATCTACTTCAGTCAGTGTAGATGAAGGGGAGGAGACAGGTTAAAAGATGTTTAAGCCTTGGGACAATTGAGACAGATTGTATGTGTCATTGAGGGTGAATGGGCAATACAAAATATTTAAATGCCTTTGAACAGGGTATTGTAGTAGGTGCCAGGCTCACCGGTTTGTGTCAAGAACTGCAATGCTGCTGGGTTTTTCATGCTCAACAGTTTCCCACATGTATCAAGAATGGTCCACCACCCAAAGGACATCCAGCCAACTTGACACAACTGTGGGAAGCATTGGAATCAACATGGGCCAGCATACCTGTGGAACACTTGACACCTTGTAGAGTCCATGCCACGATTAATTGATGCTGTTCTGAGGGCAAAAATGGTGCAGTTCAATATTAGGTGTTCCTAATGTTTTGTACACTCAGCCAATCTGCTGTACACTATCATTAACCAACAGTTGTGGAAAATGTACCCAATTGTCATACTTAAGTCAAAGTAAAGATGCTTTAAAAGAAAAATGACTGAAGTGAAAGTCACTAAGTAAAATCCTACTTGAGTAAAAGTCTAAAAGTATTGGGTTTTAAATATACTTAAGTATCAAAAGTATTTGCTAAAATATACTTAAGTATCAAAAGTATAAATCTGGCTTCCATTCACTTGCTCTCACAGGTAAAGATCAACACAGGTGTGGCCCCTCCAGAGCGCATGGCTCCTGGTTACCTGAACCACCTGGACCTTGGTGAGGCTGTGGCCACGTTGGTGGAGAGAAAGAACACCACCCACACAGTGTTCCCTGTCAACTCCCCGGCAGACATAAAAAAAGTCATTCTCGAGGGTAACCTTTAAGGCTTCCCCGCTCTGTCATAAGTCCCTGCAGACTCTCAACTATAGTGCTGGAGTCACTCCACATCCATTTTACTGTATAGTCAGGAATGTGCTTTTCTTTGCATGCATTATAACCCTGTAAGGAAGATGCCAAGCTTTATGTAAATTCATGCCAGAATCTGCATAGTCCTTAATTGTTCCAGTGCTCATGCACTAATAACCACATAATGCACTACCTTCCAGGATGTCAATGAAACTGTGCAGGTGCATAGTAGATAATTTAGATGTGCTCTATTGGGAAAGTGCAGGATGACTCTGAGATGAGGCAGCAAAAGATGGTGGGGGGACAGGGAGGGTAGACGGTAGGGGCAGCGATGGGGGGCTTGGCACATTTCTGTCCCCCTAGCGTGACTCTCTGTCCTGTTCACAGGCGCCCTCCACCCAACCCCTTTATCTGGGACAGCACATCCCATAAATAAACAATGTGGTGGGAGGTCTGATAGAGGGAAAATAAATATCACAGAGTGCATTGTCTTTGTTTTACTGTTCTGTTAATGGCATACATGCTTAAGCAACTAGAATGTATATTTGTCATGCCAATAAAGAAACCTGAATTGTGTTAAGGCAACGCTAACTAAATGAGGGGGGCTTATGCAGTTGGGTCAGAGGTTGTTGGCAGTGGTTTTGTTTTGACCGTGTCGGCTGACAGCTCAATTAGGCCAACTTTGAATGAACAGCGGGGGAGAATCCGCCAGTCTTTCTCACTCCATCACACACAAAACATTTACAAACACTAATGCCTACATACCCTCCTGTATGATGCCCTTTTTTTATTCTAATATATAAAATATTATATTTTGTAGGGAGAGACCAAGGAGGGATGGTAGTGGGATTACAAATTCTTACAAGGCAGGTCAAATTGGGAATCAGCCTCTAAAAGAGGGCAAAGGGAGGAGGAAGAAGGGATTTTTGAATGTATGGGAAAAGGACAAAGGTAACGTTCATATTTTAAGGAGAAGAGTATTATGATGGTTGTATGGCACCTGACCTCATTTGCCATATCATTAAGAGGCATTCAAGCTGCAGTAGACAGAGCAGACATAACTACAGATGTAATTCAAAAAGTACTGAAAACGATTGAAATGCAGCTAATTAATTGCACTACTTAAGTGTAATATGTTAATGCCTGGACTGGGCCTGTACCTGATGACACAACAAATCACTTAGGACAGGCTGAAGACATGGTAAGGAGCAAAGCAGAACAGTTAAAGTGGGCGTCAAATTTCTCCTCTGGTTTTGAGAAGAAAAAAATTGGACTGACCCAGACTCCTCAAAACATAGGAATCAGCTGAGGGATTGAACTATTGAAACGGACGGAAAAACAGATATGAGACGTTGGCCGTATCATGCTCCCCTTTCCGTGCGAGTGTAGCAAGTCCAGACCAAAATGCTTATTTAGTTTAACATTTCTAAAAACACATGCCTCACATTCACAGGCCAAAAGACACCACAGCATACAGTCAGGCTGACAAACAGACAGGCAACAGATTAACTTGATACATTCTGGGAAACTGGGAAAATACTATTTAAATTTGGTATAAGTCCTGTGTGCTTGTGTATCATTTAAGCACATGCAAGTGTTTGTGTGTGTCTTAGTTACAATTCATCTTAGTTACGATGACGTGTGTGTGTGGTCCCACATATGACAGATAGGGGAACAACTCCTAGAGTAGTGTGATGACAGAGAGAGCAGAGTGATCTGTTTAATTCTGTATCTTATTAAAAACAGATGGTCATTTGGTGTTTTTGGAAACCAGTGATATAGGCTTACACACTCCAGAGACATTTGTCACATCTGTGGCCAGCTCTGAGGTCAGAGGGAGATGGAAATGGCAGCTAATTGCATGCAACCATCATCAGGGCGTGGCCACACACACAGTTTATCAGGTAAGTTCCCAATGTTGACGTGAACAGTAGATGTCAGCCGGCACTGACAATAGGATGACAAATGCACTGGGTAGCTGTCATTCATGCTTTCCAGGGCACACTGGCCATGGTCCTTGTATGAGGAAGACCACACCTGAGATGCAGTCAAGTTCAGCCCTACAATGTCATCCTAGGGCTTCCTATTGCTGTTCCCGCTGGTATAGATCACACAATAGAGCAAGGGCACTACACCCCACACATGGTTATAGGCTGATATAACAGACTACCAGTGGTGTAGTCCTTGGGGTCTGGATTGTTATCTGTCCAGGTAATAGCAGCAGCCACCCCATTCCGGTTAAAGGGAATCCTTGGCCAGGTCGCATTTGTAAATGAGAACTTGTTCTCAACTTGCCTACCTGGTTAAATAAAGGTAAAATACAAATAAATAAAATCCCTCAGTGTCCTCTATCATGAATTCTGCTGCTGCACCTCCAAAGGTGATTCTAACATGTATTGGCTCAGGGGTGTAAATACTTAATGTAAATTAAATATTTCTGTATTTCAGTTTCAATAAATCTGCAAACATTTCTGCAAACATTTTTCCCAATGGCATTATGGGTTATTGTGTGTTATTATGGGTGAGATTTAAAAAAATATTTAATCCATTTTGAATTGTTGTAAAACAACTAAATGTTGAAAAAGTCAAAGAGGTATGACTATATGTGCATAGATATATATACAGTACCAGTCAAACGTTTGGGCACACCTACTAATTCAAGGGTTTTTCTTTATTTTTACTATTTTCTACATTGTAGAATAATAGTGAAGACATCCAAACTATGAAATAACACATAGTGCTACACTATGGCCTGTACTCCCTGTTCACCCACGACTGCGTGGTCAAACACGACTCCAACATCATCATTAAGTTTGCTGACGACACAACAGTTGTAGGCCTCTTATAGAGAGGAGATCAGAGAACTGGCAGTGTGGTGCCAGGACAACAACCTCTCCCTCAATGTGAGCAAGAGTAAGGAGCTGATCGCAGACTACAGGAAAAGGTGGGCCAAACAGGCCTCCATTAACATCGACTGGGCTGTAGTGGAACGGGTCGAGAGTTTCAAGTTCCTTGGTGTCCACATCACCAACAAACTATCATGGTCCAAACATACCAAGGCAGTAGTGAAGAGGGCACAACAAAACCTTTTCCCCCTCAGGAGACTGAAAAGATTTGTCTTGGGTCCCCAGATCCTGAAAAAGATATACAGCTGCACTATCGAGAGCATCCTGACCAGCTTCATCATCGCCTGGTGTGGCAACTGCTTGGCATCTGACTGTAAGGCGCTACAGAGGGTAACGCGAATGGCCCAGTACAACACTACAAGTACAAGCTTCCTCTGACACCGCCTATATAATAGGTGGTGTCAGAGAAAAGCCCATAAAATTGCCAGAGACTCCAGTCACCCAAGTTATAGACTGTTTTCTCAGCTACTGTTTCTCAAACGGTACCAGAGCTCCAAGTCAAGGACCAAAAGGCTCCTCAACAGCTTCTACCCGCAAGACATAAGACTGCTGAACAATTAATAAAATTGCCACCGGACAATTTACATTGACCCCCCCTTTTGTACACTGCTGCTACTCGCTGTTTATTATCTATGTATAGTCACTTCACCCCCACCTACATGTACAAATGACCTGAACTAACCTGTACCCCCGCACACTGACTCGGTACCGGTGCCCCCTGTATATAACCTCAGTATTGTTATTCTTATGTAACTTTTTTATTATAACTTTTTATTTTAGTCTACTTGGTAAATATTTCCTTAACTCTTCTTGAACTGCACTGTTGGTTAAGGGCTTGTAAGTAAGCATTTCACAGTCAAGTCTACACTTGATGTATTCGGTGCATGTGACAAATAAAGTTTGATTTGATATGGAATATTATAGTAACCAAAAAAGTGTTACAAATTAAAATATATTTTATATTTGAGATTCTTCAAAGTAGCCACCCTTTGCCTTGATGACAGCTTTATACAATCTTGGCATTCTCTCAACCAGCTTAGCTGGAATGCTTTTCCAACAGTCTTGAAGGAGTTCTCACATATGCTGAGCACTTGTTGGCTGTTTTTCCTTCACTCTGCAGTCCAACTCATCCCAAACCACCTCAATTGGATTGAGGTCGGGTGATTGAGGCCAGGTCATCTGATGCAGCACTCCATCACTCCATCCTTCTTGGTCTAATAGCCCTTACACAGCCTGGAGATGAGTTGGGTCATTGTCCAGTTGAAAAACAAATGATAATCCCACTTAGGGCAAACCAGATGGGATGGCGTATCGCTGCAGAATGATGTGGTAGCCATGCTGGTTAAGTGTGCCTTGAATTTTAAATAAATAATTGACAGTGTCACCAGCAAAGCACCCCCACACCTCCTCCATGCATCACGGTGGGAACTACACCTGTGGAGATCATCCGTTCACCTACTCTGCATCTCACTTTTTTTGTTTTTACATGATTCCATATGTATTATTTCATAGTTTTGATGTCTATTATTCTACAATTTAGAAAATTGCAAAAATAAATAAAAACCATTGAATGAGTAGGTGTGTCCAAACTTTTGACACCTTGACTTTTTCCATATTTTGGTACGTAACAGCCTTACATTAAAAATAAAAAAATGAAATACCTTATTTACATTCAGACCCTTTGCTATGAGACTCGAAATTGAGCTCAGGTGCATCCTGTT
Source organism: Oncorhynchus kisutch (assembly GCF_002021735.2). Classification (NCBI taxonomy): domain Eukaryota; kingdom Metazoa; phylum Chordata; class Actinopteri; order Salmoniformes; family Salmonidae; genus Oncorhynchus; species Oncorhynchus kisutch. Next base: position 21,637,411 of record NC_034195.2, on the reverse strand, counting down.
TCCATTGATGATCCTTGAGATGTTTCTTCAACTTGATTGGAGTCCACCTGTGGTAAATTCAATTGATTGGACATGATTTGGAAAAGCACACACCTGTCTATATAAGGTTCCATAGCAGAGTTGCAAAAATATATATCTCAGACTGGCCAATAAAAATAAAAGATAAAGATGGACAAAAGAACACAGATACTGGACAAAGGAACTCTGCCTAGAAGGCCAGCATCCCGGAGTCGCCTCTTCACTGTTGACGTTGAGATTGGCGTTTTGCGGGTACTATTTAATGAAGCTGCCAGTTGAGGACCAGTGAGGCGTCGAACTAGACATTCTAATGTACTTGTCATCTTGCTCAGTTGTGCACCAGGGCCTCCCACTCCTCTTTCTATTCTGGTTATAGCCAGCTTGCACTTTTCTGTGAATGGAGTACTACATAGCGTTGTACGAGATCTTCAGTGTCTTGGCAATTTCTGGTATGGAATAGCCTTAATTTCTCAAGAATAGACTGATGAGTTTCAGAAAAAAGTAATCTGTTTCTGGCCATTTTGAGCCTGTAATCAAACCCACAAATGCTAATGCTCCAGATACTCAACTAGTCTAAAGAAGGCCAGCTTTATTGCTTCTTTAATCAGAACAACCATTTTCAGCTGTGCTAACATAATTGCAAAATGATTTTCTAATGATCAATTAGCCTTTTAAAATTATAAACTTGGATTAGCTAACACAATGTGCCATTGGATCACAGGAGTGATGGTTGCTGATAATGGGCTCTACGCCTATGTAGATATTCCATAAAAAAATCTGCCGTTTCCAGCTACGATAGTCATTTACAATATTAACAATGTCTACACCGTCTTTCTGATCAATTTGATGTTATTTTAAAAGGAGAAAAAAGTGTTTTTCTTTCAAAAACAAAGACATTTTTAAGTGACCCCAAAATACATAAATATTTCAGGGTCACTTAAAAATGTCCTTGTTGAAAAAAAGAAAAAATATATATATATATAAACTCAGCAAAAAAAGAAACTTCCCTTTTTCAGGACCGTCTTTCAAAGATAATTCGTAAAAACCCAAATAAACACTGTTTCCCATGCTTGTTCAAAGAACCATAAACAATTAATGAACATGCACCTGTGGAACGGTCGTTAAAACACGAACAGCTTACAGACAATAGGCTATTAAGGTCACAGTTTTGAAAACCTAGGACACTAAAGAGGCCTTTCTACTGACTCTGAAAAACACCAAAAGAAAGATGCCCAGGGTACCTGCTCATCTGCATGAACGTGCCTTAGGCATGCTACAAGGAGGCATGAGGACTGCAGAAGTGGTCAGGGCAATAAATTGCAATGTCCGTACTGTGAGACGCCTAAGACAGCGCTACAGGGAGACAGGATGGACAGCTGATCGTCCTCGCAGTGGCAGACCACGTGTAACAACACCTGCACAGGATCGGTATATCCAAGACATCCTCCTCCCTCATGTGGTACCCTTCCTGCAGGTTCATCCTGACATGACCCTCCAGCACGACAATGCCACCAGCCTAACTGCAAGTTCTGTGCGTGATTTCCTACAAGACAGGAATGTCTGTGTTCTGCCATGGCCATAGAAGAGCTCAGATCTCAATCCCATTGAGCACGTCTGGGACCTGTTGGATCGGAGGGTGAGGGCTAAGGCCATTCCTCCCAGAAATGTCCAGGAACTTGCAGGTGCCTTGGTGGAAGAGTGGGGTAACAACTCACAGCAAGAACTGTCAAATCTGGTACAGTCCATGAGGAGGAGATGCACTGCAGTACTTAATGCAGCTGGTGGCCACACCAGATACTGACTTACTTTTGATTTTGACCCCCGCTTTGTTCAGGGACACATTATTCTATTTCTGTTAGTCACACATCTGTGAAACTTCAGTTCATGTCTCAGTTGTTGAATCTTATGTTCATACAAACATTTACACATGTTAAGTTTGCTGAAAATAAACGCAGTCGACAGTGAGAGGACGTTTATTTTTTTGCTAAGTTATATATAATATATATATTAACTCAGTGGGGTTAGTAGAATACACAACTTGCAATTTAGAAATGTGTTTCTTCATCATCAGCGTTTCTCTTGTGTCAGTCACTTAATTAGCCCATGTCAGCTAATATTTTTAAAACCGGTAAGTTAGTCTAGCCAGCTATCTGAATTTCTAGTAAACATGGTCAAATTACAGACCGAGGAGGCCCCCATTGATTTTGTAAGTCACTCTCACTCAAATCCAATTTTATTTGTCACATACACATGTTTAGCGGATGTTATAGCGGGTGTAGAAAAATGCTTGTGTTTCTAACTCCGACAGTACAGTAATATCTAATAAGTAATATCTGACGATACAAACAATCTAAAGTAAAGGAATGGCATAAGTCAAGACAAAATGTGTAGAATTGCAGGATATTTCCTTAAAAGCTGCACACATTTCTCTCCCGCTTATGGCCAAATCTGTAGAATTGCATGAAATCTGTTATAAAATTGCTAAATCTTCTCTCCATTGGCAAAATGTGTAGATTTACATCAAACTTCCGTTAAAAATGCAACATTTTCTCTAGCCCCATTGCAAAACGTGTAGGATTGCAGGAAATGAACTCCAAAACTTTGTTTCCCTCTACGTTGTCAAGAGGGGGGCCGCCAAAAGTACAGTCTGTTATGGCATAATGGGCCCTGATAGGACCCGTCTCTGACAGGGATTTCAGATTTTATGTAGGTGACAAGGTAAGTGGACTGGAAGAGATTCAACAGGACTTGCAGTGAGCAAGAGATCTGCATTAAAGTTATTAATGTTCTCCACAGGCGAGGGAGAGGGTATTCCGGTTTGGGGGAGGTTGTCTACGGACTCCTCCTGATTCAGAGTGACATGTTTTCTCCTCTGGTCCGGAAACTCTCTGAACTGTCCAGCCATCTGCCCGACAGAGCCTACGTCTTCTCCTTCTCCCTGCCCAACCTCCAGCACACAGCTCCGTCAGGTTTACACTGCCCCAACCACTCTGTCTGGGGCGAAGTCTTCCTTTTCTAAACAAATCATCCTATTGCATTAGACTCTGGAGTCAGTTGACTCACTTTGTGCAGAGGGGAGGGGCATGTAGAAGGGCTATGTAAGGATTTGGCTGACTGTCAAATTTTAATTGGGCATATCGTATCAGGACAAGTGAGTTTGAACGGGAAAGAACACATTCTCAAAAGGAACAATTTTTCCTCAACTTCTTTATAGTTAGAACCCACAGTCGTGACCAAAAGTTTGGAGAATGACACAAATATTAATTTCCACAAAGTTTGCTGCTTCTGTGTCTTTAGATATTTTTGCCAGATGTTACTATGGAATACTGAAGTATAATTACAAGCATTTCGTAAGTGTCAAAGGCTTTTATTGACAATTAAATTAAGTTGATGCAGAGTCAATATTTGTAGTGTTCAAGACCTCTGCAATCCGCCCTGGAATGCTGTCAATTAACTTCTGGGCCTCATCCTGACTGATGGCAGCCCATTCTTGCATAATCAATGCTTGAAGTTTGTCAGAATTTGTGGGGTTTCGTTTGTCCACCCGCCTCTTGAGGATTGACCACAAGTTCTTAATGGGATTAAGGTCTGGGGAGTTTCCTGGCCATGGACCCAACACATCAATGTTTTGTTCCCCAAGCCACTTAGTTATCACTTTTGCCTTATGGCAAGGTGCTCCATCATGCTGGAAAAGGCATTGTTCGTCACCAAACTATTCCTGGATGGTTGGGAGAAGTTGCTCTTGGAGGATGTGTTGGTATCATTCTTTATTCATGGCTGTGTTCTTAGGCAAAATTGTGAGTGAGCCCACTCCCTTGGCTGAGAAGCAACCCAACACATGAATGGTCTCAGGATGCTTTACTGTTGGCATGACACAGAATTGATGGTAGCGCTCACCTTGTCTTCTCCAGACAAGCTTTTTTTCCCGGATGCCCCAAACAATCGGAAAGGGGATTCATCAGAGAAAATGACTTTACCCCAGTCATCAGCAGTCCAATCCCTGTACCTTTTGCAGAATATCAGTCTGTCCCTGATGTTTTTCCTGGAGAGAAGTGGCTTCTTTGCTGTCCTTCTTGACACCAGGCCATCCTCCAAAAGTCTTCGCCTCACTGTGCGTGCAGATACACTCACACCTGCCTGCCGCCATTCCTGCGAAAGCTCTGTACTGGTGGTGCCCCGATACCGCAGCTGAATCAACTTTAGGAGACGGTCCTCGCGCTTGCTGGACTTTCTTGGGCACCCTGAAGCCTTCTTCACAACAACTGTATAGGACTTGTCACACACCCATTCATAATAACCACCCAGTCCAAGACGCTCCACACAAATTAAGATGAAGGTTTATTGTGGTTTCTCCAATAAAATAGCATATTGATTCCGACTCAAACTAACACACATGTTCGTATGTCTTCAAGAGCCAAATACAAAAATAAATACAAGTCAATGTAGTGGTTCATGTACTATGTGAAATACAACAGCATACATTACATCCCATACGTCCCCTCACATAAATAGATATTTGCACATTTTTGGTCTTACAATTTTCACAGAAGGTTTCAAAAGACAGAATCCTGACAGTAGGTGGCACAACTATTTTAGTATGTCAAACACGTTGGAAACGTTGGAAAAAATACAACAAAAAACTTCAGTAAATTAACCAGGTATTAAGAGTTGGCTGTACCATTTTCCTGCAATAGTGTATTCGGAAAGTATTCACACTTTCTCCACATTGTTACGTTACAGCTTTACTCTAAATTTGATTTAAAAATAATAATATTCTATCAATCTACACAATACCCCAATAATGACAAAGCAAAAACAGGTTTAGAAAATGTATTAAAACCCCTCAGAAATATCGCATTTTACATAAGTATTCAGACCCTTTACTCAGTACTTTGTCGAAGCACCTTCGGCAGCGATTACAGCCTCGAGTCTTCCTGGGTATTACGCTACAAGCTTGGCACACCTGTATTTGGGGAGTTTCTCACATTCTTCTTTGCAGACCCTCTCAAGCTCTGTCAGGTTAGAAGGGGAGCCACGCTAAAGTTATTTTCAGATCTCTCCAGAGATGTTTGATCGGGTTCAAGTCCGGGGTCTGGCTGGGCCACTGAAGGACATTAACACTTGTCCCGAAGCCACTCCTGCAATTTCTTGGCTGTGTGCTTAAGGATTGTTGTCCTGTTGGAAGGTGAAACTTTGCTCCAGGTTATCATCAAAGCCTCTCTCTGTACTGTGCTCCGTTCATCTTTCCCTCAATCCTGACTAGTCTCCCAGTCCCTGCTGCAGAAAAACAACCCCACAGGATGATGCCACCACCACCACCATGCTTCACCGTAGGGATGGTGACAGGGTTCCTCGAGATGTGACACTTGGCATTCAGGCCAAAGAGATCAATCTTGGTTTCATCAGAACAGAGAATCTTGTTTCTCGGTCTGAGTGTCCTTTAGGTGCCTTTTGGAAAACTCCAAGCGGGCTGTCGTGTGCCTTTTACAGAGGCGTGGTTTCTGTCTGGCCCCTCACCATAAAGGCCTGATTGGTGGAGTGCTGCATGGATGGTTGTCCTTCTGGAAGGCTCTCCCATCTCCGAAGAGGAACTCTGGAGCTCTGTCAGAGTGACCATCAGGTTCTTGGTCACCTCCCTGACCAAGGTCCTTTTCCCTCGATTTCCCTCGCGGACAGCTCTAGGAAGTCTTGGTGGTTCCGAACTTCTTCCATTTAAGAATGACGGAGCCCACTGTGTTCTTGTGGACCTTCAATGCTGCAGAACGTTTTTTGGTACCCTTCCGCATATCTGTGCCTCAATACAATCCTGTCTCGGGGCTCTGAGGACAATTCCTTCGACTTCAGTGCATGTCAGAGCAAAAACCAAGCCATATCAACTGTAGGACCTTATCTAGAAAGTTGTGTGCCTTTTCAAATCATGTTCATGAATTGAATTGAAATAAATAAATATGTTTATTTTATTTCACCTTTATTTAACCAGGTAGGCCAGTTGAGAACAAGTTCTCATTTACAACTGCGACCTGGCCAAGATAAAGCAAAGCAGTGCATCAAAAACAACACAGTTACACAAACAAACGTACTGTCAATAACACAAAAGACAAATCTATTTATGTACAGTGTGTGGAAATGTAGAAGAGTAGGGAGGTAGACAATAAATAAATAAAATATAATATTAATAAAAAAAAATATTACAATTTAGCATTAATACTGGAGTGGTAGATGTGCAAGTAGAGATCCTGGGATGCAAAAGGGTAAGTAATACTATGGGGTTGAATTTACCACAGGTGGACTCCAATCAAGTTGTAGAAACAACAGGAAACACCTCAGTTCATTTGAGTCTCATAGCAAAGGGTCAAGAAATTGGCAAAAAAACTCTAAAAATGTAGTCACTTTGTCAATATGGGGCAATGTGCGTAGATGAGTAATTTGTTTTCCTCATTTTTAGAATGAGGCTGTAAAGGAAAAATGTGGAAAAAGCCAAGGTGTCTGAATAATTTCCGAGAGAGGAGCAGTGTTGAAGAGGCCTATGCTGCCACCTACTGAAGTAACAGTGGAGGTGTAGGCATCCTGATAAATAAGAACACCTTTTTCCTTAATATTCCAGCACACAAATCAACAAGGCAATTTTCTAATGTTGAATTGTACCATACAAGATGAAAATTACATTTGTTTAATTGTAAATCCCCCCCAGGACAAATCCTATATTATATTATATTATATATATATATATATATATATACACATACATACAGTGGGGCAAAAAAGTATTTAGTCAGCCACCAATTGTGCAAGTTCTCCCACTTAAAAAGGTGAGAGGCCTGTAATTTACATCATAGGTACACTTCAACTATGACAGACAAAATTAGAAAAAAAATCCAGAAAATCACATTGTAGTATTTTTTATGAATTTATTTGCAAATTATGGTGGAAAATAAGTATTTGGTCACCTACAAACAAGCAAGATTTCTGGCTCTCACAGACCTGTAACTTCTTCTTTAAGAGGCTCCTCTGTCCTCCACTCGTTACCTGTATTAATGGCACCTGTTTGAACTTGTTATCAGTATAAAAGACAACTGTCCACAACCTCAAACAGTCACACTCCAAACTCCACTATGGCCAAGACCAAAGAGCTGTCAAAGGACACCAGAAACAAAATTGTAGACCTGCACCAGGCTGGGAAGACTGAATCTGCAATAGGTAAGCAGCTTGGTTTGAAGAAATCAACTGTGGGAGCAATTATTAGGAAATGGAAGACATACAAGACCACTGATAATCTCCCTCGATCTGGGGCTCTACGCAAGATCTCACCCTGTGGGGTCAAAATTATCACAAGAACGGTGAGCAAAAAATCCCAGAACCACACGGGGGGACCTAGTGAATGACCTGCAGAGAGCTGGGACCAAAGTAACAAAGCCTACCATCAGTAACACACTACGCCGCCAGGGACTCAAATCCTGCAGTGCCAGACGTGTCCCCCTGCTTAAGCCAGTACATGTCCAGGCCCATCTGAAGTTTGCTAGAGAGCATTTGGATTATCCAGAAGAAGATTGGGAGAATGTCATATGGTCAGATGAAACCAAAATATAACTTTTTGGTGAAAACTCAACTCGTCGTGTTTGGAGGACAAAGAATGCTGAGTTGCATCCAAAGAACACCATACCTACTGTGAAGCATGGGGGTGGAAACATCATGCTTTGGGGCTGTTTTTCTGCAAAGGGACCAGGACGACTGATCCGTGTAAAGGAAAAAACGAATGGGGCCATGTATCGTGAGATTTTGAGTGAAAACCTCCTTCCATCAGCAAGGGCATTGAAGATGGAACGTGGCTGGGTCTTTCAGCATGACAATGATCCCAAAAACACCGCCCAGGCAACGAAGGAGTGGCTTCGTAAGAAGCATTTCAAGGTCCTGGAGTGGCCTAGCCAGTCTCCAGATCTCAACCCCATAGAAAATCTTTGGAGGGAGTTGAAAGTCCGTGTTGCCCAGCAACAGCCCCAAAACGTCACTGCTCTAGAGGAGATCTGCATGGAGGAATGGGCCAAAATACCAGCAACAGTGTGTGAAAACCTTGTGAAGACTTACAGAAAATGTTTGACCTCTGTTATATACCCTTTGTTGGCAATGACAAAGTATTGAGATAAACTTTTGTTATTGACCAAATAATTATTTTCCACCATAATTTGAAAATAAATTCATAAAAAAAATCCTACAATGTGATTTTCTGGATTTTCTTTCTCATTTTGTCTGTCATAGTTGAAGTGTACCTAAGATAAATTACAGGCCTCTCATCTTTTTAAGTGGGAGAACTTGCACAATTGGTGGCTGACTAAATACTTTTTTGCCCCACTGTATGTATGTGTGTGTGTACACACACACACACACACACACACACACACACACACACAGTTGAAGTCAGAAGTTTCCATACACTTAGATTGGAGTCATTAAAACTTGTTTTTCAACCTCTCCACATATGTATTGTTAGCAAACAATAGTTTTGGCAAGTCTGCATGACAAGTAATTTTTCCAACAATTGTTTACAGACATTATTTCACTGTATCACAATTCCAGTGGGTCAGAAGTTAACATACACTAAATTGACTGTGCCTTTAAAAAGCTTGGAAAATTCCAGAAAATTATGTCATGGCTTTAGAAGCTTCTGATAGGCTAATTGACATCATTTGAGTCAATTGGAGGTGTACCTGTGGATATATTTCAAGGCTTACCTTCAAACTCAGTGCCTCTTTGCTTGACATCACAGGAAAATCAAAAGAAATCAGCCAAGACCTCAGGAAAAAAAAAAATAGACCTTCACAAGTCTGGCTCATCCTTGGGAGCAATTTCCAAATGCCTGAAGGTACCACGTTCATCTGTACAAACAATAGTACGCAAGTATAAACACCATGGGACCACGCAGCCATCATACATGCTCAGGAAGGAGACGTGTTCGGTCTCCTAGAGATGAGCATACTTTGGTGCTACAAAAGCATCTATGTCCACAGTAAAACGAGTCCTATATCGAAATAACCTGAAAGGTCGCTCAGCAAGGAAGAAGCCACTGCTCCAAAACCGCCATAAAAAAGCCAGACTATGGTTTGCAACTGCACATGGGGACAAAGATTGTACTTTTTGGAGAAATGTCCTCTGGTCTGATGAAACAAAAATAGAACTGTTTGGCCATAATGACCATCGTTATGTTTGGAGGAAAAAGGGGTAGGCTTGCAAGCCGAAGAACACCATCCCAACCGTGAAGCACGGGGGTGGCAGCATCATGTTGTGGGGGTGCTTTTCTGCAGGAGGGACTGGTGCACTTCACAAAATAGATGGCATCACGAGGAAGGGAATTGTGGATATATTGAAGCAACATCAAGACATCAGTCAGAAAGTTAAAGCTTGGTCGCAAATGGGTCTTCCAAATGAACAATGACCCCAAGCATACTTCCAAAGTTGTGGCAAAATGGCTTAAGGACAACAAAGTCAAGGTATTGGAGTGCCAAACACAAAGCCCTGACCTCAATCCCATAGAACATTTGTGGGCAGAACTGAAAAAGCGTGTGCGAGCAAGGAGGCCTACAAACCTGACCCAGTTACACCAGCTCTGTCAGGAGGAATGGGCCAAAATTCACCCAACTTATTGTGGGAAGCTTGCAGAAGGCTATCCGAAACGTTTGACCAAGGTTAAACAATTTAAAGGCAATGCTACCAAATACTAAATGAGGATGTTAACTTCTGACCCAGTGGGAATGTGATGAAAGAAATAAAAGCTGAAATAAATCACTCTACTAATTATTCTGACATTTCACATTCTTAAAATAAAGTGATGATCCAAGCTGACCTAAGACAGGGAATATTTACTAGGATTAAATGTAAGGAATTGTGAAAAACTGAGTTTAAATGCATTTGGCTAAGGTGTATGTAAACCTCCGACTTCAACTGTATGTACACACATCTGGGGCTGTTTTTCATGGTTCAGGCTAGGGCCTGAGAAAGGCTAGGGCCTGGGAAATCTTAATGCTACAGCATACAATGACATTCTAGACAATTCTGTGCTTCCAACTTTGTAGCAACAGTTTGGGGAAGGCCCCTTTCCTGTTACAGCAGGACAATGCCCCCGTGCACAAAGCGAGGTCCATACAGAAATAGTTTGTCGAGATCGGTGTGGAAGAACTTGACTGGCCTGCACAGAGCCCTGACCTCAACCCCATCAAACACCTTTGGGATGAATTGGAACAGCGACTGCAAACCAGGCATAATCTCCCAACATCAGGACCCGACCTCACTAATGCGCATGGCTGAATGGAAGCAAGTCCCCGCAGCAATGTTCCAACATCTAGTGGAAAGCCTTCCAAGAAAAGGGGGTACCAACTCATGCCCATGATTTTGGAATGAGATGTTCGACAAGCAGGATTCCACATATTTTTGTTCATGCAGTGTAGATGTGCAGAGAAGAGGCAAAAGACTACATCGCAGATGTTGCATCAACCAATGGTTGCGTGCTTCGTCATCAACTGTGGAGTTGGGCATCAGATTGCAATATCATATGTGGTTTGCAGATATGTTAAACACCTATCCAGTTGTTGTGAGATCTAGCATGGGTCTGCAATGTAGTCAGCCTGGAAAGTGACCATTGCCTTTATCTCCAGTGCTGTGAGTGACTGTTAGAGCCTGGTAGAAACAAACTAGTCACCTCTCAGCACATGTCCCCTAGACACTATAAAACAGATAGAAATAGAATCCAAATATCCAGACAACTGGATTCTATTTCTAAACATTATGAAATGTTTCTATACATCTGTTGTTACGCACCACTCTTGGAGAAGGGAACGCAACACCCTGCTACACTCAACTCCCCGTGGAGTGAAAGAGGTATGGGATTGCAGGTGCGGGTAAGGATGACATAGGTAGAGAATTTTACCGTTAACAGGGAATTTATTTCCTTCACACTTTAATTTGAGGGGAAAAGGGGCTGGACGGAACCAAAACAAAGTAAAAAGTTAAAGAGCCCCCTCTCCTACCCATCTTAGCACGCCAATACAGGGGACGGTCCACCCAGGTCTTACCTAGTGTGCGTAGACATAGTAAATACTACGGGAATATGTATTCCCAAGGAGCCTTCCCCTTCCCCCCTGGGAACAAAAATAGAATAATTACTAACGTAAAGTGAACAATTTCAATAATCAAAAGTCCTTTTGATATGCACATACGTCTGCAGGACCAGCTACAAAATACTTCACAACAATTATACAGACCAACAACAAGACATAACAAGAAGCTCTCTCTCCTAACAAAGGAACACTGGCTTTTATCCAGCTGGGGAAGGAGTTTGTAATTGCCGACAGCTGTATCTCCTGACGAGAGGGCGGGGTCAGAGCTCCAATCTGAAATGGGGCCGACCAATCAGCTGCTTTGGACTTCAGGAAGCCATTTCCTGAAATACACACATACATAAACCCAAAACACAGAAACTGGGGAATGTAACATCACTGGGGCTAAGCTTCCTGCCATCCAGGATCTATATACTAGGCGGTGTCAGAGGAAGGCCCCCAAAAAATTGTCAAAGACGCCAGTCACCCAAGAAATAGACAGTTCCCTCTGCTACTGCACGGCAAACGGTACTGGAGCGCCAAGTCTAGGTCTAAAAGGCTCCTTAACAGCTTCTACCCCCAAGCCATAAGACTGCTGAACAATTAATCAAACGGCCACCCAGACTATTTACATTGACCCCCCCCCCCTGTTTTTACACTGCTGCTACTCGATGTTTATCATCCATGTGTAGTCACTTTACCCCTACCTCCGTGTACAAATTACCTTGACTACCCTGTACATTGATTCGGTACGGGCTTTTAAGTAAGCATTTCACGGTAAGATCCACACCTGTTGTAGTCGGCACATGTGACAAATAAAATTTGATAAAACTCTTTAATTAACATGCCTCAACTTTATACTGTAATAACACCAGTTCATGATAAATTCATGTTAAATTCTGTAAGTATAAAACACTATTGTTGTGAAAACATGTCAAAATGCCTTTCATATCTTAACATGTTATCTGCTTGCTCGCACACTTTTACAGTGATTTTGTGATGGGGATTTCAGAAGTGGGACAAACCTAAAGTGCAAAAGTTATAATTAAATTAAAATGTAAGTATTACCAATTTCTGTTCTAAGATGCTCCTTAAGAGCAAATACCCCCCCCCCCCTTGTGAATCCTCTCTATAACACCATCCACCCAAGTACACAAAATACAAAAGATTACTTCTAAATATCTGCCAACAAGTTATTACCAACTAATTTCAACAGTAAATTTGTTTTAATCATGGTCACATGGGGGCCCCGTATCTCAATTTTGCATGTACTTTTACACAGAGGAATTGATCACACACATTATCGCACACACATTCCCAGGTAGCACAATAAATACCAACCTAGGTCTTCTCTTTAGAATGATCCTAAAACATCTCCTGAATGCAAGGATTCAAATGAAACTAGAATCTAAATACATCTAAAGGCATACTACGGGTCTTCATTTCCACCTCTCCTAAAATAAGAATCATTTATCATAATATACTGTCAGCATCTACACAATCATTTATCAATCCATGCTTTTTTAGAGTTTCAAAAACACACATTTTGCTCTATGGTGGTAAATAGTTCTTTTTCAGACATGAACCGAATTAAATGACAGGGTCAGTTCATAAACGAAAGCAATAAAAATTAGCAATATTGGACAATAGCAATAAAATATTTTCCAGACTTCAGTGACTTATGACAAAGCTTCAAGCACTTGACCTAAATGCCCCTCAAATAAGGGGACTCATAACCACAGACGCTGTAGTCCATCCAGACCATATCACATTGCAGCTAGTCCAAGTAACAGTCAACAGGCCATGTCAAATCACTTGGCTGAACACAAACAGAACTTGGAAATCATGTCCAGCCCATCGGAACCATTGTTGCATAGAAACTACAGTTCAATAGGGATCACTTTAAAAAAAGAAAATGTATTTGAAAGCCCGAGGTATAGGATCCTTTCTTGCGCAGAATATCTGAATGAAGTTGAATGGTGGTCCAGTCTGCAGCTAACAGGCAATGCCACTCCAGAGCACTGCAACAAGGGGAAATACAGGTTTCCATTTCAAAGCAGCACCCTGAAACAGAAAACAATAAGCACTCAATTCATTGGTACCCAACACCCAGATACACAATGTGAGACCAACAATGTGCTCAAGTGTCCCGTTACTGTATTTAATGGATGCCCTTTCAATCAATGAACTCGTGGGTTGAATGTTCTTAGGTGTAGAAAAGTTGCTATTCACTTGGTCCAGGGTTGCATTCCGATCCTTTACCCTTCTACCTAAAGTGTACACTTGCTTACACACCCTCATGGAGTTAAAAGCATTGGATTAGTGTAAGCATGGGCTAGGGAGTTTCCCTTTTACACCAGTCCATTCCTTCTGACATCCATAAGGGGTGAAAGAGTCCACACTTCAGAGAGAAGGGGAGAGAATCAGACTACAGCACTAGCCTGCACCTCCATGTTATGTAGAAGTGCAGTACAGAGCCCATGTGTGTAGTTCTACAGAATCTTTTCAGATCAATAGGAGATGAACTAAGAATGTCAATAATCCCCAAATTCCAATAAAATTATTTGATAAAATTCTGTAAAACATTGATTGGCCACTCAATAAGGCTACAGGGACACTCCAAATCACCCCCCTTTATATCCATGGCGACAACGGACCGTTCCATTTAGGACGCATGAATTGGGAGGAGATCGGATTGACATTTAAACTAAATCTGTTATTCCATCTGAAATGTGAAACAGAGGAGTCCTTCTCATAACTGAACAGCCTTGCATAACTGACAGCTCTGCAGACAGAGCACACTTTTCAGTCAAATGTTTAGTTAGCATGGATTAATTATGTCACCGGGAGTTTAGGTGGTACTGTTTGATGATGTCATATATAATTAATCCCTGTGTAAATTCTCCAGCTCTCGGAAGACTGCTCAATGGCCCGCTATACTATACGACTCATCCAACTTCCTAGATACTGAGAACAATGAACCCTCCAACCCCAATCAGTTCAATCACTTCTAGTTGATCATCTTGGAGGTATATTACCTGTATCAGGCCGATTTAGTGTTGTGCAACTGAAAACCTCCTGTGTGCAATGACTCCACATATTGCAGAGCACTTTGCATAGAGGTCAAGCAGTAGCCCTCCTCTCCAATCAGATACCTGAGATAGAGAAGAACTGTTAGAACTCTCTACACCATCGTTGTACAATTTACAGACAGATCAATAAAAGAAAATCAACATACAGTGGGGCAAAAAAGTATTTAGTCAACCAATTGTACAAGTTCTCCCACTTAAAAAGATGAGGCCTGTAATTTTCATCACATATACACTTCATCTATGGCAGACAAAATGAGAAAAAAATCCAGAAAATCATGAATTTATGAATTTATTTGCAAATTATGGTGGAAAATAAGTATTTGGTCTCTCACAGACCTGTAACTTCTTCTTTAAGAGGCTCCTCTGTCCTCCACTCATTACCTGTATTAATGGCACCTCTTTGAACTTGTTATCAGTATAAAAGACACCTGTCCACAACCTCAAACAGTCACACTCCAAACTCCACTATGGCCAAGACCAAAGAGCTGTCAAAGGACACCAGAAACAAAATTGTAGACCTGCACCAGGCTGGGAAGACTGAATCTGCAATAGGTAAGCAGCTTGGTTTGAAGAAATCAACTGTGGGAGCAATTATTAGGAAATGGAAGACATACAAGACCACTGATAATCTCCCTCGATCTGGGGCTCCACGCAAGATCTCACCCCGTGGGGTCAAAATTATCACAAGAACGGTGAGCAGAAATTCCAGAACCACACGGGGGGACCTAGTGAATGACCTGCAGAGAGCTGGGACCAAAGTAACAAAGCCTACCATCAGTAACACACTACGCCGCCAGGG